>NC_141541.1:114988750-115301875 GCF_021556685.1 Rattus norvegicus
AACAAAACAAAACAAATGGGGACAAGAAGATAACAGTAATTTTGCCTTAATGAAACAGAAAAATAATTGACAGAACTCTCTAGAAATATAGTTGAACTTGAAAGCTGAGAAGATCAATAGTATCTATGAACTCTTATGAGCCAGTTTAGAGAATGAAAAGAGGGGGGTGAAAATATTATAGAAGATAGAAAGCGAAATCTAAGATAAAAGGGCAATTGTGGTGAGATTAAAATTATATTAAAAGACAATTGGGAGCAAATTTAAAGCAAGTCGAGTTTGAAGGGTCTGAGGAAGCAGACGATTTCCCAGCAAATGCACAGCAGTGACACTCCAAGAAAGATGAAAACTGACAGTCATTACACAGGATTGTTCCGTTAAATGCGAAGTATTGCTCTAGAGCTGGGGAGATGACTCAGCACTTAAGAGAACTGGCTGCTCTTCCTAAGGACCTGGGTTTGATTCCCAGCACCGGCATGGTGGCTCACAACTGTCTGTAACTCCAGTTCCAGGGGATCTGATACCCAATTCTAGTCTCTCTGGACAGTGGTACACACAAATGCTTGTAGGAAAACATCTATACACATAAAAATAAACCTCTCTCTCTCTCTCTCTCTCTCTCTCTCTCTCTCTCTCTCTCTCACACACACACACACACACACACACACACACACACACGACAGACTCGACTTGATCTGTGGTATTTTTGCTGACCTTGGCAGTAGGACAATCTCACTATTGATTACAGAAACCAAGATATGGCGTGAGACATTGCCAAACAGAATCCAGCAATGGATCCAGAGAACAAGACAGCAAGAGTAAAAACAGGGAGCTGAGTGTGGTGTTTTCACAACTATAACCCTTGAGAAACTAAGGCAGGAAGATTGCCATGAGTTCAAGGCAAGACTAGGCTACATAGGGAGTTCCTGGCCACCCTGGGTTACCAGAGACTCTGTTTCAACCCCACCCTCCAAATAAATAATAAGAACAAATAAGTTTTATTCTAGGAATGGCTCAACATTGAACACAAGACAACACGATCACCTGTACTGCTTGGTTTGCTCAAGTTTTTGTTTTTTCTTGATTGATTTTGAAGCTATTTTTTTTGTTTTTTTGTTTTGTTTGGTTCCCCCCAAACCCCCTGTGGGAGTCACCCATATCCGTAATATTCTCTAACTTGGTTCACCTTATATTTTTCCTCAGTATTTTATTTGACTTTTTTATTAATCAAGTCTTTTCTTAGATGGTCTTGCACGCACAACACACACTGGCCACTCTTGCTCACACCCTCTCTCCTCACTACTACCTCTGACCACCCTCCCCATTCTGCTTTGACCTGTAAATCTCCCTCATGTTCACGACTATTTATTTTGTTACATGTTTCACTGGGTTTAATCAGGGCCCTCTGAGAGACCATGGGTTTGGATCTGTCTGTAGACGTCTGATGGACTCAGAAGTATGTACGCAGTTGGAGACAAGGATTTCCCTGCCTCAGAATTTCTCACCAGCTAATAGTTCAACAACAAAAGGTATGACCCTATGCTCACCCCTCCCAAAACTGTATGTGAGCCCAGAGCAGGTAGCCGCACCTGAGTTGAGCGCCATAGGTTTGCCAAGTCTAGAGGATGGATGTTTACAACCTTTCACCCTATTTTCCAGCTCTTCGTCCATCCACAAAGTTCTGTGAACATCAGAGGAGGAAGGGTCAACGTCTGGTTTAGGGCTGTTATTCTCAGCTTCTTGGGAAGCCCCAGTCTCTCTGCGTTCACTGCTGTTCATTGTAAGCTGAGGTGACTCTGATTAAGGCTCGGAGTACATTTGTCTATGGGTGTAAGCATAGCTGTGTAGAGAGCAGTTCGATGCTATGTCATTTAGGTAAAAAGCAGAAATACGTTAGGCTCCCGGTTAGGCCCATGACCTCCCAAAGCCTGGCTTGTTAGTCGGGCTTACAATACCAGGCATTGTTCCCCTACCCCACCGTGGAGTGAACCTCAAATCCAATCAGAGGCCAGTTGGTGACCCCCATAACAGTTCAGTCACTACTTTAGGTGGACAAAGCTTGCCTCACGTGTGGTTCATGGCAGGGCAAAGCTGGTAACAGTGTTTCTTCCCCCACAGCCTATGCAGCCCCTTTTCACACTGTAAAGACTGCTTGTTCTAGCTTTCTGTCTCTGTATCTACCGTCTAAGGTATACGGGTCAGTGTATTCTTAAATATGTTCTCCTCTAGTTCTTGAGAGCAAACATGAGTTTGCACTGTTGGGGGGGATCTTTGGAGTCCCCTGACCATCTCCTATGGAGTTATCTCAACTGGGGAGTATAGTCAGTAACCTCATGGCTTCTAGGAACAGCACATCCGGCTGCACAGAGTAACCCCCTTCCATCCCTAGTATGAATTTTTTTATTTCTGTTACAAGACAGCAGGCTTCCTTCCTGTAGCTGCTCCTGCTCTATCCTACCCCACCTATCTGTTCAAGGATAGTCTAGACAAGTGGTTCTCAACCTTCCTAATGCTGTGACACTTTAATACAGCTCCTCATGCTGGGGTGACCCCCTAACTATACAATTATTTATTTTTTTTTGCTACTTCATAACTGTAGTTTCGCTACTGTTATGAATTGTAATGTAAATATCTGTTTACTGATGGTCTTAGGTGACCCCTTTGGAAGGATTGTCTGACCCCCACGTGGGTGATAACCTACAGGTTGAAAGCCACCCGTCTAGATCCTTCCCAGGTTGCTGAGAGAGCTCCCCTCCCCCAATGTGGTGGATTTGAGTTGGGATGGCCCTGTAGATTCATGTATTTGATTCTTGGTCAGAGGGAGTGGCACTATTAGGAAATGTGTCCTTGGAGTGGATGTGGCCATGTTGGAGGAGGTGTGTCACTGTTGGGGTGGACTTTGAGACTTCAGAAGCTCAGTCATGGCCAGTGCGTCACAGTCTCCTTCCAGTGGCTGTGGATCAAGATGGGGAACTCTCAGCTTCTTATCCAGCACCATGTCTGCCTGTGTGCTGCTGTGTCCTACCATGATGATAATGGGCTAAACCTCTGAGACTGTAAGCCAGCTTCAATTAAATGTTTGCCTTTGGGCTGGAGAGATGGCTCGGCAGTTAAGAGTACTGGCTTGTTCTTCCAGAGGATCTGGGTTCAATTCCCAGCACCTGCATGGTCGCCCACAACTGTAACTCCAGTTCCAGAGGATCCAACACTCTCACACAGACATACGTGCAGGCAAAACACCGATGCACATGAAATAAAAATAAATAAAATAAAAAAGATGTTTTCCTTCATTAGAGTTGCCATGGTCATGGTGTCTCTTCACAGCACTAAAACCCTAAGACATCCCAGTTTCTGGGGTTTTTGACTTAAAGAGCAGCCTTAGGAGGGCCTGCAGCCAGGGGTGGCCAGGAGCCACCAGCAAAGTTCTAGAATGTTCATCCACACCAAAGTACAGCCTGTATGACATCTTTGAGCATGTGTCTAACCAGAGTTCACCATACAGATCTTCTTGCTAATGGAATCTCCTTGTTCTCACTGACATGCTGTGATCTTGGAGGCCAGGGAGCTGGAACCAGAGAGTGACTGGGAGGAGTTTGCAACAGGCAGCTTCACTTGCAGCCTTTATTAGGACCTTGACTACCCAAGTCTTGGGATTATGAAAGACAAAGTTTCTTAGATGCTGCCTGCCTACAGCAGGTCCCAATTCTCAGGAGCCTCCTAGCAGAGGCCTCCTAGCCAAGAGAGTATTTATCACTGAGTGACATCCCCAGCCCCCAGCCCTCCTTTTTTGTCCAGGTAGGACCTCCCTAAGCTTCCCAGGTTGCCTTGATCTTGTGAATCTCCAGTGTTAGTTAAGTTCCTAAGTACAAGGGATTACAGGCCCATACCACCAGGCCCAAACCCTCCTAGTTTTTGAGTTTGGGAGAACTTTCTAGTTCGGGCAGAAACCTTGAAACTAAGAAAGAAAAACAGTGAAATCCACGTGTAGTGGTTCATGTTTATAATAATCTCAGTTTTGGGGGTGTGGATACAGGAGTTCAAGGTCAGCCTGAGTTACATAACAAGTTCTTGACTCCCCACCCCAAAATAAAAACAAAAAATGAAAACAATAAAAAAGAAAAAGAAACACATTTTGACATATATCAAATTTTAAAGGCTTCATTGGAAACAGATATTTTTACCATCACAGCAAAAAACAAGACACAGGGAAGGGGGCGCAGGGGGATAGATGAAGCCTCGATGTCTGGAGTTAGAGAGCTGTCACAGAGTGAAACCGAGACCAAATAGGAAACTGGCCAAAAGGATTTGAATAGAGGAGCAAATATTTTATCAATCAACCAAGGAAAAAAACGTGCTCAATCTGTTCTGAGAATGCAAAGCAAAGCTAAGTGACGGCACAGAATCCTTTCCGCCCTTTGGATTGAGAAGAATCTTGAAGACGCGTGATAATAAGTAGTGTTGGCAGAGATGTGCGTTTTTCAGACATGGATGGCAGAGGAGCAGGAGTTGGTACAGCTTCACAAAAGAGCAATGTGAGTCTTCTGTGGTGGTGCACGGCTGCCATCCCGTCCTTCGGGAGGCTGAGGCAGGAGGACAGAGAGTGTGAGGCTAGCCTGGGCTACGTAGTCTAGAAAACAGACCAACAAATAACCTGACGTCACTTAGTAAAATTTAACGAGCTCACCATCTTCGAGGCACTCTGCCCTACAAAGTCCTGGATAATATAGTCAGTGTGTGTTAAGGAATACCAAGCATACACGCACCACGAAACACACAGTGGAGCGGACACTAGAAATGACGAACAGAGAAAAACCCACCAGGAAAGAAGTGGATGGATGAACCATTCCCCTTTCAGTCCATGGAATATTAGTTCTTGGTAGAAAGGATCTTTATCTTTAACTTGCAAGCTTCCTGCCTCAGTCTTTCAAGTAGATAGAGATGGCTGGCCTGTGACATCAGGCCCCACCCTTCTGGTTTTATGCCTCCATGTCTGTCTCCAACTTACTGGTAAAGTATTTTGAGAGAGGCAAGACTCAAAAGTTAGGGTTTTATCAATTGTGACAGAGGCAACTTCCTTGTTTGTCATGGTTTAGATGTAGGATGTCCCCCAAGAGCATGTGTGTTTGAGCACTTGGTCCCCAGAGGGTGGGACTGCTGGGGAGGGTGTGGAGTCTTTAGGAGCCTAGCTGGATGAAGCAGATGTCTGGTGGACAGACCTTGAGGCTGGCTACCCCTCTCGCCTGTTTCCTGATCTTCAGAGATGTGAGCACACAGTCTCACTCTTTGCTGTCATGCCTACCGTGATGGATTTTACCTTCAAACCCTGAGCCAAAATAAATTCCTCCTCCCTGAGGTTGCTTCTTGTAAGGTTATTGATTGCACTGATCAGAAAAATAAATGTTGTGTTTTATAAAAAGACAAGGAGAGAAGGAATATATTTATTTGGTGGATGTGTAGGGGAAGGGGGTTCCTCAGTGGACCCATGCTGAGTCATCTCTTCCCCCTGAGGGACCAGCCACAGGATGGTAAGGTATAGAATAGAGTTTATTCAGGCATGGGGAGGGGAGGCAAGAGCATAGTAGAGAGAGAGAAAGGCAGGGGGGGAGGGGGCAAGCAGCCCCATTTATAGTGAGGCAGGCACACCTGGCTGTTGCCAGGTAACTGTGGGGCAGAGCCTAGACAAAATGCTAACAGTAACTAATATGCCTCTCATGTATAAAATGACTGGCAGGTTTGATTATATCCTCACAGCTCACAGAAGGGCTCCTAGAAGATGCTGACAGAGGGAGACCCACACACAGATGCCACCACTGTAAGTCCTAGGTATAGTGTATGAGCATACATTAAACCTTACAAAGGGTGTGCCCATCTAGCTAGGCAAGGTCATGGGGGCTGGCCTCTCATGCTTGCCTAAATGAGACAGCCAGAGCAAACCCCATGCATTAAGAAAAGAACACCTTTAAGACACTAATCTCTGACAGAGAAGCAATGAAGCTCATGGTCTTGAGAAGGTTTCCAGGCCTGGGCACTGGAAGGAAGAAAACGGGTAAATATCCTGCCTTAAGGTCAACAAGCCAGGAGCATAGGGGAGCCACAGAGGCCGAGAGTCACAGTGCAGACTGTGGGAAGGGGTAAAGCTGGGGTAAGAGAGGCTTGCAGAAAAATAGATGATCCATCCTTGAGTGTTCAGGACAGTGTCATCCAGACGGCTGGAAACTACCTGAGACCAGGTTAAAATAAAATCAGTATCAGAGGACAGTTCTCCCACATCCAAAACAGGTGTATGGAACATTGGGCAAACCAGGGCTTCTACTTATAAACCCTTTTACCCAGAAACTTTCAGGTGACCCTGGGTATTAGGTATCCAAAAGCAAATAGACAAAGCGATTATTTACTGATAATAAATTATAAAGAAGTTTATTTTAAATATATGTGTGTTAGGGTTTAAATCACTCCAAACCAACATGGTTGCACGTGGGGAAGTTTAATGAGAGAAGAGTAGCAGAGGGGAGAAGTAAAGGAGGATGTCCATGGACACATGGGTGGAAGAGTGTGTGGGGAGAGAAGGGACAGGGACAGAGGGAAAGACAGCAGAGAAGAACAAAGAGAGAGCAAGAGAGGAGGGGGCAAGCAGCCCCCTTTATAGTCAGGCCCAGCTGGCTGTTGCCAGGCAACTGTGGGGTAGAGCCTACCTGGCTGCTGCCAGGTAGCTGTGGGGGTGGAGCTTAGACAGAGTACCAACAATATGGAGGCATTATACATAGAATGCTGTCGTGTATTAAAGATAAGTCAAATCTGTGTGCTAGTGAGATGGGTGTGCTCATTTAGTTCTGCATAAGGAGTTAAGTATTTGGTACAATATTTGGCACTGTGGGATGAAGCGTACTGTCAACGTCCTTCAGAGCTGGTCAATATTTTGATCTTATTTTTTTACAGTTTTTTTTTTTTTTTTCTGGAGCTGGGGACCGAACCCAGGACCTTGCGCTTCCTAGGCAAGCGCTCTACCACTGAGCTAAATCCCCAACCCAATATTTTGATCTTATAATCATCAACTTTTGGGAAGAGCATCACATAAATGCTTAGCACAAAACAATAAAAGTATGTTTAAGGATCTTTCAAAAATTATCGGAAATTCTGCCCTCACCTCAAGCCAAGTTTATCTAATGATTTTTTTTTTTGTAATGAAAGTCAAATCAGCCACTAAAATGGAATTTCCCAAATTAAACATCCCAACATAATATAATCCAAAGATATATTAAACTGATACGTGCTGAGGAATGACTGTGGGGAAATATTCAGTATTTGGCTTTGTTTCTGGAAGAGCAGTAAGAACATAGAAGCTCACAGCACACTACAGTCTCCGCTCCTGAGCCTTGGTGTCTTAGGCTGTGTTGGCAGCTGTTTGTCTGGGGATGCTGCCAGTGACTAGGTTTAGGGACACATGTTTCCAGGCTCTTGGTGTTTGACCCAAAGAACTGAAAATCAGGGCGAGGCTCACACAGAATTGTAAAAGGAGACAGATAATGTCATTTGGAGCAAGGCTACGGGGTAGGTTCTAGAGAGATCTGCCATCAAGACTGACAGTGGGCACGTGAGTGAGGGGACTCAGGGCCTTCAGTATTGTTCAGGGATTCCTTTCATAGGTTCAGGAGGAGTGGCCGGCGACTGAGGGCTGTAGATTGTGTGGTTTTCTATTTTTATTGATAGGTTACATAATGGTTTCTCTACTGAACATGTCTCTTCCCATAATGCATCCTGCTAACTACGCACATGTCCAATCGTATACAGGCATGACATGATAAGACAGTTCAGACCAGACTGGTGTTTCTATTCTTCATACCTGGATACATTGGAAATGCAATTGAATAGACACTGTCTAACATATAATATTGCACAAAGATTCGAGTATATATGGCCCAATGTGGGTGGGTTCCAGAGGGTTCTGAGATTGCTAGGCACATTGTTTGGGGACGGGGATGTGTGCATAGTATACACAGGTGAAGAAACTGGACTGCCTAGTGCATTACTACAAGGGAGGGGTATGGGGTTGGGGATTTAGCTCAGTGGTAGAGCGCTTGCCTAGGAAGCGCAAGGCCCTGGGTTCGGTCCCCAGCTCTGAAAAAAAGAACCAAAAAAAAAAAAAAAAACCAAAAAAAAAACCAAAAACAAAAAAAAAACAAGGGATGGGTATGTGCTTAACTCCACACCAAATGGGGGTTCCTTGGTACTAAGCCACCTCCTACGCTCACCTACCACACTCGATAGTATATACAACGAAAGCACACAATACCGTGTCCTCAGAACCAGAGTGGCACCAGGGTTGCTCAATGCACCATGGGTAAGCTCTGACAAAACACCTTGAATGTTGAACTAAGTCTTGGTCACTGCTCCTTCTTGTTAGATGTGGCGAAATCCCCACATTCAATTGCACGGGGTCGCGGCCTACAGCTCAACAAACCCAATACGAGGCTCAGAATGGCTTCTCTCAGCAGTGAGGAATAAGGAAGACTAACCACGACTCCCGCCTTTCCTTAATAACGTTTAGAAGCCAGATCTAAAAGGATCAAACTGTTTTCAAGTATCTTAATTGTATCTCGTGAAAAAAAGAGATCTAGGAGTATTTTCAGAGACACAAAAATACCTAGCATCTTACAAAGTAAAATTCTCATTGACTGGCACCCAATCCAAAAGAATCACTGGGCAAAGAAACAGGAAAATACCACCCATATTTGGGGTGGGGGTGGGGTAGCAGTCAATCACAACTGACCCGAATACCAGACTTAGAAAGCAGTTACTGTAACTGCACTCCATATGGGCAAAAGCTTAAATATAGAGACATGGGAGATATTTTAAAAGATCCATATTGAACTCCTAGAGATGAACATGACAGTGTCTGAGATGGAGAATATAACTGGCACATTAGAACAAGTTAGAAAACACAAGGGGGGTTGGGAGAGAGAGAAAGAGAAGGAAGGGAGGGAGGAAAGGCATGGGGAGATAAGCTGAGTCAGCTTTCCGATGCTCTAACAAACGGGAAGACGAAGGGTTTATCTCGGCTCATGTGTTCAGAGGTTTCAGCCTATAATCTGTCGGACCGTTGCTGCAAGGCCTGCGACAAGCAATCGTGGTAGACTTTCATTGAGAATGCAACCGCTCACATCACATCAGGGAGATGAAAGACAAAGCTGGAGACCATGGTCTCACAACCTGCTGGAAGGCAAGCCCCAGTGACCAAAACCCTCTCCCTAGCGCTCACCTTATGAAGCCCCCACCATCTTCCCAGCTGAGGGCCAAGCCTTGACCGTGTGGGCACTTGGGGGAACTTAGCCAAACCATAGCAAAAAGAATCAGAAAAATTGCTCGCTGAAAAATATGGCTGAGAAGTTTCCAAATTTTTTTCTTTTTTTTCTTTCTTTTTTTTTTTTTTTTTGCTATTTAATTAAAATATAATCATACCTGTTGGGGCCAATGTTGGGGTTTAAATCTTGGCCCGCGCCCGGATAAAACACACCAAGCCAACATGGTTCCACGTGGAGAGGTTTAATGAGAGAAGAAGAGGAGAGGAGAGGAAAGGCCGGCCATGAGCACGTGGAGGGAAGAGGTGGAGGTAGAGAGAAAGGACAGGGAAGAGAGGAAGAGCAGGGAAGAGAAGAGAACAAAGAGAGAGAGGAGTGGGTAAACAGGCCCTTATATAGTGTCTGTCGCAGCTGGCTGTTGCCAGGCAACTGTGGGCGGAGCATACCTGGCTGCTCCCAGGTAGCTGTGAGGGTGGAGCTTAGAATGAATACCAACAATACCATTCTCCTTCTCTTCCCTCTCTCCTAATCCTTCAACTTCTGTCCCCTCCCAAATTCAAGGCCTCCTTATCTTTAATCAATGTTGTTACATATACATAGAAGACAAATCAATACAAATACATATAAATACAAACCGCTGAGTCCGTCAGTGTTGCCTGCCTGTGTGTGTTTTAGGGATGACCACTTGGTATTGGAAAACCACTTGGGGGGGTCTCATCCTGGTGGAAAATGAATCCTCTTTCCCAGCAGTTGTGGATAGCTCCTCCTCTGGGGAGGGGACCCTGTGAGACTCTGAGGTTTTCCCCATCTATGTTGGGATGTCAACTGTTGTTGGAATTGTTCAGGTTTTGTTCAGGCAGCCATGTTGTTGAGATCTCATGGCTATATCTTCCCGGTCATAGCTAGAAGGCACATTCTTCCAGCAGACTTCCTCTGGCTCTTATGATCTCTCTGACCCCTTTCCCCACATCTTCTCTGAGTCTTGCCTGTGTGCACACACAGGTTTTAAAAATGTCACTTCCATCCTGACATGCTTTGAAAAGGGAAAATAAAAAAGCAATTCTGTGGTAACATTTACTTTAAAAACCCGACACTGGGGATATATAGTTGAGAGAGAAGGCAGGCACGTTTTCAGTATTTATGAGTCCCTGGGTTTGGTCTTCAGTACTTAAAAAAGTGCCTCTTCTAAAACAGTAAACACTGTTCAAAACTGTCGGAGTTAGTTTTCTTGGAATCTGGAAACCAGTCAAAAGATTAAAGCAGCCGGGCAAGTGCTTAATGAAGACAAACCAAGCAAGGAAAACCTTGAATCTTGATTAGCGAGCTCAATCAAGTATTTAACTTACCCTGGACACCCCCACCCCCAAGCTCAGTGCAGCCTTACAGACCTCAGCAAAGGCTCGACCATTTCAGACCTAACTCTGAGAGAATTGTGGTCATTTCCTTTATCCTGTCTGTTGTCTCCCTGCAGGACTAGCCTAAAGGGCTTGCCTTTATTTAGCCAGACTCCACTGAGCAGCTGCCCAGGGGTGTTTGCAAAAAACACTGAAAGCAAATCCATTAGCCACCACCCCCTGGCGCCCCGCAGTAAAAGCAGAGCAAACAAAGCAAACAGAAACCACTGGGAGAAAGAGTCCTGGAATGAGTCTTTTTTTTTTTTTCTTTTGGAGAATGCAGGCTTTGAACAACCCCCTCATTCCTGCCATTCTAAAGATGTGTGCAGAAGAGATCTGAGGAGGACCCTACAATGGGAATGACACGGTAAACACTGCTGACAGGCATTAGACATAGAACACACCTGTAGGTAAAGCCATTCCCAGAATCTATAGTTATATAAAGGAAGATCTCAGTGCCTGGGTCGGGCTAACTCTCTATGAGCTGTTGGCCAGAGAGTCTGCTGAGGCCCCCAAAGCAGTATAAGCTACTGACATAGTTATTCTTGGCCACCAGAACTAGATGATAAGACACCGGTGTGGAAGACATCATGTGCTTTGATTGCAGAATGAAATTAAGTGGGACCTGAACTGGAACCTTCCTCACTACTAGCTAGTATTTGTGGTTCAGAAGGTATTATGCCAGTATGATGGTTTAAATAACTATGGCCCTCATAGACTCATGTGTTTGAATGCTTGGTCCATAAAGAGTGGCACTATTAGGAGGTGTGGCGTTATTGGAGAAGCATGTCACTGTGAGGGAGCAATATATATATATATATATATATATATATATATATATATATATTTCAAAGCGGGTAAGACAAATATATATATGTGTATGTGTGTGTGTACATATATACATACATACACACACCACACACCACACACACACACACACCCACACACACACACACACACACACACATATGCTTAAGCTCTGTCCAGTGTAAGTCAGTCTCCTGGTTGCCTTCCGGATCAAAATGTAGAACGTTTGGCTCCTCCAGCACCATATCTGTCTGACACTGCCGTGCTTCCCGCCATGATGATAATGGACTAAACCTCTGAAACTGTAAGGCAGCGCCAATTAAACGTTGTCCTTTATAAGAATTGATTTGGTCCTGGTGTCTCTTCACAGCAATAAAACCCAAACTAAGACAGCTGGCCTCTGGGCAAAAATATCAGTTTTACCCAGCCGTGAACCCTGCATTCCAAACTACTGACCGGCCAGCCAAAACGCACTCAAGAGCACAGTGGTGATGCTACGCTTTGTAAAAGGAGGTGTGGTGTGGCGGGTGGGGGGGGAGGGGGAAGGGGGTGGGCGGGCGGGGGGGTGCCCTAGCAGGCCCATGCTGAGGCGTCCCAGCTTGAGGTAGCAGTCATGGCAGGTCTAGGATAAAATGAAGTTGATTTGGAGCCATGGGAAGGGGGTTGAGAGGGAGCAGAGGCAGAGAAAGAAAGGGGACAGAGAAGGAGAGGAGGGGGGAGACAGACAGAGAGAAAGAGAAAAAAGAGAAGAGAGAAGAGGCCAGCGGGAACACATGAAGAGGTAGAGAAGAGGGAGAGGACAAAGAGAGAGAGGGGGAGAGGGGGAGAGGGAGGGGAGAGAGAGAGAGAGAGAGAGAGAGAGAGAGAGAGAGAGAGAGAGAGAGAGAGTTTTTTTTTATATAACAAACCAGGCTCCTACCTGGCTGTTGCTAGGTAACTGTCGGCCAGAGCCCAGAAGGAATGCTAACTTGCTAACAAGTGGCATGACTGTTAAGAAGTTAACCAACTACTTTCTTCTTGAATTAGAGGCATGCACATGGGAAAGGATCCACCTCTGGCCTGTAGACCCGGCCTGTGACTGGAGAGGTCCTGAGGTCCTAGGAGGGGCAGCAACTGCTGTTGTCTTGCTACATAACGCACCTGAAAATTGCTTTCTAAATAGTTCTGCTGGTGCTCTTAGATCAGGGCTGCAGTCAGCTTTGTCCAAAGAAGGTTCGTTTCCGAAGTGGGCACTGTTACTGCAGAAGCTCATAATGTTGGCTTTGCAGCCCTAAATGGAACATCTGCACCCTCTAAGACACGGAGGGCATCATGGAAGAATGGGCAGAAAGAATGTCGGAGCCAGAGGAAGGGACAGAATGACGTGGCCTGCTGTCTTCCTGGCGTGGTATCACCTGTTGCAGTCTTGGACCTTCAGTATCTCTGATTAAGGCAGGAGACATACAGGGGGTAGGGTAGGGCCAAGCAATAGTTTGCTATAGAGTTGGGAGGAGCTCACAAAATTCTGCTCCTCTCTGGGGACCAGTGGGCGGTTAATCGTTGCTGGAGGAAGGAATGACATTTTCTTTAGCAGTGTAGCCATGGGTAAGCTGCCTGTGATCTTATAACTAACCTTTCGCCCATGCTCCTGTAAGTGACCCTGACTTAAATCATTGTGATGGGGGTGGGTTGGGGGGGAGTGAGACTAGGAAAGTAGAAGGGAGAATTGAGAAGAAGGGCACCATTAGGAGTTGGAAGACAAGACAGAGTGATGGTGGCGAATGTGTTCAAAGTCTATTATATGGGTGTATAAAAATGTTGTAATGAAAAGTGTGTGTGTGTGTGTGTGTGTGTGTGTGTGTGTGTGTGTGTGTGATGTGTGTGGTGCTCGTGAAGACCAATGGTCAGATCCCCTGGGGTTGGAGTTACAGATGGCCATGAGCTGTCACCTAGGCGCCTGAGCTCTCTACAAGAACACCCAGTGCTTTTAAATTCTGAGTTTTCCCT
Source organism: Rattus norvegicus (assembly GCF_021556685.1). Classification (NCBI taxonomy): domain Eukaryota; kingdom Metazoa; phylum Chordata; class Mammalia; order Rodentia; family Muridae; genus Rattus; species Rattus norvegicus. Next base: position 115,002,231 of record NC_141541.1, read on the forward strand.
AGCCCCTAAAATCTCTCTTAAAAAAACACCACATCCAAATGTCCTGATCTGGTAGCCAGGGATGAGAACTTACAGGCAGTTTTCCAGCTAAGGAAGCTGGGTTCACAGCTTCCCTGTCTTTCTGTTATGGGGACCAAGCAAGCATTGACCTTAAAGCAATCTACATCCTGTTCCCTATACATCCTGCTAGCTTGTGTGCACGTTTCTCTCTCCCCTCTCCCTCTTCTTCTCCCTCTCCTCTTCATCCACCTACCCACAAGCTTTTGACTCCTCATTCTTCATTTAATTACAGAGAGAGAGAGAGAGAGAGAGAGAGAGAGAGAGAGAGAGAGGCTTCTTTCCCAACTCACTGATCCCTCCCTAATCAGGTAATAGACCTTTTAACTAGCTTCCTATGTGGTGGTATGTGTGCATTTAATCTACACCTTCTATCTGAAGAACCGAGAGCTGCCCCAGGCCAGATTTTCACCTATACTTCAGGAGAGCAGGTTTCCAACACCAGAGTGATAGCCAGTGAGGACAGAAGCAGGAGGCTTGTAAGACAAGAGCGGCAAAGGCATCTGCCAGTGCAAACAGCTGCCTATGAAGGACTCCCAGTCACAGTACAACTAGGCAGTAGGTCTGGCTGCCACGCAAGCGCAGTGCTATGACAGGCACACGGCAAACACATGTACCTAGATCTTTTTCCTTCTGCTTAGGGCGGAGTGCTGGTTGCCCTGGTGCTGAAATCACAAGTTAGCTGGGGCTCGAAGTCAATGACAAGGATAGGATGCTTTGCACAGGTTATATACCAGGTTATATACAGGTTATATATTAGCTGCATCCTTTAAATGTCCCCACCCCTTTGGGAAGGCATCAGTGTTTGCTGGTAATCTGTAGCATCATTTTGTGCAAACTTTGCCACAGTTTCCCCTGCCATGACCAGCTTGTAGAGTTAGACACAGTTCACTTGGCAGTGCAGAATGTTGTGGCTTACAGCAGTCGCAAACGCCACGCATGAATTGTGTTTAGTCAACCCAGTGGCACGGAGAGAAATTCTTATTCAGCCCCATCTTTACGGGATGCCTCCATCCGAAAAGATGTGGCCAAATGGTCAATCATAAAGGCTCTCCGAAGCTAAAGAGAGCTGGGTGGTTGCATGAGGGAGCCTGGAGGAGTTGTAGATGTGAGCGGACCAGAACAGTTATTGTCTTGGATACCTGTGAGTCACTCTTACAAGTAAACATTGCCTTAAGAGCAGCTGCAATGTTGGGGTGAGCCTTTACAACAAACACTCCAGGAGACAAGAGCTGCTTTATATAGGGCGTACAATTCCCACAGTCCCCTCGGCCCATAAGCTTCTGGCCCCAGACTGCTAAGATCCTTGATATCTAGTATATATCCCTTTGCTCTTAGACACTAACTACACTAAATTCCAGGCTAAATTGTCCCCATTCTCCTCACTGTAAGTGTGCATGCATAGCCACACAGCACATATTGGTAATTCAACAGTAATCAGTAACCTCTCCATAGGGAGTATTATCTTTATATTCTCCAACAACTTCCTTTAGGGATTTAAACTATTAATTGTTTTGCTTTATGTTATCCATTGGTCACCCAACTGGGGACAGGTAGCAAGCTATGACTATCTTATAATAGAGGGACTCTTTCCTAAAGGCAAGCCTAGAGAATTACTGCTCAATTATATCCACCTAACCACTGAAATCCCTGTGTATAGTGGCTTTAGTGGTGCTTTATCCAGATCTGACTTTCCCAAGAGAGAAAAAGAATCACAACACAGTACACAGAATGGTCAACATGTATCCATTGTCTTCCGACCTTCCTTTATACTCAATTAGCCAAGCCTCCTCGGGTCAGTTCCCTCATTAGAACACATCCATCCCAACAGAGATAAGCTGTTTTTAGTCCCATAAGCTTGTGGCTCTTACTGGTAGGTGGAGAAAAGAGCATTGCAGGGCTATGGATTGAAGTTATCAGGCTGCTACAAATGTAACAAACACGCGAGTCTATTGTAACACAGCCTTGTATCCACACAACATTTGTAGGAGATTCTGGCCCAGATGGTTGGTGTCAGATGGCTGAGTTGTGCTATGTGTTCCTGGGTGTACCTGCCTATCTGTCTGTGTTTCTATGTCGTGTGTCTTGGTTATAGGGGAAGGGATCCATGCCATCTAAGAGCAACCTGCTACGGGTATAAATAATTGTGGCCAAGCACAGGGTAGCCTAGCAGCTGTGGTTCAGCAAGAACAGATATTAATAACACCATTCCCACCCTGGCTCTGAGTAAAGAATGTGACCTGTTCTCTTGGCTCAACCCTATGTGATAGGGTGAATGGCTGTGTTCAACATTTCAGCTCATAGCAAGTGTCTTCATAGTGTTTGCTTAATTATGCTGTTACCATGGCCTTAATGTCTCCACTATTCATACAGTACCCACCATAATGGACAGGGTCTACTGCCGAAGTTTCATGGGGCTATCCTTTGCTTGCAGATTGTGCACAAGCAGAAAGCGAGGGCTAATATAAAGTTCTTCATAGTTGAAAACTGTCGGAGCCAAAGAATACCCCCAATTGGTGCAGAGTCCTTCTGCAAGTCCTGGGAGTTGGGGCGGGATGCCTTCTGCTTTAGCCTTAAGAAAAATTTCTGTTGAGTCACAAGATGGCAACTAAGGTAACAGGACAAAGACCTCAATCTCTACACCCAACAAAGCACGTATGTTTTATAAAATTATTTAAAAAAAAAATCACGGGGTTGGAGAGATGGCTCAGCGGTTAAGAGCACCGACTGCTCTTCCTGAGGTCCTGAGTTCAAATCCCAGCAACCACATGGTGGCTCACAACCATCTGTAACAGTATCTGATGCCCTCTTCTGGAAGGCAGAAGCTACAGTGTACTCATATACAATAAATAAAATCTTAAAAAAATTAAAAAAAAATCACCTGGCAAGAAGGGTGATCTCTTAGAATTCTTTCCCTCTCTATATTCATCATACACAGAGAGAGCAAGTGAAAAATAAGTAAATAAATGTATATAAAAAACATGGTGTGTGTGTGTGTGTGTGTGTGTGTGTGTGTGTGCGCACGCGCAAGCGCGCGCACGCATAGTATGCCAGCCTGGGCTAAGTTATAAGTTCTAGGCTAGCTGGGGCTATAGACTGACATCCTATTTCAAAAAGCAGGGGCTTCTGGGAGGTGACTCCATTAATAACCTTTGGGATTTGAGTTCATACGCCCAAAGCACCCATGTAAAAACTGGCATGGTGACACACATTTGTCATCCCAGTGCTGGGACTCACAGGCAGAAGGCTCTCTGGAGACTCACTAGACAGCCAATTAGTGAGCTCCGTATTCAGAAAAGAATCAAGTAGGGATATCCTCTTTCCTTGAAGCTGTTCAACATTGTCCTGGAAATTCTAGAGAGAGAATTAAGGAAGGAAGGAAACTAAAACAGACGTGACCTCTATTTGTAGCTGACAGCGTACAGAAAATCCAGGAGCATCGAAGGAAGTTCTGGGGCTGATAAAACTGGCTCAGCAAAGCTTTGAGCAGGAAGTCCAATGTGGAAAACTCATTTGTATTTCTACATATGAGCAATAAGCTATTCAAAAATGAAATTAAGAAAACAAATCTATGAATAAAGAGCACTAAAAGGAATAAAGATGTTAGGAATAAATTTAACCAAGCAGGTGCAAAACTTGTACCCAGAAAACTGTGATGCTTGGTGGGAAGAAGCTGAAGAGGATCCAGTAAGTGCAAACATTCCAAGTTCATAGGCAGAGAAATAATCTACAGATTCAATGTAATCCTTATTTAAATTCCCACTCTTTCTTTGAATCACTTGACAAGCTAATCTTTAAGATCATGTGGAACACAAAAGACTCAGAAGCCCCAAAACAACACTGAAAAGAAATGGGGGACTTGTACTTCTCAATTCCCAGTTTTAACACATATTACAAAGCTATAGTAACCAAAACAGTATGGTACTGGCAGAAGGGTAGAGATATACATTACTGGAATGAAATTGAGAGGCTGGAAATTAGCCTGTACACCTATGTTTGGTTGATGTTTTGAGGTGCTGGTTGAGACAAGGTCTCTCTATGTAGTCCTAACTGTTCTAGAACTTGCTATGTAGACCAGGCTGGTCTTAAACTCACAGAGACGGCCTTGTGAGTGCTAGGATTAAAGGCATGTGCCACCTAGCTTGGCTGTGTTCTGTTGATTTTTAACAAGGGTACAAAGACATGGGGCAGGGGTGGTATTTTACCAAAAACATTATAATAACTGGGTATAATTATGATTGTGAGTGCTTGGATTCTAACCTGGCAAATATGAACTCAAAGTTAATTGAAGATGTCACTGTAAAAGATAATATTATAAAACTCCTTAAAAGAAAGCATATAATGGGACTGGAGAAGTAGTTCAGTGGTTAGGAGCGCTGACTGTTTTCTCAGAGGACTGGGGTTCAGTTCCCAACACCCACATGGTACTTCTCAACTGTCTGTACCTCCAAGATCTGACACCCTTACACAAACATACATGCAGGCAAAACACCAATGCAGATATAAACAAACAAACAAACAACTTTTTTTTAAAAAAGAAAGAAAGCATGTAACTAAACCCTTATGATCTCGGAGTTTTCAAACGTCCCTTAGTTACGACACCAAAGCACAAACAACAAAGGGAAAATAGATAATTCAATCTTGTGTTACCTGTCTATTGCTGTGATAAAACACCATGAACTAAGCAACTTATAATAGAAAGCGTTTAATTCAGAACTTATGGTTTCAGAGAGTTAGAGTCCGTGATGGGGGAACAAAGGCATAGTGTCAGGAGCAGCTGATGAGAGCTTACATCTTGATCTGAAGGGAGGAGGGGAAGATGTGGGGTATGGGGACTGGGATGGCATGAATCTTTTGAAACCTCAAAGCCAGCTTCCGGTGACACATCCTCCAACAAGGACACATTTCCTAATCCTTCTCAAACAGTTCCACCAACTTGGGTCCAAGCATTCAAACATATGAGACTATGGCTGGACACATATGTGGAGAAGTTCAATAGATAGTACTTAAAAAGCTATCAAATGGGGGCTGGGGATTTAGCTCAGTGGTAGAGCGCTTACCTAGGAAGCGCAAGGCCCTGGGTTCGATCCCCAGCTCCGGGAAAAAAAAAAAGAACCAAAAAAAAAAAAAAAAAAAAAAGCTATCAAATGAACTGGGTGGTGGTGGCTCACTCTTTTAATCCTGACACTCAGAAGGCAGAGGCAGGCAGATTTGTGAGTTCAAGGCCAGCCTGTTCTAAAACAAAAAGCTATCAAATGGCCAAGAAGTGTATGCAAATGTGCCCGACATCATGAACCCCAGGGAGGTGAAAGCCTGGGTCACAGTGAGACACCACTGCACACTCGAGCATGGTTATAATGTCATAGGGGACTATTACCATTACATGTGAGAATACAGATACTGGTGAGCATGGAAAATGGTTCAGCTGCGTGAAAACAAAAATCAGTGTTCTGGTTTCCCGAAAAGTCAGATCCCAAACGATCATGCCCAGTTACGTCTGAAAAATAAAAATGGAAGGCAGGCTCGCATTTTTAAAAAAAAATTCATTGTGTTATTTTTAGTTTTGTGTCGCATGTGTCTGTATGGGGACATGCTCACGTGAGTGCAGGTTCCTGTGGAAACCAGAGAGAGTCAGGGTCCCTCTGTAGCTACAGTCGTAAGCAGCCGTGAGCCTCCTGATGTGGGTGGTAGGGACCAAACTCTTGGAAGAAGAGCGGCTTGGGTCTTAACTGCTGAGCTGTCTCTCCAACATGTGGAGACAAGCGTTTAAACCAACTCTGTACATGAGTGTTCGTGGAAGCACCTTTAACAGTCATAAAAATGTGGAAAGAACTCAAGAGCTCACCATCTGATAAGTATCCCAACAAAATGTGGGATGACCTTGCAGCGGGATACTGCTGTCCAACCCTGAAAATGAATGGAATACAGGCAAGCTTGACCTCAGGGATGAAACTTGAAATCATTCCACTAACTAAGAAGTCAGCCAAGGAAGCCCTCTTACACAAAGTTTCCAGAATATATCTAGAGATATATAGAGACTGAAGGCCTGGGATGGCCCAGAGGCCATGATGGGTGGTTGCTCAATAGACATAAAGTCGCTTTTTGAAATTATATAAAAATGGAATTAACCATTTGAATGAATGACTTTTGATGATGCCAAGAAGTGCATGCTGATAGGAGCCTGATATAGCTGTCTCCTGAGAGGCTCTGCCAGAGTTTGACAAATACAGAGGTGGATGTTCGCAGCCAACCATTGAACTGAGACTGGGGTCCCCAATGGAGGAGTTAGAAAAAAACACTGAAGGAGCTGAAAGGGTTTGCAAGCCCATAAGAAGAACAATATCAACCAACCAGAGCTCCCAGGGACTAAACCACCATCCAAAGAGAACACAGGGGTGGACCTATGGCTCCATCCACATATGTAGCTGAGGATGGCCTTGTTGGGAGGAGAGGCCCTTAGTCCTGTCAGGGCTCGATGCCCCTGAGTAGGGGAATGTCGGAGTGGGGAGGTGGTAGTGAGTAGGTGGGTGGGTGAGGGAGCACCCTCATAGAAGTGGGAGGGGGGGATGGGATAGCGGGTTTCTGGAGGGGAAACCAGGAAAGGGGATAACATTTAAAATGTAAATTTAAAAAATCCAATAAAACAAGTAGCGGTGGTTTCTAAATATCATTGAGTACGTTAAACCCTCTGGATGGTGCAGTTTTAGATGGTTAGTGGTTGATTCCATCAGATTTTTTTAAATTTCGATTATAAAAGAATACACACACACACACACACACACACACAGATATGCTGTTTATAAATGTCTAGGACATCATCTAAGCTAGGAGCAGCAGGAATTGAAGGAGGGAAAGTTTGGCATGAAATGTGTCCATTTTTATAGGAATGAATATGTTGAGCTTTTTAGCTTTTGTCTTTTATTAACTTTTCAGGTTAGCGTACAAAGTAACGGTTGTCAATATGTTTGTTTAAACATATTCATTTTTTAAAAAAAGATTTATTTATTTATTATAAAGAAGTACACCGTAGCTGTCTTAAATCACACCAGAAGAGGGCATCAGATTTCATTACAGATGGTTGTGAGCCATCATGTGGTTGCTGGGATTTGAACTTAGGACCTCTGGGAGAGCAGTCAGCAGTGCTCTTAACCACTGAGCCATCTCTCCAGCCCCATATTCATGTTTTAAGTTATTTAAATTGCTTTAATAGGAAAATTAAGTCTGTATACACATGACATAAAGGAATACGTTTGAGGGCAAATTTCATACGAAATTCACTTTCCCCCTTTTAATGTTTCTGTATATCAAACTTTTAGCAGAAGAAACACACCATATATTTCATCAAAAACAATTAAGCAAGCAGAGAAGATGGGGCTGGAGCAATGGCTCTGTGAGGAGGAGTGGTGGCTGTACAGGCATGAGGACCTGAGCTCAGGTCTTAGCACCTACATCACAGGCTAGGCTTGGCTGTATATACACCTGTAACCACAGAACTGCCGGGACAGAGAGGAAAATTGCTGGAGCTTGCTGTCGACCAGCCTAGCTCCAGGTTCAGAGACCCTGTCTCGAGGGAATGAGATGGAGAGAGATAGAGCGGACATCCTCCAGCCTCTTGTATTTATTTATACCGGGAGGGAGCTATAAGGTAACAGAGCTTGCAAGGATCATGGTGTGTGATCCTTAGTAAGAATCAGGGGTTCATCATACTTCTTGCCTTAGTCCATTTCGTTATTGCTGTAATAAACGACCCGGTGCCGAATAACTTTGTAAAGAAAGAAATTCACTTAACTTGTGGTGGGTACCATCTGAATGGCGGAGTTATTGGGAAAGTCAGAGGGCTAGTTCAGAAATCAGTTTCATTTTCAACAGTTTTGACTGGGAACTTTCAGGACTCCTGCTCTATTGGTCCGTTTAGAGGGTAGCACCTCAGTAATAAGACCTCTCTCTAAGACTCAATCCGCGGTGCCGCCATCTTGGGGACCAAGTTTACAACCTAGAAACTTTCTAGAGGATGGAGCACACAGGAACCAGAGACGACCAGAGCACTCTCCAGCACACCGGCTGCCACTGTGGAACTAAAAAATATGTGAGCATAAAAGGACAAGTGAGGTTTTTCAAGTTCATCCAAAGAGGAGACAAAGCCAGGATACCATGGTAACATCCCACAGAGCCAGAATGGAGCGGGGCGATCCACGAGGAAAAATGGGGAGTGAAGCGGGATTTGGGCCACAGCAACCTGGTCCGATGGGCTGAGTCCAGGAAGAGAGTCATGTCTACAGCCCTTCTCTGTGCGATCCGTTCTGTAGGAACGAACTTCTGATCACAGCCCCCCCTGGAATGGGTGGGGTTGCTACAAAGACAAACGCCTTTGGGATGATTGGCGGCTGTGTTCTGCTCGCCCAGCTAGATAGCCATTAACAGGAGAAAGGTGATTTCTTTTCAGGACTTTGAACGCAATGGAAAGAGTTTGCTTGGTTGGACCTGCAACACGTCCATATGGACACTTTCATGCTGGTGTATGAGGCAGCAGGAGCCTCCGATACATAAACAGGAGCTGTGGGCGGTGTATGATCCTATAGCCATCCACACTCAAAAAAAAAAAAAATGTAGAAAAAAGAGCAGTCGCGCTGAAACCAGAATGGCCTTCCAGACCCCAAAGGGCTTGCACCGTCTCTGTATTGTTTGTTCCTTTGTTCCTGGATCATTGGGGACCAACTGCAGAGCTCAGTCTTGGAAACACAGTACTCGGTGAGCTCCCAGGAGACCTAGCTACACAATGACACGCTCCCAGCATGAAGGGACAGATTCGGGTTTTGTGGGACCTGAAGCTTATAGCATTTAGAAGGCCAATTTTCAGAATAGTACAAAGCATACAAACTCGCAGGCACAAAGCTCACTGAGCGTTTAGGACAGGAAATCACCCCCAGTCACTGGCGTTTGAAAGGTGGTTTCATGCTCTTCATATAAGGGTGTCTTTATATTGACTGCCCAGTCTCTGATACTTTCCCACTTCTTAAGCTATATGTCCTTGAGTACTCCTTCATACGGTGATTTTATATCATTTTCTGAAAAAAAAAAGTTATTGCTGACAATTGAGATGCTTAAAGCCTGAGAGTTTTCTTGTGGACCTCCACTTCCTGGGTTTGGTCCAATGATCAGTTTCTGAGAATACTTTTAAAAATCTTTGTGGACATGCATGCGTGTGTTCTGTGTATGTGTGTGCATGTGGGGAAAGCTGCTTACCTCTGCTTACTTACATGGAGGCCAGAGGTCAACTTCTTCAGATGCCCTCCTTAATTGCCCCACCACCACCCCCTTTATAAGACAGAGCCTCTCACCGAACCAGAGCTTACCATTCTGGCTAGGCCAGCTGACCAGCGAGCACTCACGATTCCCCATCTTTATCCATTCTCCGAGCTATGGGTCTATGGGTGCATTGGGCATGAGGTGCAGAGGACCCACAGTCCTATACTTGCACAGAGCTAGATCTTATCTTACCCACTGAGCTAGATCTTCAACCCCAATTTTAATAAGTTCTATTTTTACAAACTCCCATTAGGTTGGAGACATGGCTCCACAGAGGGCACTTGTCTATCCTGTGGAAGGCTCTGGATTTACTGCCAAGTTTTGGTGGGGGGAAGGAGAGGTGGAGAAAAAAAGAGAAAGGAACCATATATGTTTATGCTTGTATCATTGCACTGCCAAGTGTGCTCTGAACAAGGCACTTAATTTTAGTCAAACACAGATAAGAGCTCAGCGGTTAAGCACACTTAACGGTTCCTGCAGAGGACCCAGGTAAGATTCCCAGCAGCGACGCAGCAGCTCACAGCCATCTGAAACCCTGGTTTCAGGGGATGCCGTCTTCTGAGCTACATAGACCCCTGCATGCACATGTGCACCTGTATTCACACATGTAAGAACAGAAGTTAAAAAATGTGGATGAAAATTAGGATCTTCAGCTTGGGGAATTAATTATATGCCTGACCTCAGGAAGGATTTTCTCCAGTAGGTTTCTGGCTCCCCACTTTCCTAGTCCACAGTATTCCTTTTCAACCCCCTTACTTTTAGTGCCAGGTTCTATGGGACACGTGGATGTCACATCAGAAGTACCTCTGTCCTTTTGTCTTTGTGCTGTGACACAGGGTGAATGAATGCAGCAGCTTCAGAAGGACAGGAGCAGAAGTCCCTGCTCTCACAGGCACCTGTGACTCATACAGGGCTCTGCTTGTTAATGTAAACCAGCCACCTCCCAGCTCAGCATCCCCTTCGTTGCATCCCCAAAGAGGCTGTCTTTCCATACAAAGCTCCAGGAGGCATGACGGGGGAGCCTCGGGCAGATGAGACAAGAGGCCCTCTCTAACTGAAGCTAAGACATGTGGACAAAAACATACATTTCTGTTGCTTCACGCTGCCTGGGACCCTTCCAGGAGCCTTGACATTGAAGTCTTCCCAAACCCACAATGGCTGTTAGCAGCCTTAACCCAAGACCATCTTACCTGAAAGTTGCATAACTCTTCATGGCAACCAGGAGGTAGAGATGAGTCTGTGAAGTAACTGGAGGCCCCAGAAGTCTGCATGCCCAAGGATAGGAGTACATGAATACAGAACTTGGCCAATCCAGAAGGAGGCAACGCTATGGTTAAAATGCAGGCAGACAGGACCTGATGAGAAGGCTCCTGGGAAGATGGGCGGAGTCCAGTGATGGCCATGTGACTAATAGTTGAGGGCGGGGCTAAAGCTAGGGTAGCCTAAATGACAGATGAGTGGACTCTAAAGACCAAGGCCATGGACATAAAAACTGCGAGTACAGACCTTTCAAAAGAGACCTGCCCAGCAGATGCAAACGAGCAGTGTGTAAAGGTGAGTAGGTGTCCTAGCTAAGGTTTCTCTTTCTGCGACAAAATACCTTGACCAAAAAGCAGCTGGGGGAGGAAAGGGTTTACTCAATTTATACTTCCAGATTATAGGCCATCATTGGAGGAAGTCAGGACAGGAGCTGATGCAGAGGCCATGGAGGGGTGCTGCTTACTGGCTTGCTTCCCCTGGCTTGCTCAGCCTGCTCTCTTATAGAACTCAGGACTACCAGGCCAAAGATGGCACCACACACCATAGGCTGGGCCCTCCCCGATTGATCACTCATTGAGAAAATGCCTTACAGCTGGATCTCATGGAGGCATTTCCTCTTCGATGACTCTTGCTTGTGTCATTTTAACACCCAAAACCAGCCAGTACAGTAGAGGCTAGAAATAAGAATGGGGGTGGGTCTAGAGACAAGAGGTCAGGACAGCCCAGGACAGGCCATCTTTCTTCCCAAGGACAGAAGTGGGGATGGGAATGGCTGAGAGCCCCATTGAACATCTCCATGTTTTTCTTCCCTCACCCCCCCCCCAACCCCAATCAGTTAGAGAAGACAGCCATAAAGATACAGTCATGGTGGCGAGGCAACGTGGTCCGCCGAGCGCTACTGGATGCAGCACTTGGAGCGTGGGCCATCCAGTGCTGGTGGCGGTCAATGCAAACCAAGATAGTGGAGCAGAAGAGGCGCTTGGCGCTGAGACTCTACACCTGCCAGGAATGGGCAGTGGTCAAAGTTCAGGCATACGTGCGCATGTGGCAGGCCCGCAGACGATTCCTCCAGGCACGACAAGCAGCCTGCACTATCCAGGCTCACTGGCGCTGGTATGCCAGCCAAAGCCAAGCTATGATCCACGGCCGCTACGAGGTCGAAGCCAGCCGGCTGGAGCTTGACATCGAAATCCTTATGACCTAGGGCGCTGGCAAAGCCAGGGGGCTGGATCTCCTTCCCAATAAAGACACTAACTGACCACAGACTCACCCTGTGGATATTGGACCCATAGAGAATTCAGCCCTTACTTTCAGAAACATTCCCTGGTGTGGTGCACTGTCCCTGTCCCCAGAGATCCAGCCTAGGTCCCTGCTCCTAATGACATACTTAGCCAATCCTGTGCAAAAAGGACTGCAGGGTTCAGGCCAGGTCTTCATGCCTGGAGCAGCTGGATTGGGGTCCCTCCACCATGGGAATAAGCTTTAGGCTTTGCACTTCTGCAGCTCTTGCCTAAACATCTCCATTCAGAGTCCAGCTCCAGAGAGTCTGGCTGCAGCTGGGCCAACTGGGAAAACAGGGATTCCACAGCATGAACCATAGCACTCGAGGGGCCAGCACGGGGCTTGGCAGGGAGCCAGGAGGACAGCACACCTCAGCAGAGCAGCAGCAGGACACACATGTGTCCCGTGAGCTTGTGGGGGAGGCTGTCTTGCAGAGCCAGCCCCTGGGGAAAGCCAGAGCTGAGTGGAGAGGCAGCAGCTGTGCCTGCTGCCTCTGTCCCCTGAGGCTGAGCACCAAGGCTTCCCTCCCTCTGCTGGACACTCCCTGAGAGAAGCAGACATGGCTTAGGGGTTCAAAGGGGCAGCTGTGGTGGATACACAAGCAGGGTATGACTGGAGGCCATGGCTCATAGCCTTCAGACTCTACTGTCCTCAGAAGGAGCTATGCTGATCCCTCCTCTGACTGCCACCCTCTGCTGGGCCAGCCTCAGTGGCTGCTGCTGACCTTGGCTTTGCTGGACCTCTCACAGTCTTGGCTCATCTCTCATTTCTGCTTTGTTTCTGAGCTTTCGGTGCCTTTCAAGTAGATCCCTCAGGAGTCTAAACTTCCAACATAAACATCTGAGGTCTACCTCTCCCTAGGATCTAGGGGTGGTTGGTCCTTCATGGAGAGTAGGAGGGACAGATATTGGGTGTGCAGGAGTCAGGGGTCTTCATGGTGGTTTTGCTGGAGAAGGTTGTTTCCAACCTCAACTCCCCTCGTATGTGTGCACACATGCGCATGCATGTACATGTGCGTGTGCTTGCATGTGTATTCTTGTATGTGTGTGCACACATGCGCATGCATGTGCATATGTGTGTGCTTGTATGTGTATTCTTATATGTGTGTGTGGATACATGCATGTGTGTCCAAGTGTGTATGTATGCATATGTGTGCATGTGTGCATATGTGTTCTTGTATGTGTGTGTGCGTGTGTGCATGTGCATGTGATAGATTCCAGCATAGCAGGAGTAGTTCCCATCACCTCCATTCGCTGCTGATGGCAGTGATGGATCTGGGCATCAGACTTTCTGAATAGATGTTGTTCTTCCAAGAGATCCTTCTACAAACTCCAGATACAGTTCTCCTCCCACTCTTCACAGCCATGAGTGAGGTGAGATGGGTAGGGTATGAAGGTGACCGTGAGGGAAGTTCTTCCAGTCTGGCCTTATTGTTGCCATCCCAACAGTGATGTGTGTTTAAAACCTGGGCTGGCAAGGGCTGAAGACTGATCCTCCTCTGGAGAGAACATTGTCTTCTCCTGAGCCATTAAAAGAAAAATACCATGCAGTCAGAGATTCTCTTTTGAGTATGCTGATGTGAGGCATGGGCATCGAGTGTGTGGCCACATCTAGGAACAGCTGATTTAAATGCTTTTCACCGAGCCTGTGTACTCTGACTTGGAGACGGTCATAGAGAATTCCAGTACGAATCAAGCAGGCTCAGGGTCATCAAGGCTTCGAGTTCTCCAGTGACCTAAGAGTGCAAAGTGAAGTGAGGCTCAGGAGGGAGATCCACTTTGGGTCAAAAACATTTGGCATCAGAAAGACATAGCTTTCCCTGGTCCCTGGGTAGTGGGTAAGATGAGCTTTGAAGTGAGGAAGTAGAGAGAGTCTCTTGTCCTACTAGGTAGGTAGCAGGAAGATGAAACCATACCAGTCCAAACAATGGAGACAAAGGCTAGACCCAGAAGAATGGAGATCCGAGGTCTTGACTAGGTGTGTTTGGTGTCCTGCCAGTAATCAGGGGTCCTGAGAAACCAAGGGTGGTCTGGATCTAACGGGTATGTTGGAGAGCCCCAAGACAGAGGAACTGAATAGGTAGAGTGATGAGTAAGGAGAGAGGCTCCTCTTTGGCAGTGGGATCTGTGGCCAGTATGAGCCATCAACATAAGCCCCCTTTCCTCAGCAGGAATGAGGTTAAAGGGTAGGCTTTTATTAAAGGGGGACCATATGACTCCTGCTGTTTCTCACCACTGCTGAGAACCGAACTGCATAAAAACCTCGAGAATATAAGGTGGGGGCAGGGGCACGCTTGAATCTTCAGGACAGGGGTCAGCACAAGTGTGCTGGGGAGGACCCGGGGACTTCACTCTTACTCCTTCTCCCAGTGACATTTCCAAGAGATATGTGCCCCAGATGGCCCTTCTATTAACAAGAGGTGATATTAACCCTCAGACTGGCTCAGATCACAGGATTCTTAAGCAAGTGTTCTGTACACCGAAGACCCATCATGCAATGGCTCCCCGGGTGGTGTCCAGTCTATTTGTCCCCAGAATCTTGTATGCTCAAGTTCCTGGCCTGATACGTCACCAAACTTAGTTCTGATCACATGGCTCCAAGGTCACCATCTTTGTCTCAACTCCTGCTTTTCTGTGTAACACATGCCAGTCCAAGATGAGGTGGCCACAGCTGCCACCATGTTGTTCCAGGCACACTGAGTGGATGGAACACATTCTTCCACATCCCGTCAGGGTGGAAGAGCTTGGTGTGTAGAAATGAATCTCTGATCAGGACTGGCGATGCAGCTCAACCAGTAGAGTGTTTGCCAGCATGCACAAAGCCCTGGGTTTGGTAGCCTGTACCTGTTATCCCAGAATTCAGGAACTGGAGGAAGGACGTCCACAAGTTCAAGGCCAGGCACAAAGCAGGTTCTGGGTTATACAAGACCTTAAACAAACTCTACACTCAGCTTTGCCTCTAATACTGAGTTTGCCTGGTGGAAAGTCTAGAAGCAAATGTCTATCGTGTAGAGGAGCTGGGGTGTATTCAAAGGGAAAAAAGGTTTCTGGTCACTGCCAAAACTGATTGTGAATTCATGTGGCAATTAAGGATTTAGCACAGAATCTGACATTAAAGAGAGCGACTTCGAGTTAAAGGGACACCACTAATAAGTATAATGGGAAAACTGGGACTTCTGGCCTAAAGGAAGCTATTATCATAGTTGGGACATGGAGGTTGGCAGGAGGTAGGGGTAAAGGAAGAACAGGGAAAGAATGTTCTGGTCACAGAGGGAGAAACCAAATCCCATGCATAAGACAGAGCGTGTGGAAGCTGAGTCACTGCAGCTCCTGTTTGCTCCTGTCTCCACTCATCCTACTTACATCACCCAGTAGGAAATCTAGGTGTGTAATCTGGGGATTGTGTGGTTCAGAGGTTGCACGGTGCCCAGGTAGTAGGGGTGGGAGCTGCTCCCATGAACCCAGAACCCTTCTTCCTTATGGGACTCCATATGAGCCAAGATTCCTAGACTACCAAGACATGGGAGAAAGGAAATGCCAAAAAGATTTATGGTTAAAAGAGGCCATGTAGCTAAACAGAATATGCACACCTCACCATCTGAGGTCAGGAGCAATACAGAGAATGGGGTTAAGGGCTAGACAGCAGCGGGTACCGGTGGCAGCAGTGGACACACCTTTGATCCCAGCACTCGGGAGACAGAGGCAGGAGGATCTCTATGACTTCCAGATCAACCTGGTCTACAGAGCAAGTTTCATGACAGCCAAGGTGACACAGAGAGACCCTGCCTCAAGCAAACAAACAAGACCTTTCGGAGCTGGGAGATGCCTTAGCTGTTAAGAGCACTGACTGCTCTTCCAAAGGACCTAAGTTCAGTTCCCAGCAACCATCGTGGTGGCTCACAGGCATCTATGATGGCATCCAATGTCCTCTTCCGGCTTGCAGGTGAGTATACAGATAGAACATAAAAAGTATATCAACAAATGAAATTAATCTCTTTGGGAGGGAGGGAGAGAGAGAGAGAGAGAGAGAGAGAGAGAGAGAGAGAGAGAGAGAGAGGGAGGGAGGGAGGGAGGGAGGGGAGAGAGAGAGAGAGAGAGAGAGAGAGAGAGAGAGAGAGAGAGAGGTTGGGTGGGAGACACCAGCAGTTTCATTTGTTGAGAGTGGCCTGGGGATAACATGCAAGACCAACTGCATTGTGCATTGTTAGAGAAGCTAGTCAATGTTGTCAACCACTGGATTCTGTGCTGGTGTTTCCAGAGAGGTTCTACTGACGAGGAAAGCTTCGCCCTGAATGTGGGCAGACCATCCCAGGTGCTGAGGTCCTAAAATGAAGGCTGGTCTCCCTCTGACTTCGGATGCACTGTGACCAGACCCATCGCTCCCACTGCAGTGCATTTCCCACCATGGTGACTGTATCCTCTTAGACTGAGAACCAAAATAAACACTTCCCCTTTAAGTTGCTTTAGGCAGGCAATCTGTCACAGAACAAGGAAAGTGACCAATACCAGGGATATGGGTTAGATAATCAGCCACCAATTGACTGTTGTTGAAGTTAGGGGACGAGCGCTTCCACCACAAAAACCTAGGGTGAGCCGTTGGGACCAGAAACCTTCCAAAGCATTGACTTGAAACAGGAGCTTGTTTTCCCCTCCCGGAATGAAACTCAGCCACAGGAAGTTCAAAGTGTAGCTGCCATATATGGTATCTGCAGGGTTCCAGTCCATCCTTGCACCCTATGGTTCCTCTAGGTTAAATCCAAGTCCTCTTGCTGTCAAGGTGATTCCCATAGTTTCAGCTCCTGTGTTATATTCCCGAAAGAGAAGGCAATAAGAGAAACTGCTTTGTAACCAAAGTTGATTCCTTTAAAGACACTACCTAAAAGACACACATACATGCCCAGCAACCTATTCTTAAGATTCATTGGCTAGAACTGTTGCATGACTCTCCCAGTCAAGAGGACTGTCACTGATGCCAGAGACTGAATGCTGGCATAGCTAAACAGGCTAGAGTCTGCTGTGACACAGCCCTGCAGATCTCAGTGTCTTAGCAGAGTGCACTTCTCACAGGAAGCCCGCTGAGCTCCTGCCACTGTGCCTGTGCTGCTGGGAAAGGAGGGATGGAAAAAAGAATCCACCAATTCTTACCTGCCATTTGGAAACGCCACATTTCCCTTCTACTTCCTGTGTGCATGTGTGTGTGTGTGTGTGTGTGTGTGTGTGTGTGTGTGTGCGTGCACTCGTGTGTTTGTGTAGGTGCATGTATGTGTGCAGAAGTCAGTTAGGTGCCTTCCTCAATCACTGTCCTGTCTTTGGAGATGGAGTCTCTCCCTGAACTTGACCATCTGCTCCCACCTCCCGTTACTGGAGCTACAAAGACCCTCTTCAGCACCCAGCTTTTTACATTGGTGCTGGGGATCTGAGCTCAGGACCCCATGATCACACCCAGAGCCTTTACCAACCGAGCCATCTTCCAAATCTCTAGTGTCATTCTTTTTCGAGTACTGGAGATTGAACCTGCATGCTCAGAATGACTTTGTCATCCTCCCTTCGTTGGCTCAGTTATCCACATGGCCCTGCCCAACCTTAAGGAGAAAGGTCTCATCAGCTCCCCTGGTGGCTGAGGAAACAGAGAACACCAGGTTCTCTGCATGAGGCAGAGGGTAAGAGGTTACCAGCTTTTGCCAGAATGGAGAGGAGGTGAGAGGAGACGCCCCAGTGGGAATTAGTCCGTGTTAAATGGAAATGGGTAAAATTCATCCATTAGCGGAACCCCGTCTCACTACTTCTTTTCATCTAACCATATGTTGTTTATAACAGACACACCTGAAACGAAGCAAGGCTGAAACTAAAGACATGAAAGCTGACACAGCAAGATGCTTGTCCTAAAACGCGTTTAATCATCTCTCTCGAGACCGAGGAAAATGAAGACAAACCAATTAATCTCCTCCCCCAAAAGCTCACACAGTCAAGGAGAACAGAAGAGCCTCCAGGGATGAGAGAGGCATCTCCTGGAAGAGGATATGGGAGTATGAAGGAGACTGGGTGAGACAGTGAGGGGACTGTATAGAGCTAAATGCCCAGAGGGGCAAGAGGAGGAGGATACCAAAGCCGAGAGGCAGCATCTGATTCCAGACCTGGGCTCTTAAGCACTCTGTCACCCACTTCCTCAAGGGGACTTGTGAAGGCCCTAGCCTAATGTTTTTTTTTTTCATTTTTAAAAATAATACATTTAGGGCTGGAGAGATGGCCCAGTGGTCAAGAGCACTGACTGCCCTTCCAAAGGTCCTGAGTTCAAATCCCAGCAACCCTGCAGTGGCTCACAACCATCTGTAATGGGATCCGACACCCTCTTCTGGTGCGTCTGAAGAGAACAACAGGGTACTCACATACATAAAATAAATAAATAAATCTTTTAAAATAATATATATAAAGAAAGTAAAACATGAGCATGTGCCATGAAAGGGTAAAATGGACATTGAAGGCAATGACATCTTTTACTGCCAAGAGACTACAGGGCTGGGGAGATGGCTCAGTGGTTAAGGGTGCTTGCTGCTCTTCCAGAGGACTGGAGTTCAGTTCCTAGCACCCGTAACCACCTATACACTCGTACCTCCAATCTCCAAGGAGTCCTGATCCTCTTCTGGACAGTGTATGCACCTGTGGCATAGACATACACTGAGAGAGAGAAAGGAAAATGAGTTTAACAAGACAAGATCGACAACATGAGAGGTGCAGCTGGTCCTAAGTATTAGGGTGGAAAGCTTTGCAGTGCTTCGTGACAAATGTATCACGAGAAAGGAAAATCAAGACCATTCTCAATGATAACTATAGATGTAAAAATCCAAGTAAAATGCCAGCCAATTCTAACCATAGTTCCAGGAGCTAAGGGGAGGGGTCAGACGCACCAGTAACCTCAGCACTCAGGAGGCCGAGGCGGGAGGATTTGTATGATGAGTTCAAAGCCAACCTGAGGCTAGATAGTGAGACAGGGAGGGTTTTTTTGTTTTGTTTTGTTTTGTTTTGTTTTGTTTTGTTTGTCACACCAGGTGTCCTGCTCAGGATTTGGACACTTCAGAGGCTGTTGCAAGGCGATTAGCATGAGCTTGAATTCAGCTGTATTACAAAGTACTGCGGGAAGCTGGATGGTGGTGGCACATGACTTTAATGCCAGCATTCGAGAGGCAAAAACAGGTGGATTTCCATGAGTTCAGGTCCAGCCTAGTCTACAGAGTGAGTTCCAGGACAGACAGGACTACACAGAGAGACCCTTTCTTGAAAACCAAAAGAAAGAAAGAAAGAAAGAAAGAAAGAAAGAAAGAAAGAAAGAAAGAAAGAAAGAAAGAAAGAAGGAAGGAAATGGCAAAGGGAATTTGTTGGACATCAAGGAGTATTTTGGTGAAGGCTAATCTTGTCAATTTAATTATATTGGTGTGTGTGTGTTCTATGGTAAGGGGCAGTGCTCATGCACTACTCTGTGTGTGCACACATGTGTGTGCACTTTAAACTCAGGTCAGTGAGATTTGCAGCACAGTGAGTTCTTACCCACTGAGCCATCTCAATGGCTTGCCTAAGAACAAGACATACTTTGAGGTCTGTTTGAGTAAATGTCCTATACCATTTGACTTGTTTTTCTTTTTTTTTTTTTTGCTGAGACAAAAATGGAATAAACAAGCTAAAAGGCTGGACACGATGATGTAGCAAGTTTGGGGCCATCTCAGGCTACCTAAAGCCCTGTCCTGAAACAAAATGAAATAAAAACATATGTAGCTATCTTTGATGCGTGTAGGCTTAACCACAGAGCATCAAAGTGCACGAGGCAAAAGCTGAGGGGCCTGCAAGGGGGGAAGATGACTCCACACGATCATAATTGAGGGCTTAAATGTTCATCTTCGAGGAGAGCCAGAATCAGAAGTGATGAGGGCAGAGTGGGCTCCACAGCACCGAACAGCAGCTGAATATAATCAGCCGGAAGTCTTCACGGGTGCAGTTAAGCTAGAGAAAGAGCTAAAAGGCTTTGGAGTCAGGAAGGAAGAAATAGAATTGTCTCTGCTTGCAGGCAATGTGATCTCATACACAAAACCCCCAAACAGCCAACTTACAGCTAAAAACCCCTATGAGACTTATTAAACATGCAGTACAGTTTTGCAGGCTATAACAATATGGGCGTGTGTGTGTGTGTGTGTGTGTGTGTGTGTGTGTGTGTGTGTGTGTGTGAGAGAGAGAGAGAGAGAGAGAGAGAGAGAGAGTGAGAGAGAGAGAGAGAGAGAGAGAGAGAGAGAGAGAGAGAGATCTGGCTGTGATATCCAGTACCCCACTGAGCACAGGCACAGGATGAGCTGGCCAATGAGGCAGGTGTCTCCCTCCTCCCTCACCACTCCCCGAGTGCTCAGTGAAGAAGATAGCTTTCCTCCACAGAAGATTCTTCTTTCGTCAAGAGTCTATAAACATCCACACACCACTGGGACCTCAGAGCAAGCTCCCAAAGTCAACATAGGAGAAGCAGTAGCATTTCTTTTTTTTTTTAATTTTATTTACTTTATGTATATGAGTACACTGTAGCTGTCTTCAGACACACCAGAATAGGGCATCAGACCTCATTACAGATGGTTGTGAGCCACCATGTGGTTGCTGGGAATTGAACTCAGGACCTCTGGAAGAGCAGTCAGTGCTCTTAACCACTGAGCCGTAGGACTCGTTCCTAGGACAAATTTGGTTTTTAATTTTAGATGTACAGATGTTTCGCTTGCATATACATTTTGTGTACCACATGGTCCCCTGGCACCCTCAGAGGCTCAAAGAGGACTTCGGATTCCCTGAAAACGTTACAGACAGCTGTGAGCTGCCATGTGGGGGCTGGGAATCGAACCCATCGACTGGAAGAGCAACCCGTGCTCATAACCACTGAGCCGTCTTTCCAGCCTCCTTGGGAGTAATTTTAATCAAAGAAATGGAAGAGCAGTACATTGAAAGCCATAAATCATTGATCAAAGAGATTTCTGGCAGAAAGGGAACCCATGTTCAATAAATTAGAAGAATTCACATTGAAATATCCGTCCGAGCTAAAGGAAACCGCAGACGCAATGCTAATCCCTACCTGAGTTCTTCTGGCAGTTCCCACAGACACAGGAAAGAAATGTTCTAAAATTCACAGGAAACTACAAAAGACCCTGAATTCCCAAAGTTATCTTGATCAAAAAGAACAAAGCTAGAGGCATCACGGTACCTGAATTTAAAACTCTTTCAGGGGAGAGAAATCAAAACAGTACGGTACCAGCATAAAAACACATAGTAGAACAGAAAAGAGGGCTCAAAAGATAAATTTGGATGGCAACGAAGCAAAATACCTTTGTTTACTTTACAGTTTTTTTTTTAATTTATTTGGGGCGTGTGTGTGCGCACGCGCATGTCTGTGCATGCACATGTGGTATATGTAAATACACACGTGTGAGTGCCCGTGCACATGCATGTGGTTATATGCAGATACACATGCTGCCGGCTATGTGCAGGCTGGACATTAACACTGGATAGTCTTCCTCTGTCATTCTCTGACCTGTTTGCTGAGACAGCGTGTCTCACTGATTCAGAGAGACCAGCTGGGCAGCAAGCGCCAGGGATCCCCCTGCCTCTGCCTCCCCTGCCCTGGGATTGCAGTACGAATTGATGTGCCTCATGTTTTATATGGCACTGGGCATCTGAACTCAGGTCCTTCTGTTTGGGCAGCAGCCACTTTACCAACTGAACCAACTCCTCACCCTCAAATAACCTGACTTAAAATGAGCAAAGGGCATGGACAGGTATTTCCCAGATGAAAACGTATCAGGTACCAGACCTCACTAATCATCAAGGAATGCAAACGAATCCAGAGTTACCGCCTCACCCATGTAAGAATGGCGCATAAGAGGCACCGAGAGTCGGTAAGGGAGAGACTAGAGACTCCTCGCACACTGATGGGATGTGAAAGGTACAGTTGCTGTGGAAAAAGGTATTCCAGAACTAAAACCGGAACCATAGGTCTGATCAGCGACACACCATCTCCATGTATACACAAGGGAAATAAAATTAGTACATTGAGGACATAGCTGAAAACCGGGAATGTTGGCACACACCTACAATCCCAGCACTCCGGAAGCTGAGTCAGGCAGATTTCTGTGAGTTCCAGGATAACCTGGTCAACATAGGGAGTTGCTGGGCAGCCAAAGTGACATGGTGAGATCCTGCTTTGAAAAACTAAAAAACCCAAACAAATGAAACTCAAAAGAAACAAACAAAAGAATGATAGGAGGAGGGAGGGGAGGAGGAGGGTGGGAGGAAAGGAGGAGGAAGGGAGGGGAGGAAGAGGGAGAGAAGGAAGGAAGAGGGAGGGAGGGGAGGAAGAGGGAGGGAGGGGAGGAGGAAGGGAGGGGAGGAAGAGGGAGGGGAGGAAGAGGGAGGGAGGGGAGGAAGAGGGAGGGGAGGAGGAGGGAGGGAGGGGAGGAAGAGGGAGGGGAGGAGGAGGAAGGAGGAGAGGAGGAGAGGAGGAGGATCTTGCATCATGTTCACTGCAGCATTATTTACAAGATATGAAATTAACCCAACCATCTACAAATGAATAGTTAAATATGCTTTTCCAATGAGATGTTTATACACAATAGGCTGTTATTCAGCCACAAGCAGGAATGAGGTTCTGTTGTTTGTTACAATGAGATGAGTCTGCAGCACATCTGGGTGCAAAGAACCAGTCAGACAGAGGACTGCAGCATACTCTCATCTGAAAGTGGAATCTGAAGCAGCGACAGTAAACAGAAGCAGGGTCAGCCACAGCTGCGCCTGTCTGTAAGCCTAGCACTTGGGGAGTGAAAACAGGATCCAGGGTTTTTTTGGTTTTTTTTGTTTTTTTTTTTTTTGTTTGTTTGTTTGTTTTTTTTTTTTTGGTTCTTTTTTTCGGAGCTGGGGATCGAACCCAGGGCCTTGTGCTTTCTAGGCAAGCGCTCTACCACTGAACTAAATCCCCAACCCCAGGATCCAGGGTTTAAGGTCAACCTTGGCTACATAGGAAATTTAGGCTAACTTGGGCTACATGAGATCCAGGCTCAAAAAACTAAACAAAGCAAACCAAAACAAAATAAAAAGCCTTTAAAAAAATCTCCAAAAAGCAGAGAGTAAAACGGTGTCAGGAAAGGCTTGGGATTGGGAGGAAGACTTAGAAACAGATGTTTAACGGGTAGACAGTTTCTGTTTGAGCATATAGAGACTGGGGTCTGTTCAAAAGCATGTTTGATGATCCTTAATAACAATGTATCATCTCTTCAAAGATCGCTGAGAGAGATCTTCCAAGCCCCACACAGGAGGATAATTATGTGGTATGATGAAACATAGTTTAAGTGGCAATTTTTTTGTCATTTATAATTTACCGCAGTTTCAAAAATCAATTGTGCATTGATACACTAGTGGGAAACATCTGGAAAAGTGTGGTGGTTGTAAAATCGCTACACGGGAGACTAGAAAAATAGCATCCGAATTAATACTGAAATAAAGGAGAAAGTACATTAAGCCTGTGAATTGAATGACAATATTGTTAAGATTATAATTGTCTAAATTTGTTTTTTTCCCCAAAGCTAGAAAGAATGGTGCCAAAATTTCTGTTGACATGGAAAGACCTGGAAAGACCAAGGCAGCCTTAGGCAGAGAGAGTAGAAGGTCAAGGCGCTTGAGCCTCCCTCGTCTGAGGACTTACTCTGAGCTGTAGGATGCAGACAGGGTGGTATTCTCTGGGATAAACTCTTAGATCACTGAGTCTAGAAACAGGTGCCTGATTCTGGCCGAGCAATTTGAGTCTGCAGACCTCGGAGCAACTGAATATTTGTGTCGTGCAGATTAATATTGACTCTTATCTCATGCCACACCAAGAAGTTAATTCATGAAAGACCAAAGACGTGATGGGAAATGACAAAACTCTCCAGTCTCTGGAATAAATCTGAAGAGGAGAGACACCGTGATGATGGTGGCTCATTCCTCCACAGTGATGAAATCCCAGCCTGCCTTACTCCCCTTGTGGACTATGACAGCCAAATGACAGGATGGGCAGGCCCTGGTCCTGGTGTCCTGTGTACATGGACCCGAGAGTACAGGAGACCCCAGTGTCCAGTGTGGATAGACCTGAGAAGACAGGAGACCCCCAGGGTGGCCCCTGAAGTGAGTCATTCCTTTAAGACTTCAAGAAGGTTGACAATGGGTAAACCTTGGAGACCAAAGGAATGTTTACCTTCAAATGTCACACCAGCTCTTTTCTTAGGCTTAGAGGATCTTTTGTGGCGAAAAAATGTATGTAAAGTTCAAGAATTCCTTCCAATTTTACTTCAGATTCATTTTCTTCAATTAGAGTCAAGTAAAATTAAATCCGCTAAAAAAAATAGACATATGGCATGATCCCATTTTTATGAGAGTATTTCTATCTCCCCTATCTGTAGAAATGCATAGAAATATGTCTAGCATGCTGTACCAGAAATGTTAATGACGGTTATATTTGAATCACGAAACTTGAGGTAATACTTTTTTCTTTTTTGTACTTTTATGCAAGGCTTAAACTGTTTACAGGGAGCATATACTGGAAAAGTCGTTTTTCTAAAAAAAAAAAAGAAAGAAAGAAAGAAAGAAAAGAAAGGAACGAAAAAAAAGCAAGCCTAGGCCAGGAATGGTGGCGAATCCTTTAATCTTAGCACTCAGGAGGCAGAGGTAGGCAAATCTCTGAATTCAAGAACTAGCCTGGCCCACATAGAGAATTCCAGGATAGTCATAGCTACATAATGAGAATCTGTCTCAATCATTATCACCATCATCACCATCATCACCATCACCATCATCACCATCACCACCATCACCATCACCACCATCACCATCACCATCATCACCATCACCATCACCACCATCACCATCACCACCATCACCACCATCACCATCATCACCACCATCACCATCATCACCATCATCACCATCATCAGTACTGACCTCTTGGTAAGAGCCCTCAGGATTTCATTTTCTTCCTCTTCCTCCCACATCTTGTCCATTTCTCTCCCTCTCTCCTCCCTTTCTTTTTTTTTCTTTTTTTTTTTTTTTGGTTCTTTTTTTCGGAGCTGGGGACCGAACCCAGGGCCTTGCGCTTCCTAGGTAAGCGCTCTACCACTGAGCTAAATCCCTAGCCCCTCTCCTCCCTTTCTTGTCCCTCACTTTCTCCTTGCCTCATCGTCCCCAGAGCTCACCTCTCCCTGTGACTGAGAACACTTCTTCGTGTCATGATTATCCAGTCCATGGGAACAGAAGCAGGGGTCCTTTTCCTTTCTCTGTTGAGACTTGGGGTGGAGACATTTTCAGAGGGCTTTGAGACCCTTGGGAAACCTCCTTTGCTTCCCTCCCGTGAGCTTCGCCTTAGCAGAGGAGGCAAGTCAGGTTAGTTGGAACAGGTCAGCACACTGAAGAGGTGTGCGCCTGAGTGCCAATCAGGGAAATGCTCTCCCTGGGGTGCTGTCGGGGGTGAGGCTGGGTCTTGTCCCTGACTCCCTGCCATTCCTTTTAGAGCCCCGTCCCCCACCTAAAGTCACTGCCCTGACTGGACAGAGATAGTGTCTGAAGGCTGTGCTCCTGGACAGGGCTTGCATGTGGAGAAGCTTCTCTCAGCAAAGCTGCCCTTGTGATGTGACGATCCCCCTGCTTCACCATACATACCAGGACTTGGGAACTAAAGATGTCTGAGTCACTCTTCCTGTGACTTACATTCTGTGACTCCCTGTTCTGTGGCTTATGGTTGAGTGAGATACAGGTCCACAAAGACAGGACAAAGGGCTTCCTGGATATTTTCACAAGGCCAATTAAAGGGACAGATAAAGAACAGAAGTGGATCTGGGAGAGCCTTTGAACACAGGCATCGATGAAGCACCCACGCTCACAAACTTTGGCTTGCAAGTAAAGCCTGTGGGGGTGATATTCAGACCGTCAGTCAGTTCACCATGGTGGACACGTCCAGGGATGAGTCACAGGCGCTTGGTGTAGCTGGCCCTCAGACCCTAGAATGAGCAGGCTGCTCTGAGGACTCCATGGTGTCGCATAAACAAATCCAGCAGGGACCTCTGCTCCTGTGCTTACAAGAAGACGTGTCAAGCTCTGTGGGATGTGGGATGTGGCACTGAAGTGAAGAATAAGAGAGACAGAAACCCCGGCCGGCCGCTAAGGCCTGGAAGCTGGACTTAGGATGAGAGATGGTCTGGTCTCTTAATTTGTGGTAAGAATTGAGAGCTGAGGAGCAAACACCAAGACTCACTGCCCAGGGTGCTGGAAGATAGTCAGACAGGGAAGTATTGGGGATGCAAGCCTGAGGGCCTCTGTTCAGTCCTTAGCCCACGTAAAAAGTCAGTGTGGTGGCTGCTGTGCT
This sequence comes from Rattus norvegicus, assembly GCF_021556685.1. Classification (NCBI taxonomy): domain Eukaryota; kingdom Metazoa; phylum Chordata; class Mammalia; order Rodentia; family Muridae; genus Rattus; species Rattus norvegicus. The sequence continues at coordinate 115,028,535 of NC_141541.1, forward strand.
GCTAATCCAGCACGGGGGTGGGGTGGGGGTGAGGTGGGGGATGGGGGGTGGAGACAGGCAGGTCTTGGAACTTGCCAGCCTATAACCAGTGATTTATAGGTTAAGTTATTCCCCGGAACACACACGCGCACGCACGCACGCACGCACGCACGCACCGATACAACACTATAGGGTGGGGAGGGGTCGCCCTATAATCATGAAGCTTGACCCACAAGGGCCGGGGAGGGAAGAAGGGTGTCGTGGGCACGTGAGAGAGAGCTGGGCTGTAGGCTTTCCCGCCCATTTTTGTGTTTCTCTCCAGATTCCTAGTCCTCAGGCTCTTTTTCCTCTTACACAGTAGCGTGGATAGACTGAGACTCTCCATTACAGGAGACCTTTGCAGCTCTCTGGCTGTGCGCCTGTGACTAATACACAGCCATATTAGTTACCATTAATAGGGGTGATATATGTTTATTACGTGTTTATTTTAGAGGGGAAAATCCACCAGCAATAGAAACAAGGGAGCTCATAGCTTTCCCAGGGGTTCAAAATGAAATCAAATGCACTCTGGATGGAGGACGGCAAGGAGACTCAGGAAAAACAAAAAAACGAAAACAGCAGACTGAAAACAAAGATGGCTGCTCCAGGCACCCTGGTAACTTGTCCTTGGGAACCAGGCTGGGTTCTCTGGGACCAGGCAGCCAAGCACCTCTATTCTAGTTACTCGAGTGGTCTGGGCAATTTGAGCTGATAAAAATGCAAGAGGCTCAGGTTAAATGAGAAAACGTTATTATTTTATCTAAGAAACAAAGACTTTTAGTATAGGTATTTCCCAAATGCCATGTGGGACATATATCTATACTTAAAAAAAAAAAGAGTTAAAAAAAGAAAGAAAAGGCGTTCTCTGTTTATGACTTCCACAGCTAGCTAAATATCCCATCTTGCCTTCATCCCTCCGTCCCACACATCGGCTGGGGAGAAGCCATCCCTGAAGTTTTCTTTTCTTGTCTTTATTTCTACTTTTTTAAACGTGTTAACCCACATTTCCAGAGACTCACCAGCCCACTGATGTAAATTAGCTCGCTTGAAAAATCAATGTCTCTGGCTGGTGTTCTCACACAGGACTTCTGTCCCCGTGAGTTACCGAACCCCTGCCTGCAGCAGCCATATTCTTCCAGCTTACTGCTCCGCATCCTCTAGGCCTTGGGAGGCTGCTGAGAGGCCTGCCCAGGGAGCGAAGCCGAGGCTGCACCTTGGAGCCCTCTACTGGTCAGCTCCAGATGGTGAACGTGGGAGATGCCCGCGGCAGCCAAGCTCAGCCGGCAATCTTCAGGCAGGAAGTCCTCCAGAGATTGAAAAGGACCCTTTTCTGATGACAGCCACAGATGGCCTCTCCACCCTAGTGTCTGTGCCCCTTGCCTCACCATTTCCTTGTGGGCCCCCTTCTGGCTATCGATGGTACCTGTGAATAGGAAACATTCAGTCCCAAGTGTGTTATTGATGGTTCCTTTTTGCGTCAAACACTCACCCTGGCTCTGGCTTGTCCAAATTCCAGTCAGCCTGTCATGAAAAGTCCACAGTTAGTATCCCACTCCCCACACCATACCGTAGGCTGGGTCTCTGAGGAAAACCGTCTCCTGAAGACCAGACAATTCTAGAGGGTGCTGACCAATCTTCAATGGCTCCTTTAAGGGAAGGATAGTTGACACCTTTTCGGCCTCCATAGGAAGCAGCGTTGGGTTTGCCTTGGTGGCTGCGCTGAGATGACACCCATTAGCAGAATGAACAGTGGAAGACTGAGGAGGGAATCCTCATGTCAGAGTTATTTTTAAATAAATGGACAGACGAACAAACAAACAAATAAATGGGCTGGAGAGATGGCTCAACGTTTAAGAGTACTTGCTGCTTTTCCAGAGGATTCAGGTTTAATTCCCAGCCCTGACTGGGTAGCTTACAACCAACTGTAACTCCTGTCCTAGGGGATCTGCCGCCCCCTTCTGGTCTCTGTGGGCACTGCATGCATGTGCTGCAGAAGCCCGATGTGCACTCCTTTTTCTCTTTTTTTTCGGAACTGGGGACCGAACCCAGGGCCTTGCGCTTGCTAGGCAAGCTCTCTACCACTGAGCTAAATCCCCAACCCCCCCGATGTGCACTCCTTTAATCCCACCCAGTACTTGGGAGGCAGAGGCAGGTCAGAAGTTTCAAGTCATGCTCAGCTACATAGTAAGTTTGCAGTCACCTTGGTATACACGAGGCTCTGTCTATAAAATTAAAAAACCGTTTAAATAAAGACACTTTATTTACAGGTAATACAAAATAAACCACGGGACAAACTACTGGGTAAGGAGGGGAGGGAATGATCCCCACAGTAACCATCCTCTCTATCCCAGAGTAACTTATAAAAAATTAAAAAGGCCTGGGGCAGGGGCTGGTCTGGAAGCACCTTTGCATGGGGGTTGGGCCTGTCGTCCTCAGCCACACTGTTCTAGAACACAGTAGACACTGGTCATCTCCCCCTCTGAGTCCCAGGCCTGGCAAACACGGGGCATAGCTACAAGGACAGTTACTGGCCATTGCAGAGGCTCCCCAGCTAAGGACTCTGGCTTCTGACCTAAAGGGCTGGGAATCCAGGAGGTGGGTAAGTGGCTCTGGGGGCAGGCATGGGGTGGGTGTTATTGCAGTGCTCCCAGCCAACTTCCTCCTGGTCGTGGATGAGGGTCTATGCTGGGTTTGGGAGCAGCCATGTCAGGGCAGGAGTGTGGGATCTTCAAAGCGACGACGTTGTTGAGTCCACCACCTCACGGCCGTTGCAAACAGTGGGAACAAACTGGGATCCAGACCCTAGGGAAAGGCAGCCGGAGGTTGGGACTGACTCCAAAAGGCAGCAAGAAGGTGACCACCCACCTATGCCTCTCCCTTGTGTCCAGTGTTATCTCGACAGTGCCCCATTCCCGGGGAGGGAACTTCCTGCCTGGGAGCTGGGCAGGAGAGGGGACCCAGCAGGGGAGGGTGTAGGATGCTAACCTTGACCAAGGTTGGCGCTGGCCCTGGGGGCAGCGCTGCCAAAGCGGCTGGTAGGTGCCCGGTGGCTCACCACATTCTTCTGTGGCTGGAAAAGGATGATGTGCAACTTGGGTGCAAAGAGGCAGCCAAGCACCACAGAGCCACTGAGGCTGACGGACACGCACATCGTGGTGGTCTGCACCTGTGAGGGATGCGCGTGCATGGGTCAAGGAAGGTCAAGGGAGGTCAAAGGAGGTGAAAGGAGGTCAAGGGAGGTCAAGGGAGGTCAAGGGAGGTCAAGGGAGGTCAAGGGAGGTCAAAGGAGGTCAAGGGAGATCAAGGGAAGTCAAGGAAGATCAAGGGAGGTCAAGGAAGGTCAAGGGAGATCAAGGGAGGTCAAGGAAGGTCAGAAAGACATCCCAAGTGCCTGGGCCTAGGCCTATGACCCCTGCCTAGGCAGAGGCAGAGAAGGATGGTATTATCTACTGAACAGTCCTTTGACCAAGCCTCACAGAAGGATCACAACCACAGTGTCAGCCCTAGTTAATCATTTTCGGAGGCACGCCAGAATCCCAGCTGTGTTATGAGCAGGAAAGGGTGCGTGTATGCACGTGGGGTGTATGCATAAGTATGCAAGGGGTGCAGGTATGGAGTGCATTTGTGTAGTTGTGAGCATCTCGGTGTGGGCATATGTGTGTGGTAGCGAGCATGCAGAGAAGAATGCGCAAGTGTTTGTAGGTGGGGAGGGATTTATGCGTGGGCAAGATGTGTGTATGCTCTAGTTGTGCCAAGGTGTGTGTGCCCACACTTGTAGGTACCTAAAGGAATGTGTATGCATTTTCACATGTGCAAGCATGTGTGCTCCTACACAGGTGTGTGCACTAGTGGTTGACCACTGTGCATCTCTGGTGAGTCTTTAGCTGCCCATGATTGGCATGCAAATGCAAATCGTATGCAAATGCAGGCTGAGTCAGACCAGATTCCCTCCCCAGCCTTGGCCTCCACTATCCTAGCAGGTGGCCCAGCAGGTGCAAACCGAGCAGCCAAGCTCAGCAATTCCCACCCCAGCAGTGTACCAGGACACCTTTGTCTTGGGGAATGGACCTACACCAGGGCTTTTGCCATGGTTCTCCTGTCCCTTTCATTGTTGAGACCCCATCCGGGACTCCCAAGCTGAAGGGCTGGAGCATGGGACTAGCTCTTTCTGAGTCTTCATCAGTTACACAGGAGAGCTGTGGCGTTTGAGTCACGAGGCTTAACCGAGATGATGTTCTTATTATTCAGAGCTCAGCTCACCTGCCACCTCCTCAGAGAGACCTTCCAGGGTCATCTCACCTGAAGTAGCTGTTGCTTGTTGGAGCCGAGGACACCCCTTGAGTGCCAGTTCAAACTGTTTGCTTGAAAGCCACCAATTGGAGTACAGCTGTCACCTACTTCAATTTTTCTCAGCCTGAGCTCAGCCTGCATCTCTTCATCCTACCTTTCCTGCTCTTCATTTGTTAACCATCCCCTCCTCCATCTCCAAATGACCCTTCACTGGAGCAAGGCACAGCCTACACTTTCTGGAACATATTTCTGCAACCCCAGCGTCTCTCAGGTTAGAGCATGCATGACTGACACCTGGCATTACCCATGACTGACACCCGGCATCACCCATGACTGACACCCGGCACCACCCATGACTGACACCTGGCATCACCCATGACTGACACCTGGCACCACCCATGACTGACACCTAGCACCACCTATAACTGACACCTGGCACCACTCATGACTGACACCTGTCATCCTTCCCCCTCAGCAAGTTCCCACCTCCATGGACATTTTTCCTGGCTTTCTTTCTCCCTTAAACCTTTCTCTGGGGTCCATTGGTCTTGGAGCTTCTAGAGTTAACAGTAGATAAAATGAGACAGCCAGAAAGACCAGGTCCTGTGTTCTACCCTGCCTACTTTGGCAGCCCACGCTCACCCGATAATCACTGGAGGTGACATAGAAGATAGGAAGGAAAGCCAGCCAGATGATGCAGGTGGTGTACATGGTGAAGCCGATGAACTTGGCTTCGTTGAAGTTCTCCGGGCACTTGCGGGTCTTGAAGGCATAGAGCGTGCAGAGCGCGATGAGGAGCACATTGTAGGCCAGAGAGCCGAGCATGCTCGCGTCACGGTGGTTACAGCGCAATGTCACCACTTCCCGCCGTTCAGGGGCTGTCTCCTTGCCTGTGCCAGGTGCCTCCACCACCAGCCAGGCAGCGACAATGAGCAGCTGGCCCGAGATAAGTGCCAAGCAGATGGCCACCTGTGAGGCGGGACTGATGAAGCGTGGCCGCTGGGCACCCTCCCGGGCCCCGCCAAATATGCGAGCAATGCGATTGGTCTTGGTGAGGAGGGCTGAGTAGCAGACAGAGAAGGCGGTACCCAAACCGAGGCGCCTCAAGGTACAGACGGCCGTGGAAGGCTTAGCAATGAAGACGAAGGTCATACAATAGCAAAGGAAGACACCGCCCAGCAGAATGTAGCAAAGCTCCCGACCGGAAGCCTTGACCACGGGTGTGGCATTATGCCTCACAAAGACACCCAACACAAAGAGTGTCGCCAGGGCACCCAGGCAGGCGATGGTGACAGGTCCCACCGCCCAGGCATCACCCCAGCGGATGTACTCCTGGGGCAGCTCAAAGCAGCCAGTCAGACTGGCATTAGGCCAGTAGCCCAGGCCACAGTCAGCGCAGGTGAACTCATCCAGCCTGTACTCATAGGGCTGACAGGGAATGCAGAGCCAACAGCAGACCTCGCCCGGCTGCACGCTCTTCACCTCGTTCTGAAGGCAGGGCTCGCTACAGCGAGAGGCAGGAAGAGGTCCGGCTGATGGGGAGGCCCATGGAATGAAGCTAGTGTCCAGAGTCAGACCTTCTGCCCAGTAGCCTACCTTCTGGTAGCGATAGCGCCCACTGCCTGCCCGCAGATAGGTGAAGATGTTGTAGCGGCCAATACCGTCACCAAAGCGGTCGAAGCGGACCTCATCGTCAGTATCTGCTGGGCGAAAGGGGGCTGGAATGGAGGAGAGAAGGAAAGACCAGTGAGTTCCTCTGATGTGACTTCAACTCTCACCCTCAGAAGGAACCTGAACCCCAGAGCTAAGATTACCTCACTGAAAAACTGAAGCCCATCTTATTTTAGCCCCAGCTACTTTGTCCTTTTGAAATTTAGTTTTTATTTTATGTGCACTGGTGTTTTGCCTGTATGTGTATACCTGTCAGATGTATGTATGTATGGGTGTCAGACCTTGGAGTTATAGAGAGCCGTGATTGCCACGTGGATGCTAGGATTTAAACCTGGGTCCTCTGGAAGAGCAGTCGGTGCTTTTTTTTTTTTTTAACCCAATTCGTAAGATATAATTGCCCACTTAAACATACAAAGCCCAGTACCATCCATCCCTTAAGAACATTGATAACAACCTGTAAATACACAGAGCGAGATCTTTACATCCTCCTCCATGTCCTGCCACGGCTTCTCCACCGCAGTCGGTGCTCTTAATCACTGAGTTATCTCTCCAGCCCCCACCCTACCCCAAGCCACTTTTCTTTTCTTTTCTTTTCTTTTCTTTTCTTTTTTTCCCCGGAGCTGAGGACTGAACCCAGGGCCTTGTGCTTTCTAGGCAAGCGCTCTACCACTGAGCTAAATCCCCAACCCCCAAGCCACTTTTCTAAAAGACATTTTATAACACACCATGACCCCTGGACTTCAGCATAAAACTCAATCTCACCCACTCTAAGCCCAACTCCTGCTAGGACTCGAAATCTTAGACCTTAGTCTTCAAATAACTGTATCACAACACACAATACAGCTCTCTCCCCAAAACTTAACAGAGATCCCAAAGCCAAACCCGGCCTCTAGCTGCAACAGTCCACTAAGCCCACCTCAGTCCCGGTCATTCCTAACTGGTCCATTGCAAACCGAATCCCAACCTCAGGGGTCACCTGAAACCAGTCTTCCACAGGATGGCTACTGCCACTCTCTATCCCCTAGCCTTCTGTCACCCAGCCAGGCTTAGGAACCAGGACTACAGCCGCCCCCGATCCCAGTGAGGAATCAGGTGTCCAGCCAGACGAGATGCTGAGGACCTCAGAAGTGAGCAGTGCTGTCTGGATTCCAATCCCCATCTGCCCAGCCCCTATTTCTTCTTCCTGGCCTCCATGTGCTCACAACCAATCTCTACCCAACAGAGCCCAGCAAGCTGAAAATGACGTCACGTCAGCTCCATGAAAGCCCAGACACTAACCCTAACACTGCCTGATCCGACCATAGCTCTGGGTGTCTATTTAGTGGGATTAGGTTCAACACGGCTCTACAGCAACAGAGGTAGCTGACTCCATACCATGGGGGCAGAGATATACATACATACATACATACATACATACATACATACATACATACATATATATGGAGAGAGAGAGAGAGAGTCTCACTCTGTAGCCCAGGATAGCCTTGAGTTCACAGTCATCCTCCTAATGCTGGGATTACAGGCCTGAGCCATCATACCTGGCAAAAACACTTGTTTTAAACATTTAGTTATGGGCTGGTGAGATGGATCAAGCGAATAAAGGTGTTTGCTGTCAACCTAATGACCCAAGTTGGATTTCTGGGGGCATGAATGATTTAATTAAGGCAAAAGGAAGCTGAGTGAAAGTTGTTTGGAAATTCTATGCCATTTTAGATAAGGGATCAGCACCCTCGGACTTTGGTACCCATGCAGGTCCTAGAAGCCACCTCCACGGGCAGGATGCTGAGGACAACTGTCCTCTTGATCTAAGTCTTGCCCTGTGATTAATTCTACACTCTGTCAGCCCCAGTAGCTTCTCCCTCAAAGATTCTCCCTGAAGCCAAGCACAGTAGTTCCGAGGCTGTTGGTTTTCTTAAAGGGTCCTTTAATTTTTGCTTCTGAGAATGTTTTGGCTACTTTTGGTAGAAAAATCAAGATGAGGACAAATAATAGCAATGCACAATGTAGTTCCAGCACTCGGAAGGCTGAGGCAGGAGAATTGCTATGAGTTTGGGGCTATCCTGGGCTACACAGTGAGTTGGAGGCAAGCCTGGGCTACATAGCATGACCTAAACAGGTTTTTTTTTTTTTTTAATCAAGATTAGGGGCTGGAGAGATGGCTCAGTGGTTAAGAGCACCGACTGCTCTTCCAGAGGTCCTGAGTTCAAATCCCAGCAACTACATGGTGGCTCACAACCATCTGTAATGGGATCTGATGCCCTCTTCTGGTGTGTCTGAAGAAGTACTTACATATAATAAATAAATCTTTAAAAAAAATCAAGATTAATAATAGAAGTTTCACCTAAATAGAAGTTTTCCCTATGGCTCACCCTCAACCTACCCTGATTGGGACTCTCACTCTGCCTGCGAATTGCTTGGGTTCCCCTAGGCAGATAAAGACCAAGAACTAGAAGGTAATGTCTAAGCAGTAGACAGAGTTCCTAGAGTCAAGACCAGATCAGATTCCACTTTCTGGAAGATTCTCAGAAAGTGGAACCTCTGCCCTGACTCCAACTGGGGTCCTCTGTTTATGGTCCCTTTGCCCTAACTGACACAGTTTCTGACTATGTTCTTGTGGTCCATCCTGTTTCCTTAGGCAAGCGATGGAACTGAAGGTCTGCAAGCTAACAGACACTGGCCAGCACTATTACCGTCAAACTTGACATTGAGCACGAAGTCTTTGTAGAGGCGGCGCCCATTGACAGGCCTCATAGCATCGCAGAGGTGGGTGGTGTTGGGACAGAGGGCACGGTGCATGTTGTGTAGAGCGTGGGCCATGGCATAGACGGCATTAACCACAAACATGATCTTTGACTCCTGTTCAAAGGGCACGGCCCGCAGAGAGTGGGCGGCACAGTCTCGCTGCCGGAAGCTGCAATGGAACCTCTCCTCCCAGAACTCACGGAACCAAGGGTTTCTGCTGTTGTTCCAGGGATCCAAGCTCTGGAAGTAGGAAGCAAAGTCACTGATGGGGTAGGAGGCCAGTTCAATGGTGATGGCGCCCTCAGCAGCCCTTTCACTGCCTGCCACCACGCTCTCCAGGGCCCCCCAGCCGTCGCTGGCCACCCATGTGAAGCTGGCGTTGAGGCGCTGGGTGGCTGCAAGCAGCTCACGGGCATCCTCGGACCGGGTGAAGAGCACAGCCACACGGGCACTGGGTTTCTGCAACAGGGCTCGCACCACGCCCTCGAAGGCAGCGCGGCTCATGGCACGGCCCACCTTCTCAGAAGTGGCCACGCAGATGTTGCGTGCCCGAGCCTCGAGCTCGAAAGCCTCAATGCCTGTCTCACCATAGTCACCCTCAGATGCCACCGTAGACACATATGTCCAGTTGAAAAAGCGGAGAATCTCAGCCATGGCCTTGGCTTGGAAGAAGTCTGGGGGCACAGTGCGAGCAAAGTAATCGTAACGGGACTTGTCACTCAGCTTGGCACTGGTGGAGGCATAGCTGATCTGTGGGATCTGGAACAGCCGCAGGAGATTGGCCACCTGGGCATGGGTAGGGAGGAGAAAGGTACAGCAAACATTAGAGTCAGGTGCATCCCCCATACTTATGGAACCTGGGGACCACAAGTCAGTTCTGAGAGGTCTCTATCTAAAGACCCTAGTCTGAACTTGGATGTGTCTTCTAGCTGAGGATAGTGTCTCTCCTCCCCTGATTGGGTGGGAGAAAACACAGGACCTTGTGCTGCACCTGAACCAGATGCAGGGCAAGGGGAACAAAGAATGCCTCTGTGATACTCAAGATGCCAATCTCTCTCTCTCTCTCTCTCTCTCTCTCTCTCTCTCTCTCTCTCTCTCTTTCTCTCTCTCTCTCTCTCTGCTACAGGTAGTCCTTCTTGAGTGACAATTCTCCTGAGAAGTTGGACAAAAGTCACTCCAGGAAGAAAGGCTTAGATCCAAGGGTCACATAGCCTTGGAAGCACACATTGGTCTCCACTGGATGCCTAAGGCTAAAATGAACAAGGTTCCCTACTCTGCTGCTGACTGCCTAACACCTCATTTCTTAACCTTTGGTCCTTATAGCCCATGAGAATGGGGTTCATTCAAGAGCTCCAGGTGATGGGTAAATGAAAGCACAGGCCCTACAGAAGAGGGCGAAGACCCTGTCATTGGGGTATAGGCTCTTCAACAGTCTAGAGTTTAAATATCTATTTCCTCACACACTCTCTTTCTCTGTACCCTTCTAATGAAAATTTCCCTGTGCTGTGGGTTCTCACGTTTGAATCACAGGCTGCTGAGTAGTTGAAAGTGATTATCAACTATGCATCAGTGTCTAGCATGTGGGAGCTGCAGAAGTACATGCAAGATCGAGGGGCTGGAATGAGAAGCAAACATTAACGAGACAGCATAACCTAAGGACTAAAGACTGGACCTAAAGTGACCAGGCTAGGAGAGGAAAAAAAAAAAAAAAAGCAGCCTTGACTCTAAAGGGTGGCCCTGCTAGAGAGAGGGGCGGCTTAAGAAAGCATAGCAAGGTGACTATGCTGCTAGAGACACACACATGGGGGCCCTAGGGGAAATTGTGAAAGGGGGTGCTGGTAAAGCACTCCAGAGTCCTCTGAAGATGTCCATAGGAGGCTACCCACCCGTCCCTGTCAAAGCCAGGGCTACAGATTCAGGCGCTGGCGTAGCCACACCCATCCCAGAAGCTACCTAACCACCTCTAGTAGTTGGGATTAGCAAGACAGATGATTTAGTTCCCACCTACATCCCGAGACTCTTGATTCAGCTTCATCTCTCCTAAACCATCAACCCAGGCCAGGGTCTAAGTCCCCCTCTACGTCTCCTAAGGAAATTGAGGCTCTCGCCAAGGTCCCCAGGTAGCCCCCAGCCTCTTCTGATCTCTCTGCACCTACACTGAGCACAGACAGAAGAGGATATGGGTGAGAGGAGATCCAGTCAGGAAGGGGGAAGATCCCAAGGCCAAAGCTGCCAAGTGGGCCCACAGTTCAGTTCAGAGAGTAGTCAGCCAGACCCATAGCGGGAGCCTAGCAGGGCACCCTCTGCTGACCCCTTGTGGAAAAGCAAATGATAGCAATGGTGTCCCTAGCCTTCCCCTTCCCTCAAATTCTGCATCACCTGAAGATCTTAGGGTACCCTCCCATCTATGCTCCCCGCAACTTCTCTTCCTCCTTGTTTCTTTGACTGCTCTGGGCTTCTATTTGTCGACGCTGTCAAATCCAGACAGAAGTGGTCTGACTAGGTTTGAGAGCCTCGATTTCCTATTCTGGCTTTGCAACCACACTGATTTATGACCTGCTTCCCTCTGAAAGGGATCCTCGACTATAAAATGGGTTAATGCTGACAGCAACTCATACTGACTATGCCCCTATGACCCGCCAGGCTCTTTGATACGCGCTCAGTGTCTCATTAAATTTCTACCGGGAACCTAAAAGTAGAAAGTATTATTAATCCTACTTTATAAAAAAGGAAGCTGGGACATAGAAAAAGAAGAAAGAACCTGTCCAGAGTCATGCAGTCAGTATGATGGGAGCCAGGATTCAGTCTTGAAGACTGATTTCAGAGGCTGCCTCATAAGCCTTTTGGGACATTGAATATCAGGGGTGTGTGTGTATGTGTGTGTGTGTGTGTGTGTAACATGATGGTTCTGTTTTCTCTGCTTTCCCAACAAGAGAAGTTTCTCTTACATATTCTCTAGAAACCAACCCTATCAATATGGCCAGGGAACTTTCTTGCCGTCTTGTAAGAAACGATTGAAAGAAAGATGCATGGTGCCCAGGAAGTCCCTGCTCATCAGGAACGTTGGTTCACCTTTCCCAGCTCCCCTTCCTAATGCCCGTTTGGGTGATTTCCACATACCTGGATGGAGACATCACTGTAGGAGCCACCAATGACACCGGTGACAGCTGTAGGAGCATCACTGTGGGTGGCATAGGAGCCATCAGGACAGATGTGGCGTGAGCCGTCAGCGCCACGACTGAGTGAGGCACGCACAAAGTCCAGCGCCTGCTCCAGGGCGTGTGTATCCTTGGAGCAGCTGTCGAGGATGTGCGCACCCAAGCGCACACCAGGCAGCAGGTGGGGGTCGCGGTTGATGCGGTCCAGTGCAAAAAGCATAGCCTCTAGGCGCTGTATGCCTCGGTGCTCATTAACAGGTCCACACTCCTCGGCTGGGCCACCCTTCTGGTGCACTGGGAACAGCCCACCCAGCACCAGGTCCCCCTCCAGGGTCAGCACCTTCTTGGCCGGGCCCTCGGCCACGGCACCCCACAGCAGCAGCAGTGCCAGAAACCCAAGCAGTGATTCCATGGCCCCAAAAGGGATGGCTAGGTCCAGCAGACCAGGGTCTTCTAGGGGTGAGGACAGAAGCAGCAAAGGCAAAGAGAGGAGGAAACAGGGGCCAGGAAAGGACAGACAGGAAGAGAGATGAGGAGAGGGTCAGCTCCTGCAGAGAGATAGAGAGACAGACAAACAGGGAAGAGAGAGTAGAACCAGAGAGTGGCTGCCCCCTTTATTTCCAGTTTCCCCTCTGACTCTATACCTCCCCACATCCCCTTCCCAGGTACTCCGAAGTCGTGAGGAGGGTGATGTCACTAACTCGGCTGAGAAGCTCCTGGGCTACCCCCAGAGGTTTGTGTCTCAGCTTTGCCCTAATCTTGCCTAAAGATGGGCTCTGGGCCCCTACCAAACTCAGAAGGCAGGGAGGGTAGGAGTGGGGACCCAGGCAGAGGTCAGGGGTTCTAGCCATTGCCAAATCCCACATACACCAAAGGGCCTACACAAACCTCCTAGGAGACCAATACTGTAGTAGCTGAAGCCATAGCAATTACACACTCAGGGCTCTGGCTCCCATTCTGAGCCGTGGATTCCCAGAGTTTGGGTATTGGAAGACCCACCACAGAGAAAGCAGAGTCTCTATGGGAGAGTTTCCAGCCCAAGAGAAACTAAAGCCCAGGTGAGCATTCAGGGTCCTAGATTATGGTTCTTAAAGGGCCAGTCCCCAAAGTCTCCTGATTAAGAATTGAAAGCAGACTGGAGATGTTCATCCCAGTGAGGTGGAGGGACTGACCCCAGAGAAAGTATCATGTAATTAAACGTCTTAAGTCAGCAGAGTAAATAGATACAGATGGATATATGTGCATGTCATAGATGGGGGTCGATTAACCTGGTCAGACCTCTCTAAACAGTACTGGAGCTGAGCTGTGGATGCCCTAGCTTTTCATAGGAAGCTGCTGGAGACTGAGTGTCTGCCTCTCTCCACTCACTCCAAGCCCAGCAGACAATCGTTTCCAGCCCTACCTTTCTCAGCCTTTGACTGACCTTAGAGTTCCCCTCCCACCCTTTTTTCCCTGCATCTGACCATCTGTACCTAATGATCCACCTTACATTAATCCTACACAGGCAGGTCCTTGAGATCATGCAGACTGGGAGAGGGGCTTCTCGGTCCTCAGGATTGGAAAGGAACTACAGCTAAAGAGGACAGTAACTACTTCAAGGACCCCCGTCCTGGCCACAGAGACTACGGTTTCTTCCTGGACTGTTCTGCTGATGCCAGAGCAGAGGACAGGAAGCCTGAGAGGACCCCAAAGAAGCAGCTCGGCCAGGCAAACGGGAGAGAGAATCAGGGGTGAAGATTAACACAGATGGGGCAGAAACCCAGGGGAGGCTCTGATGGACTCCGAGGCAGGGAAGAAGGCAGAACCAGGGGCAGCGGAGGGGCAGGACCACAAATATCTGATGAGAGGGCAAGCGAGCCCGAGAGGCTGAGACAAAGACAGAGGCACAGACAGAAAGAAGGACCAGAGGACGCTGGAGCAGGAGGAACTGGAAAGCGCGATGCAGGGCGTGCGTTCTCTTGGGAAGAAAGGCGGGGTGCCTGGGACGGTCTTCCCGCTTCCCGGAGCTCCCAGAAAGCGCTGTCTGGACGTCTCGGCCCGGGTGCTCCAGAACTCTAGGACCCGCGGGGCCCCGGGGTTGTGGGGTCAGGGCTAAAAAAGGTTGGCAGTGACGGCGGCACCACAGGCTAACCCTACCTGGCGCGCCCAGCTCTGGCGCGGGGCTCCGGTTCCCGCTTGCTGGCTCTCTCGCTGGCTCTGCGCTCTCTGCCGGCCCGCCCTGCCGCTTTCAATCGCGGCCTGCCCCGCCCCCGGCCCGGGCCCGCCCCCAACCCCTCCTCTGTTCCTCCGGACTCCCGGTCCTTTTCACCCCCACCGCCGCCACCCAATTTGGCCTGCACCTCTCGCTTTGCCGGACCTCTCCAGGGTTCCCAGCCCAGCGCCTCCAGCAGCTTCCAGCAGATCCCGCTCTTGACAGGTCCGCAGGGCCCGGAGCTGTCCACCTTGTGGTGCTGAATTCCCGGGCGCTCCCACTGTGCGCTGGAGCAGGTGCCTCTCAGCCCCCTTTGCCCCTCAGTCAGACTGCGACCAGGCAGGAACAAGGTGTGAGACACTGGCCTGGAAAGGTCACTGAGCTAGCAGAGTGAGCACAGTGTTATAGGTTCCTATATGCCATGGAGTAAGAGGTGGACTCGGGAAGAGAGCTAACACTGGGGCATAGGTAAAAGGGTACAGAGGAGGCTGGTGGAGTGCTTGGCTTGTTGCTGCAAGTCTGCCGATTTTCCCATCCATTCTCTCCACGCAGGGACTGAAGCTCAGTCTATATAGTAGACAGGCCCCATGTGAGAGCTAAGGCCTGAGTCACTAGGAAGAAAAGATTAGGAGGGGGAGGTCAGGGGATGGGCCTCCCCTTCCTTCCCGAAGATGACCTTTAAAGCTGCTGCCCCTCCCCCATGGATCTCTGCTCCTATGAGCAAAAGGCATTTACGGTAGAGATATCAGGCCATAGGGGTAGAGAGACTTCAGGGCATAGGACTAGGCTCAACCCCGAGGGACCCAGTGAACCTGGGTTAAGGGTTAGAAGGGCAGGGAGTGGGGGCTTAGAAGGGGAGGTGGCTGAGGAAAGGCTCCAGGAACTGGATGCTGCGTAGGATGGCTCGGGAGCTGGAGCCTGAGCAGGAGCCTGAGCAGAGGGAGGACAGTTCTGAGAAGATGCTCTTGACTCTTTCCTCCCACAGCAGGATGGGGAAGGACACCCCTGGGTAGAGGGTGGTGGATAAGCTGGGAGCCAGGCTGAGCTGAAGGATCTGGGGGGGGGGGTCTGTGCTGAGATTTGGCCTCAGAGCTTGTCCTGTGCTCGCCACATGTATACACCCTAACAAGCACTATCCTGCACAAGGGCTCATCATCCCTACTCAACCCTTTAGCACTGACCTGTCTCCACAGGTGTCAGTGAAAGCCAGGTCAGCTCAGGACCCCTCGGGCACCTCCTACATGGGTATGTAGCATTTGGGGGAGGGAATGACAAAGATAGGCCTTTTCTCTGGACACAGAAACCGGATGCTCTGTTGCTCTGTAAAGACCACAGCTTTTAAACAAAACAGACAGATCAAACCCAAACAAACAAGCCCAACTGCTAATGGGAGACAAGGTGGCAGCGGGATGGGGGCTCAGAGCTGTCAGACGAAGCTGGGGAGACAGACACACTGTCTTCCAGATCCAGCTCTGCCACCGGCTGCTCTCACCCTTTGGCTGGCTCAGAGCGACTGCTCCCTGGGGTGAGTGAGTGATGGGCCAGGCTCTCGGAGCAGAGGGATTGACAGCAGGAGGTGCTGAGGTGAGAAACCGCACAGAGAGAGCCCAGCCATACTTCCAACCCACTCACTGAGGCGCCTTCACCAAAGTCACAGGACTTGGTACACAGATGTTAATGTCCACAGAAGCAGCACAAGAAGCCTGTCACATGGCCTGCAGCAAGCAAGCTGCACTATCCCACTGCAGAACAGATGTACAACACTCAGCTATGCAGTTACCACTCCTGGCTGGGCACATGAGGACATACTTCACCAAACAGGCATAGCTGTAGACACGTACACAGCTACACACTATAAACACAGCCGTAACTACACCTGCGGACAACCACCAAAAATCTGTGTACACACACACACACACACACACACACACACACACACACACACCTGTACACATGGACTTGGCCATATAGCCACGGCAGGAAATACATATGGGGACATAGCCACACAAACATGCCCACGCTAACACATCTGTAATCATGGACACACAGCTTCACTCATAGCTTTATACATGGAGACACAGTAAAACACCCAACTTTACACATAAGCACACCACACACACACACACACACACACATACACACAGAGCTGTTTATATACAAAACCCACATAAATGGTTCTAGCTAGCTAGCCTATAAATGCAACCATACACAGAAAGAACAGGAGCGTACGCACATACCTAAACAGCCATGCCCAACCGCAGTCACATCCTGAAGCTCACATGGACACAGCCTCACCCACAGTATACGTGCACATGCCCAGGAACAAGGGCACCGGGTAGGCCCAACAGGGATGTCCTCACCTGCTGGGGAGGTCCCAGCAGGGACACAGGCACACCGAAGCTACAGTCACAAAGGTACCGAGTTCCCTACTCCTGAGACCTGGAGGGCACTCTTTGCTCTGCTATCCAGCAGCAAGAAAATCCCCTGGGGCTGCTCCAATGCAGGGGTGACTCTCCACTGGGGTGACAGGACAGGGAATGAAGGGCCTCCAATATCCCTCTGATCCGAGAACTCAGTCATGTTCTTTTTGGATGTGGGGTGTCCTGCCCATTCCCAGCCTATCCAAAAAGACTCCCCAAGATAGAACAGATGACAACTCAAATCCAGGTGAAACAAGAAAGTAATTCACTTTATTCTGGGTTCTGGAAGCTCCAATAAGAGTCTGCAAGGTCGGCAGCCCAGGAGGCTGGTGCAGATAACAGTCTCTGGCTCCTTCGGCCCTGGGAGCCAAAAGGGCAGTAAGGAAGGAGGTTTAGGCTTGGAGCAGGAGGACTCAGGCTCCTGCGCTCCCAGCCCAAGCTAGGCAGGTTAAGGAAAAAGAGGGCTGGAGAGTTTGCTCAGTTCCTTAGCAAATGCACCACCGGAGGGTTGAGGGCTTATCATTACTCCTCACCCCTCTCGGGGGTGCTGAGCTCCCGAGGAGACGCCAGAAGCTTGGCTTCAGGGTTCAGTCGGGGTTCCCCCAGGGGCCCCTCGCCCTCCATGTCCAGCTCCTCAAAGGATGAGCCACTGGCACCCGATTCGCTGTAGCTGTGCTCGCTGCGGTTGTCGCCATCATCCCAGGCACGGTTGCTTGCCCCAGGAGAAAATGGGGTGGCTGAAGTCTCCCGGCTGCCAGGGCGAACCTCCAGGCTTACGGAACTCGCGTCACTTGTATCAGCTCCTGTGGCCAGGACAAGGGAGCACTGGTTAGCCAACTATCACATATTCTTAACCATCCCTTCCTTCAGGGCCACCAGCTCAGTACTGAGCATGCATGGTCTACTCATGAATAATATAGCCACCCTGACTCAGGAGGCCCATTCCAGCTGCCCTCTGCCCTCTGCCCTGACTGGGGCTGCACTGAGAGAGCTGAGGGAGTTTGCAGGGTAGGAGAGAGGAGCAGCTGGCTGTGCACTTCTCTCTTACCCTAGATTAGTTCGAGGTCCTTGCACTTTCACAAAGCCACTGACCCCTACCCCCACATCCATTAAGGGCCACTCAGCCCCAGGGTGAGGAGCTGAGGTAGCACAAAGGAGACCCAAATACCATTCATTTTCAGGCTTGAGAGTGGTTTGTCCAGGGACAGCTACAGAACATTGCCCAAGAGGCAGGAGGGCTGAAGAAAGGACCAAGAGGGCTATTCTCCAGTCCGTGTCCCCACAAAGGCCTCCCCAAGGAGCTGTGATAGTCAGGACATCAGCTGGCTCCTGCCCCTAATCAACACTGTATCTCCATGTAAAGGAGAAGGTGAAGCAAGAGGATGAAGAAATCCTAAGACTCTCAACCAGACAAAAGGAGAGAGCTAGGATGACGCATGTGAAGGATTTTCTCTTCATGTGCCTGGGTCAACCCACCAAGTGCCCACTCCAACCGCAGGCTCTCTTTAATCTGCCTTCTGCCCAGCACTTATCCCTTGGCCATCTCTACAAATCAGGGGCACTGAATGCAGGTGGTGAGAAAGAACAAAGAGCTCGGACCTACTATGTGCAGGGCTCTAGATCTGAAGAGGCTAACATATCATCTCAAGTGCAAGTAAAGAGGGCCAGCTGTTAAGTCTGCTAAATACCATGGACGGTGAGGGTGGGCTGGCTTTCTCAGCTCCTGCCTCCATGGTAATAAGGTCCTGAGCCAGAAGCAATTTGGGAACTGCTTGGTATCTGCACTGGCCTAGAGCTGCCCCTGGAGCCTTAGCTGGGGGTAGCGTGCTTAAGGGTGAAGCAATCTGAGGGTCAGGTCTGCTCTGCTAATCTATTTTACGTCTAGGCCCTGCTAGCAGAGGTGAGACGAGCCCTGGAAGAATAGGACTGCTGGTCCTGTGCTCTCCTTTTGCCGTGGCCTCTGGAATGGCTCCCACAGAAGAAGCACACCAGAAGAGCAGTGAGTTATGGGCAATCTCACTGATCGTGGAGCAGGAC
Organism: Rattus norvegicus; assembly: GCF_021556685.1. Lineage (NCBI taxonomy): Eukaryota > Metazoa > Chordata > Mammalia > Rodentia > Muridae > Rattus > Rattus norvegicus. The sequence continues at coordinate 115,047,062 of NC_141541.1, forward strand.
TCTAGGTCCTCACTCATTCACCAAGGGCTGCAGGTCTGACAGGTGGGGGTAGTTTTTCTCTGACCCCATTACTGTCAAGTTCTATCTACCCACCCACCTAATGGCTCACCCAAGATGCTTGAATACAGAGTCTTCCCTTCGCGCTCCTGGGCTAAGAGTCTAAGAGTGATCAGAGGATAGAGCTTCCCTTCACCAGGCTCAGAACATCAGATGAACAGATGGACTCTACTCACAAAGGAGCTCTTCAAGGCAGAGGAATGGCAGCCCTACAGCCCTACAGAAGAAAGTCCCTTTGTCAAGTCTATGTCCCTAGAAAGAGGACCCCAGGAAAGGCGAAGGAGCACCTAAGTCCCCAGGGCTGCTGGGCAGGGGATGTGAAGCTACCACCTTTACCCAGTTCCTCTCTCTTCCTCTGCCAACAGCCAATGCAAGGAGATCAAATATTCATTGCTTCTGTGGAGCTAAATAATACATCAATGTAATAACAGGCACAAGGCAGCTAATCACCCCTTTCACCTCCCAGTCCAAGTCAGAGTCCCAGCAGGGAGGCAAGGAGGGACAGGCCAAGCCTTGGGTGGTCAGGCACCCACCATGCATTACTGTGTAAGTGGCATGCACCTGGAGAGTGGCTGCCCTGAGAGTCAGGACAGCCTCTGTCAGAAGGGGGCAGATCTCACAGCACCCACAGTAGGGAGTAGGCGGGCAGGCTTAGGGGGAGGACAGACCAAGGACCTGAGGGGTGTGGGAGCTGTGGCTGCAGCCAGCTGTATGTAGTGAGTGCCAAGCCGTCCTTTAACACTCCTGGCAGGCAGTGTTTGGGAGGAAAGGGAACTGGGTGGGTGGGCCAAGAAGGCAGGAAGCAGAAGAAGGTTGCAGGAAGGTCAAGGAACGCCTCCTTTTGACTCTGGGGGCTGCCTGGGCTTGCTGACCTTGTGCTATGTCCAGTGTCCACAGTAGGGGCACGAAGAGTATCTGCCGGGCACTACTAAGCAGAAGGGAGCAGTATCCCATGGAGGTAATTAAGTGGCAGATGAAGTTAACTATGTTGGACACAAGCCCCAAGGGAGAAGAGACTGCCTCCCAGTACCCTGTCTGCACCAGCCCCTGCCAACACATGTCTCTCTAGAGTGACCTTGGCTGTTGAAGACTGGATGGGTAGAAAGACTCCCAGAGAAGTAAAAGGAGGATAGTTCTTTTTCCCACAGCCCTGTATCAACCCAGACTTTCTGAGTCACATAACAGAATAGTCAAAAGTTGGGGCCCCTAGGATTACCTAGCATGTTACCCACAGGGTTCCTTGCCCATGGGTGTCACAAGATCATGGCAAGTGGCTTGTGGGCCTGAACCTGGGGCATCCTGGCTACCAGTGTGGGCTGGCTTTCATGGCAAGGGCTCTAGAAAGAACCCTGTACCGGAGGCAGGAGAACAGCTTGCTTCCTCTCTTCTCCTCGGACATAGTCCAGTCTCAATTCCTGATGAGCCCTGCTCAGATGCCTTCCACCCAACAGCCTAGGATGGTAAGTATTCCTGTTAACATCTGGAGGGAGTTCAGACAGGGCGGTGTTACCTGGAGAACCAGGTGTGAATCCGCATCTGTGTGGATGTACATGTCTGGGAACAGGCAATTCTGCATGTGGATCCTGGTGTAAGGTCACCTTCCTTCCTTTGCCAAGTAGAGTCTACCTACAGTGCCAGCCTTGGCAGAGGAGCCTCCTTAACTGTGTCCTTAGATGTGCAGAAGAGGAAGGGATCCCAGCAGCTATAGGTGCCCCCTACTTTTTCCACCTTTGGTACCTGTGCCATCCGTCTGGGTGTCAGTGGCCTCCACAAGCTCCCAGCATTTCCGCTCTGTCTCCTTCACCTCTGGCACATAGAAGTCTCCTTGCCGTGCCAGTGGGCACATGAAGTGGATCTGGTCTTGCTGGTAGATCTCCAGCCGAGGGTGAGCACACAGCTTCCGCTCCTATTGGTGTTGCAAAATGAATATAAGCACTATGGGGGCCTGACCAACCTGTCCCATGGGAGCCCGGGGAAGTGCCTACTGCCTAGTCCTTCTGGAAGGTCAGCTCTATTTCACTGACCTCAGAAGCTCCTGGGCTAGGGTGTGGTCCTCTGCGTTTGGGTGCATGGATACGCAGGAGGAGAGGCTTGGCCTGGGTTACCTGTGAAGACTGAATCTAAGTTGCTGCTGACCTAGGCTCCATCCACCTCCATCTGGCCTCTTAGATACACCCTCTCTCTAGATGGCACTGAGGGTCCTAGCTGGGTCCTCCTTTCAGGACCTAGGTAGGGTCCTGTGCCTTCCAATCCAATCTCTTCTAAGTTTCAACCCCCTACTGAGGGAGATACATAAGGAACCTTCCAAAGGCAAGACCCTATATTCCAGGAGCAGAGGTCTAATGACGAAGAATCCTCAGATCAGCGTGCTAAGTCAGATGCTGAAACATCCCAGGAGTCTGGCCCTGTTAATCCTGTGTGGGGATAGCTAGTTTCACAGAGCACTGGGCAAGAACCCTATGAACTATGGCCTTAGACACTTAAGCCAAGGTCTGACTTTTTATCCTAGAACTTTATGGCCTGATCTTGTCTGTCCCCTTGACAATGACACATAGATATCAGGTGAGGTCAGTACTCCTGAAGCTGAGGCCTCCAGACCCTGTCTATGTATATATTACCACAAACTGCTTTTACCCCATTCCTATGGCTAGGTCTCTGTCAAATTTTCAAACTATCAAATATGGCTTCTGTACTTCTTTACACCTGAGCCCAGGGTTTCTCCCAGAGGAAGAAGCATAATCTGAGCTGGAGGGAAGGTAGGGCATGAGGTGACACTGAATATTACCTAATGGGCTAATGTACCAGCTTCTAGGTCCCCAAGTTCTGACAGGCACTCTACTCCCTTTTACTTGGACACGGACCAATATTTCTTACCCCCAGGTGCATCAAAGCAGCAGACACATGCCAGAGCTACCCTCAGGCAGGCAGGAACAACCCGAACAGGGAGCCAGTGTCTCTTGATGTAGATTCTGCCCTCCCTCTCTTGTGATGGCGGCCCCTGCCCTGTCACTGCTCACCCGCTAACCTTCGCAACATGGTTATTTATAGCACCTGCCAAGCTCTCACCGTGAGCTCTAAAGTGAGCCTTCCACTTAGCAGTAATGAGAGACTTATCACCTGGTTCGAGATGCCACTCCAGGACTCCACTTGTCTGCCTGCCTGGCCAACCCAAGAGTTGAGGAACCTCCTCCAATTAAAAAGAGCCCATGGAAGGAAAATGAAGGGATAAGAAGTCTGAACAGGGGACGCAGCTAGGACCCTCAGTGCCAGCTAGAGAGAGAGTACATCCAGGAGGCCAAATCAACGTAGGTGGCCCACCGTAGGTCAGCAACGGCTCAGATTCAATCTCCACAAGTAATCCAGGCAAAGCCTTTTCTCCTGAGTATCCAAACACAGAGGACCACACCCTTGCCCTGGTGCTTCTAAGGTCAGTGAAATGGAGTCATTATTTTTACTAGTTTTGACTCCAATCTTTCATGCCGATCTCTGGTTGCTCTCCAGGCCTCCTCCACAGCCAGGCTCATGTCCTCTCTCTATATATACCTTTTAGCTTTTTGTGTTGTTTTTGATGGCTGCCTTTGTTTCTGGACGTGCTTACTAGAGGCCCAGTTCTCGGGAGGAGCCTGAGGACAATGTACTGTCAGGGGACAGATCACCCTGTAAAAAAGTATGAGCTACCAGGCTCTGGGACCCTTCCAAAGCTGGCACCTGAGGACAGGTATCTGCCAAACCTAAGCTCCATTCAACAATCTGGGCCAGGTTGCCAAAGCCACGGGGGCACCCAGAAGATCCAGTTCCTTCCTTAGCAGTTAAAAAGAATGAAGGGGTCCCCAAATACAGTCAGAGCATGTCATTCACCAACATCACCAAACTCTGAGCATTTAAAAGGTCCAAGTGGCAGCATCAGAATGACCAATGGCCATCTCTCTGTGACCATCCATCCAGATTCCAGAGATGATGAGGCTCATACCCCAGCCCTGACCCTTACCAAACTCATGGTACCTCCAACCGTTCCTTTGGGAAGAGCCTGACAGTAATAAGGAAGAGGGGAAGTGCTCTTTCTACCCTCTCTTCTGGGCTGGGCATCAGGGTGGGCAGCACCAGGCAGCCACCCCGTGCCACCTGTTCTGCCAGCCCCCTCATTGGCAGGCAGCTCCGTGGCTGCTCTGCGCATCTGCCTCCTCCGGAGAGCCCAGCTCTGAAGTTGCCTGGCTGTGGACAGCCTGTTACCATGGAAACTGCATCCTCCATCCTTGCCATCGCCTTCATCTCAAAGCCATCGGGAGAACAGAGGGAAGGGGGAGACAGAGGATGGAGAGCAAACTGTGGCCCAGCTTCAGTTCTCTGCCCACCCCTACCTCTTCGCAGCCTCCTACACAGGGAGCAGAGCACTAGCTGCCCAGGCCTGCTTCAGACCTGGCCCTCCCTACTGGAGGGAAGCATGAAGCTAATTAAAATCCCATTGCCTGCTCAACCCCAAATCATTATAACACATTCTGGATCCTGTCAAAATTCAGACTCAGGAGCGGAAGAGAAGGGGCAATAAGAAGGCAAAGGGGTAAAACTTCTACATTAGCCCTTGGGCAGAGAAGGGGCTTACAGCTGTCCCTGCAGTCCTTCCCAGGAGACCACTCTCCCCTTTCTGCTCTCTCTACCAAGCAGGAGAGACTAATGGGAACTAGGGATAGAGAGCACTGGGGCAGAACCAGCATATGCCCCCTCCCCGAGTCATCAGGCAGAGAGAATAAGCCTTTCCCTTTCCAGCCAGGTGCAGCCTCCAGGGAAAGAAGGGGTAGCCATGGGCTGGCTCCTGGGTCCTCACTCCACAGCAGGAGTTACTGCCCAAACAGCATGTCGATGAGCCAGGAAATATTGGAAAACCATTGGAGGAAGATGAGGCCAGCTGCCTCTCCCTCGGCTAGCCCCAGGGAGCCCTTGGAGAACAGACTGCCAATGGCCAAGGACACCAGCTCAATGCCACAACAGCCTGGTATGGCTGGAAAATGGAGCCTGAAATCCCAATCAGCCCTGAAGTACCTCAGCCCAAGAAGCCAAGAGTAGGTGGGTGGGGGCAATAATCTTCCTTGGCCATGTGGCTATTTCTGACAAACTTCCACCCAGAGCAGCTTACACAGACACCATCAGATCCTCTCCAGGGGGAAGAGGTGCAGACCTCCACAGCCCTCCACCCAACGGGAGAAGTCAGCCAGTGGAGTACCAGTCCTTTAGACGCACCTCCAGGCCTGCTCTCCAACCCAGGCCTTCCCGAATTGGAAAGAAGAAAGGGAGACATCAGTCATCAGGGCATCCCCTCCTACCACTCGCCCTCCACTAACACAGACCACCTATCCAAAGTGCTGGGAGACAAACGACAGAGCAGCTTATCCATTACACAAGGCAACCGTCTTGAGAGTCACCTCAGCCACCTTGGGGCCTTACTCTTCATCTCAGGATAAGTCCTCTGGGGCAGGGTTAAGTATCTGCCCGCACCATCCAGGGCTGGTATGATGGTGATGTTCTGTCGGGAGCCACAGGTAGATCTTTCTGAATCCAGGAGTATGGAGGTAAGAGGGAGGACCTGAACAATCTTTATTTTGTGTTTTGCTCTCAGAGCATCAGCCTGTGTGTTGTTGGCTTTAGTCAGAGGTATGGAAGGGCAAGGGATGGAAGCAGCCAGGCCAGGCTAGAAACCGAAGGAGGACCCCACCTGTGGGCTGCTCAAGGGCTGGATCCGCTTAGGGCTCCGTGGCAAATGCCTCAGGTGGGGAAGTCATGGGTGCGAGTCAAGGACTAGGTCACACATCTCTTACCCATACACACATCTCCAGGCCCATAAAGGATAAGTCCTGCCTGATACATCCTTCTTACCTCTTTCTTCACTGGGTCTCTTTGCTCACCCTTTGCTGACCAGTCTTACCCCTCTGTGCCAAGCTGGACAACCAAGCAGTCACACAGCCAGCCAGCAGCTGTTACACCCCACCCGAGGTGGGAGCTTCTCCGAGCTGGGGGAAGTGATGCATGCTCATTTTTAATTACATAGACACCGATAGGCTCCCGCCTGCACACAGCAGTCCTCACAACTGGGGGCGCAGACCCCAGAGGTCCCTCAGGCAGCCGGTCTACCCTGCGTGTGCACAGTGCTTGGGGGAGGCACAGCAGGAGGTTGCAGCTACAACACAGCACATTGTTATTATTCTGCCCAGGAGCTTCTGTTGACTTCCTTCTCCATGGCTCCCTATCTCATCTCCACCAGACTCCATTACAGTTTCTGGCCTAGAACCTAAACCTTTCTGTCATGTCCCGGGGAAGCCCAAGACCAGCAGGGAGAGCCTACTGAAGGGCTAGAAGAGTACCTCCTTCCTTCCCTCCCTGCCTCTCTTCATGCTACCCTGCTCCTGTCCAAAGCCTTGAAGAGTACAGGCAAAAAAGACAGGAAGAGGAGAGAAGAGAGACAGAGTAGCCAAGAAAGCCCCATACAGGTATCTAGAATCTTAGCTTAAGCTACTGACAAATGAGTGGGTTCCTTCTGGGCCTCGGTGTCTCCAATTATAAAATAAAAGAATAAATAATTTCAAGAGAAGGGAGAACTAGGAAAAACAAAACCCTGTTATTTAAAGGCACTGCACATGTGGAAAACTACAAAAGAATGGATGCCGGATAGGCCTGCCATAAACATCAGTAACAGAGGTCAGCAAACGGGAAAAACACAACAGGAGCAACAAGCCTTAGAATTAGGTTTCTCTCAGGGCCCGCCCATCTGAATGGCAGAGGATGACAGAGAAGCCAGGCAGGCAGGGCCAGGCCTGAGCAGGAGTCTGGGGAAGACTACAGAGGGGGGAAGTGTGAAGGAGTGAGGTGGGGAGGTGGGGTGCTGTGCCTGGCACCCCAGGCTGCTGTGCCTCTGCCGCTGTTGCCTGAAGACTTTTCATTTTCACCTCAGAGCCGGCAGCTTGCCACACAATTTACACTTCTGCTCCTCTCCCTGGTGCCACCCAGACCCAGGCTTCCTAGGAGGCTCATGGAGGGGGTGCTCCATACAGTCAGGTATCAGGATGTTCTAGTGACTGAGGAGAGAGAAATTACGATTCCTTGGACTTGCGGCCATATCCAGCCTTTCCTTTCACCGGGGCACAGACGGTCAATACGAAAGCCTAGTTCAGCTCTGTGCTGGAGTTTCTGGGCCCCGTGGAAAGGGAGCAGAGGCTAGGGAGTCTGGAAGTGAGTAGCCCACGGGCATTCGGCCAGAGCTCTTGGTGGGTCAGCCACAGGAGACCATGGCACCACCTTCCAGATTGGATGCTCCTAATGTTAACCCTCCAATCAGAGCCTACGTAGAGCTCACCGTTTCTCTGAGACTCAGCGCGTTCTGCATATGCAGTGTTTATGCAGTCAAGGACCTGGAGTCCTGCTTGGCTGCTTAGTGAACATGGGGTCATGAAGCCAAGTATCCTGGAGTCAGAGTCAGGAAACCAGGGGGAAGGAGGAGTGGGTAAGGGGGTAGAGAAGATTAGAGAGAAGGGAAGGGAAGGCAGCCCTGAGTTTCCCAGTCCCATCTGGCACTCTGAGCCCTCTCCATCTCTCAGAGATGCCCTTCCTACCTGCCTTACTAGATATGTGGCTTCTTAGCTGAGGGTGCCATCGAAGGCACACTCATTCTGTCCTATGAAAAGGTCCCTTCTCTGAATCCTGTCTCCTCCCTAGACCAGAGTAACAGACTTTTTCCTTGGTAAGTCCCATCTGCCTAGGAAAGGTGTTCTCTGAACTGGTGGTGGTCCAGATGAGCAGTACCACCCAGGCAGCCTCAGCCCCCAGGTCCTACAGGACGGCCATGCTACAGTGTCCAGGCTGCTATTTCCATAGTGCTGACTCCCATCCCAACCCAGCAAAGGCTGGCTTTGTGCTTCCAGTCCTAGGGGAGGGGAAAAGAAAGGGTAGGTTCAGAGAGCCTGAAGAGGGAGAGGTCTAGTGCGCCATGGTCTCTGTATGCCTCAGTCTCCACAAACAGTTCCCTGAGGGATGCCAGGCATAAAGTCTTCCCATGTGGGAAGGTCTTCTTTTAGTTTTTGTCTTGGGAGTAACAGTTACTACTAAGAGTAAACAGTTACTACTGTTCCCAGCTAAGTTCTGCTTTTCTTACTCACTATTCAGTTACTCCTTCTCATCTGCCAGCACCCAAGTGTCCTGCTCTGAATCCCAGCCTGGACACTGTCAATCAGAGGACATATCCTTGGCATGATGGTAGATACTCAGATAACATTTGTGGCTCCCTGGCATTTGTAGGACCCAACCTGACTCTTTGGGCATAAACTCTGGTGGTCCTCCCGGGCACTCTAGCCTCAGGTGGATTCTAATGTCTCTTCTGGAGCTGTCTTCCACCTAAACAACAACGTCTATCCTTACCATGCCTCTCCGAAGGCCTATCTCTCCCCACTCCTTCCTCCCCCCAGACATGACTAAGCTCTCGATGATGGGAATGAAAGACTCTAGAGGTTTGTCATCTAACCCTATGTCCTGGGCTTCCAAGAGTAACCCTCCTCTCCATGCTGGAGCAGACCAGGTAGCAGCTTGTAGCTCTTCCAGGTGACCTGGCTCTAGAGAACCAGTGAGAGGAGCCCAGGAATGTGGCAGGCTCAGTCTCACTGAGGGTGACGACATCAAGTCCAATAAGGTGCCTGGAGCAGCTGCTTCCTGCCTGGAGCAGCTGCAAGGCCACCATTAATGAGTGCCTGCTGGGAAAATGGGCAGACCAGCACCCTCAGGCTCCAACAGTAACAATCAGTGCTGGAGACCGAATGTCAAGCTGGCACATGTTACTGTCATGTCAGGCCCACCATTCCAAGTATAGCCCAAATTCACAAGTCTGCTGTCTCTTGGCTCCGCTTCCACTCATGCCCGGGTGCAGCCAATACTTCATCCCCTGACCTTCGGTCACCTCCTCTTCTCTAGGCCTCTGCCGTCTATTTGGACATACTTGCTTTCATTAAGACCTCCATGACTGTCTTCTAACTGATCCCCATGCTCGGAACAGTGCCATCCAAAGGACGGACGGTTCAGCAAATAATCCTGAATAAGAGACTAAGCTAGGATGTCAAGAAGGCCTCCACCTTACCCTTTGATTTTTGGTGCTAGGGAAGGAAATGGCCTACGTATGCTAAGCACATGCTCCACGCTGGGCCTTCCTGTAGCCTAGTACTTATTAAAATGGGGCTTGGAACCTCGTTATGTTAGCTGGGCCGAGGTGGTATGAAAGGAGAGAGATGACCAGACCTCAAATTTCCCATGAGGCTTCCTCATCTGGATTCCCACAGCCAGGGCTTAAGAGATCTCCACTAGTGTTCTGGACCCAGCCCCAGTCACTACCTCAGAGATGATGGGGCAGGCTAAGAGGACACAAACATGGGGTTCGGAGCTTAGTAGGCAGAACCAGGGTTCTGAACAGGCTGCTATAAGTTTCATCTAGCTTATCAAGCTGACTCGTGTCCACAGACACCTCGCTGTGCCTCTGCTCCTGAGAGCCTAGCTGGTCAAACAATCACCCACCACTCAGAAGTTGTTGCCTCCGCTCCAGACAGCACCCCCAACCTGAAGCCCCTAAGGCCTCTCTGTTTAGTTCCAGTCTCCAATCAGAGTAATGCTTCTCCAGAAACAAATGGCGTCCCTTTGTTCTGTCTACACTGCAGCTACACAGCATCTTCAGGATCCAGAATAACTGCCTCTGGCAGGGGTGGGGGGGGGATCTTCCCAGGAGTTCATCTAACTAGTACAGAAGTTTGCAAACCAGGCGAGGCTCAGAAACCCTCTTCTGAACAAAGGCTAAGATATCAGCTGAGTTAAAGAACCCTTAGGCATTGCTATTACAGTTGAAATAGGAGGGTCCAAGCTGCCCGCCACAGGGCACCTCGGCACAGCGCTTAGCTCCCACCCCGGAGCAGTGTAAGAAGTATTGGATTCCTTCCCACTCTAAGGCCCTATCAGAGCTACCTCAGTCAATCCAGCTGTCCCAGGACTCATCCTCCATGGTCCCCTCTTGCAAGGATACCACCCTTTTTGGCAACTCTTCCTATAGTTTCTCTTTCTAATACTATAGTGAAATGAGCACATCTGGCTTCTGGGGCCTGGCTACTACTAGCCATTGTGTGAGCAACACTCTGTTTCCCTAAACTTGGGAGAAGACGCTTATGTAATTTTTAAAAATAAAGCCTTCCCCTGGGAACTTTTACTAGAGAAGGGGGTTTATGGAATAGACTCTGGACCTTGCTGAAGGGGGAATAGCATGGGGCAGGGCAGTCAGATGGTTTGATTGGATCAGTCTAATCTTCTCAATGATCTAACCAACTGCTTAAGCCAGGTGCAGGCCATGGCCCATGCTAGGACCTTCCATATACATACGATCCCACACACAGGACTCGTATTCCCACCCTTCAGTCCTGGTCGCTACAAGTGCCCAAAGCCTTCCGTGGACACAAAAAAGACTAGTTCTGCCCTGAGGTGAATTTGGGGTACTGCCATTGCTCTAGGCTCATATCTAGAACACATCTCTTCTGTAGTCTTGTGATTTTAAGGAAGTTCAGTTTCCTCCTGTAGCTGCATGAAGCTGTCTCTTGCCTGGGACTTTGTCCCAGAGACTACCTCCTTGTACTTCAATGAAATAGCCTAGCCAAGCTGGGACATCCTTTATATACAAAGATGGCCACTTGGCACTCAGGGAGCCCTTACATAGACTGTCCCAGAGGGCTCAGTCTGGAGGTTTCTAGTAGTATTTTTGAAGATAGAAATTCTAGCTTCTACAGCTCAGTCTGCTAGGTTGTCAAGCTGAGGAAGGCTGGCCAGAGAGCCAGAGGCTGTCACGCATACCACAAAGAACGGTTACAGCCATCCCTTCCAGAAACCAGGGGAATTTCACTCTGGGTTCCTTGCAGTGACCCACTGCTGTCCTTTGCTGTCCCATGAGATCTCCGATGTCCCATCCAGCTTCTGGGGCAGCAGGTGAGACTGCTGGGTCAGTCCTCCCCTATCTTGGCAGCATGATCAGATAAGCCTTCCTTATTTCCCAGGAAAGAGTACTGATGGCTGCTGTCACTTCATCTGAAGAACATTTACAGCAATCCCAAGTCCAGAGACAGAGGGAGGGATGGTGGGAAGGAGGGAGAGAGAAAGAGGTGTGTGTGTGTGTGTGTGTGTGTGTGTGTGTGTGTGTGTACACAAAGAGAAAGAGGTGTGTGTGTGTGTGTGTGTGTGTGTGTGTGTGTACACAAAGTCAACAGCAGTCAGATGGGCTGGGAGAGTTGTAAGTGCTGGAGTCTCATTAGTAGCCTTTCTCTGACCACAGGGCGTGGGAAAAGGCAGGGGTGGGAGGCAGCCTTACTCTCTGCTCCATCTCTTGTGCTGGGAGGCTCAGGGCCTCCTGTAGGTCACAGGTTAAGGTCAACCAGCCTCCTCCTCTTCATCTCCCTTCATTTTAGTTTTCCAGAAACCGAAGCCAGGCTAAACACAGGACAGGGATGACCCTCACACTGCCCTGAACCTCTGGCTTTTTATCCCTGCCCCCACCTCAGTAAAACAGAGCCCAGAGCACAGCTAACAGGCTCCCACAGGAGGGGAGGAGGGAGAAAGGGTTTTCATCAAAGAGGTGACGTCAAAACCAGCCAACTTGTGAAGCAGTCAGGGGCCGGGAAATTTGGACAAAGGTGTCTAAAAATAAACCCCCGAAGCCAGGAGAAAGCTTTGGTGGCTGAGACGCTTGCCACCGTACCCCATGCCACACGCCCTGTTCTGAGTCTGGAACCCAGGAAGGATCTCCAGATTAGCCATCAAGACTGAAGATGGCACAGCCAAACCAAGATGGAAAAAACTACATCAGCTCTCCCTCGAGTGCAATGACCCCCTGGGGCCCCCTGCAGAGTGGGCCTAGAACATCTGTGTCTCACTTCCTGCCACCATACCAGCCTACTTTCCCACCTCCGATCTAACCTGGAAGCATACCCTCTCCAGCAGTTCCCCCTTCTCTTCCCCAGCCTCTGACCTGCCACCATGATGGCTATCACTGCTGCTCAGCCGTGCCCACGGCAGTGCAGTCACTAAGCAGCTCCACTGTTGGCTCAGACTCTGCTTTGCCCCAAACCAGGGGTCTCTTTTAGATTCTCTCAGTTCAGTGGGAAGCAGCACTATGCTTTCAACTACCTTAAGAGAGGACACAGCCTCTGTGACACCCTTACACTATCTCTCCTCTAACAGCCAGCCCGGCTTTAGCCTGACAGTTTTACCACAAAATACAGGGCTAACCTCTGTGCTAGTTCTGCGTTGCTAAAGTCACTGAGTCAGTGACTTATGACCTAGACAAAGTAATTCTGGCAACCCAATGTGTCTGAGGGAAGGAGGAGTGTCAACCGCTGAGAGGTGGCAGCCTAACCTGTGGGTCTTTCCCCCTCAGATCCTGACTCTTCCTCAGCACATTCACGGCCCCGTAGGGCACGCTCGGGAACTGGGCAGCCCATCTTGAACTGATGGCTTCAACTGAATACTGACTGACTGCTTCGGTTTTCTGTTTGTTTTGTTTGGTTTTTGTTGCTGGATTGGATCTAGGACCCTGTACATGCAACCCTTTCCTTAGCTCTCAAGTCTGTCAGACATCCAAAGAAGTGATACAGATAAGTTTTCAAGACTTTTGTAGACACAGAGACAGACCCCCCCGGTTGACTCCCCTTCTCCTACAGACAGGTTGTGTTGCCACCATCACTCCCTGACACTACTGTTCAAGTCCTGGGGGTAGGGAGGGGGCACACTGTCGAAGGCAGTAGCATCAAAGCCAGGCTGACACATGGCCACTGAAAGCTCTTCAGGCCTCAAGGAGGATAGGGGCAGGGAAGACAGAGACAGAGTCAACCTGACCACACCAGGGTTCTGAACAAGCCCTTGGAGATGGTCTAACCCCAAGATCTTAAGCATCTGAAAGAGATGACAAAAGTCTCTGCCATATAGCCTAAAACCTGGGTGCCTGATTCATGAGGGCCTTAGAAAGCTGCTCTCTCCAAACCATGTGTATTCCTCTCAGTTCCCATCCAAGGGGGACCTGAGTATCCCCCCCACGTGTCATACCTACGTCTCACCTTGATGTAGACATCCAAAGCAGGATGGACTCGGCGGGCGGCCAGCCAGATGGATATGGGGGTGGTGTAAGGGAAGGTAGTCGTGACCACGTGGCTAGGTGCTGGAAAGGAGAAAATCTTGAAGCCAAACTTCTGGTAGAGGTGGATGAGCTCAGGTGAAGGCGACTCCTCCCCCTCACTCAGGATGCTGCCCACTGCACAGCGGCACTTCTCGGGAGGCACCTATGGAAGAAGGGCACGGGGTCAGCGCCATGCAGAGGACGGAGGCCTTCAGACCTAAGGTGCTCTGCTTCTGGGATAATTCAGGCCCAGACAAACCACCTGCTCTGATAAGCTACAGAGCTCTAGATATCAGGATGAAACTGGCATTTCCCTATAAAATCGACTATGGCTTGTGTGTATGCATCCTGCTGTGGGACTCTCATTCATTCAACCAACAAACTAAGCTGCACATGTAACTCAAGAGTCAAAGAAAAGAAGGGAGAAAAGAGAAAAGAAAAGAAAAGACAGGGAAAGAAAAGGAAAGGAAAGAAAAGGAAAGAAGCAAGCAAGAAAGAAAGACAAGGCAAGACAAGACTTGGTCTCTACCCGCAGGGAGCCTTGGGGAGGAAAGAACAAAGAGACATCTGAGCTATCACCCTCCACACGGCCCATTACTGGCAGCACTGCTGAGGGCCCTCCTTACGTTACCTTCTGTGGGTCCCAACCTCAGAGCCCCAGCAGGACTGCAGACAGCTGATCCTATAGGATCTGGATGTGGCACAGCCCAATTAGCTTATTTCCCTCCTACCTCCCAGAGGAGCAAGCTTTACTAACAGAGAGATCAGAGTAAACAAGGCAGCACAACTGAGGGGTGGGAACAAAGAGAAAAGCCTAAAACAGCTGTGTCTCTTGGTTGCCCCATAAACACACGTATGTGTGAATGTGTACAGTAGAACACACAGGACATGGGCCAGGTTAGGGATTTAGCATTTGCTGTGGAAAATCAGGATGTGAGGTAAAAATTTAAGAAGGAATCCCCTCTAGGTCCATAGATAGGGGCAGTCATCATCACAAGGGCTCCTTTGCTCCTAAAACCTGCCCAGTTCCTAAATCCTTTCCTGGTTATCCTCCAAACTTTGGTCTCCCTGCCCCAACCCCTACCCCCACCATGTCTCCCAGTCCCTAACAAATGTACTTTCTAGTCTACATCTCTCTCTCCCCCGATCCTCTATCCTGCGGCTCCCATCAACCAGAGGCAGTGAGTCTCAGGTTTCCAACACTTCCTGGGACTGACCCAGGGATGACAGGCCAGTGCTCACTTCTGGCAGCAGATGGTGGCAGTCTTTCCAGCCGTCTATTTCCTGGGTCTATTTTCCTGCCATCTATGTGCAGCCCTTAGACTAGGTGCCTGGGGAAGGTGCTCCCAAATCTAGGATATTTACCACAGATCTAGACCTCAACTCTGCACCATTCAATCCTTCCCATCCAGGGCCCACGCCCTCTGATGTGCACGGGACAGTCCCTACCTGCACTCACTTCCTCCCCTGCCCACTTTCTCAGCACCACAAAGTCATTCTCACACATCTGCCTCTACCTCCCCATTTCAGCCCCTTTCACGTCTGCTGCCAATCTCTGGGGCCTTTCTTGGCCCTGGCCTGCTTCCTCTACTCTGGCAATCTATCCTGCCTTAGAATCATGTTTTAGGGGACGTGAGTACCTGTTCCAGGCTCTGAACTCTGAGCAGACCCTAGGGGGTTGGCCAACTTCCAAGGCTCTGACCATGCTTCCTTGAATAAATGGCGGCAAACAGAGCTTAAGGAGTTTCAGTGACAGGCAATGTAATGTAATGTAATGTGATGTAATGTGATGTGATGTGACGTTCATAACCATAGCTACAAGGCTGGCCAGGGAGTGAATGAAACCTGAGTCATGTGATCCCACCCAAGTCTTTCCCCTGGTTTTTCAGAGCACCAATTCCTTGATATTTCCTTATAGGCCTTTCATGTTAAAAGAGATGTTAATGACAAGCTCACAAAGGCTTGACATTAGTGAAATGCCCCGTAACTACTTTTGGTTATTTGTACCGATGGCATGACCCCAACAGCAGCCCCTCGACCTAGAATGTCTGCCTACCCTAACTCTGAATACAGACCTTCCTCATCATCATCCCATCCTTCAGGTTCAATGAGACTTTGTACCACCTTTCCTCTCCTGAAACTTCCTCCAGATTTTGTTGTCTTGTCCTTCTCAAGTTCCTCCCTCCCACTCAAACATGTCACGCTGCAGTACCACGTCTTGTCTCTAGATGGTGCACCTGTACCACTTATACCCTAAGAATTGCAAAGGCCTTACAGGCAAGGAAGTTCCCACAGGTTTGGACTGACAGGCCAAATGACTGTACCTGCTGACCTCAATGTACAGCATGACAGGCGGGAGAGAAGGTAGAAAAAAAAGAAGAAAATGTTAACATAGGTTAGAGGGGAAAATGGGTGTTAGGACACTTGCTGCTTGATCTCTTTATCCCCTGCCTGCCTTAATTTGGGCTCCAAGGTCTTTCCTGAGATCACTTCAGCAACTCCCATGGAACTACTAACTCAACATTCTTCTGACTCCGAAAGACATTTGAACCTACAATTAGAACTTCTCAATGACTCTCAGTTCACTTCCACAACAAAACTAAACTTCCCAAGCCAGGCGGGCCAGGTGTGACACTGAACTCACCTCAGGACTAATCACCAGCAGGGCTAGAACCCAGATGGGCCAGCAGCCGCAGCCACTGAGTACGTGGCAGAGGGAGGGGCAGAAGCCGGCTCTGGCCCAGCCCGCTTTGCCAGCCTCCTCTCCCACCACACCCCCATGTACACCCACAGGGAGCTATTTGTAGCCAAACATGCCACGTCTTCTCATGCTGCCTGCCTTTGCGTAAGCTACTTCCTCTGCCTAAAATGTTCCTCTTCAACTTCTTTGAGTCTTCTTAATGGAAAACTCTAGTTCATGCTGTAAGACTCAGCCCAGCTCCTTTCCTCAGAGCCTTTTGATATTCCCCTCCTCTCTGACCCCAAATACATGTCAAGGGGACAGGTCTTCTACTGCGCTGTAATGGAGTCTTCTCATTTCTCCCCTACCACTCCAGGCCTCACAGAAAATGCCTAGGGTCCTACAGAGAAAATTCCTCAGGTATGTGTATTGATGGTGCCAGCATGCACACAGCTGCTCACATAAAACCCGCCCACAATCAATCAATTAATTAACCTGGCAAAAGGGAAGTGCTCCTCTCCAGTGTAAGACAGAGTAATGTGGAGCACAAGAACTCTCTGACTCGGTCTCTCCCAACTGCACAAGTTAGGTCACTATCGGCCGCCTCCCGACTGTGGCCAGTGCTTAGTAGAGTAAGAGCACAGCGGTCCTACCACCTGCTGAGAAGTACATGCAGGGCCAGAGTTGGAAAGCAGCAGAACTAGGTCACCAGCAAGGAGACATGACAGCTATGAAGATAATCCAGGAAGTGGCAAAGCTGGTCCAATAGCAGTGATCCAGTCCAAGACAAAAGCCTACATGTCTTATTTGTGTACTTCGCCTACTCACGTCAGACATTTCTCTGGAGTACCTGTGACCACTGTGAGTTCTGGACCAGAACTGCACCAGAACCATACTAGGGAGACAGGACAGTGGTAGAAGCACTACCACTTTGAAGAAAGGAAAGTTCACCGAGGGCATACCATCAAAACCAAGACTACAAGGGAGAGACGGGGGAAGCCAGGCTTCAGCACATCTCTTCTGAGGTATATGGCTTCCTCAGCCCAGTACTAGAAGAGGGCAATTTCTTGGAACCTGAATCTTTCAGGTATGAGTCCATCTTGAGGCTAGCCCACTGCCCCTACCAGAGAGGTCTCTGACAACCATCAGGTCACAATGAAGAAGTTCTTCTCAATGGTACCGCCTGACAGAGACCTTGGAAGTGTAGGAACAGGACAAGATTGATCTCTTTAAGGATTCATAAAAGAGAAATTATGTCAGCTGGCCCACTGGGTTTAGTAGAGATGGCCAACTGCAAGCCCAAAACCTATACAGTCAATAGGAGTGGGTATAAGGTCTAGTAGTCCAAGCCCAGAGAGCTGTATCTGCCCATTACAGATGCATACAGGCCTCCTTACCCAGACCTGGTGTACAGCTCAACGCGCCATGTGTTCAGCTTCTCTGCTGTGTGAAGGGTGTGGGACAGCAATCAGCTGGCTGGGCTGATGTTAACAACCAGGCCAGAGGACAGGGCTCAAACTGAAGGAGGGAAGAGGTCATTGGGATCGCAACCCTAAAAGAGGTTCTGGAGCTTTCTGGAAGTTCCATCTTTAGTTCCTTAGGAACCTTCCTCTGCCTCCCAGAAGCATACCCTCCTGATCGCGGGGAACCTGACAAGGCCTCGCCATTTGCTGCTTTCCACATAAGCTCATCAAAGCCAAATGGCTTTGTGTGGTCAGTTGGTATTGTTCTTGACCTTGTTCCTGAGGCCCAGGATACCAAGTTACTCAGTAAATGTCACACAGGAGGCAGTGTTGGGGTCAGGGTTCAAACCTAAGTAGACAAGCTCTGGAATTGCAACATACAACCCACGGTCACCTGGGAATTTAAGAAGTTAGCCCCAGCTATGAAGACACAACTTTTCCCTGCACTGTGTCTTCTCAGACGCAGGCCCCCTGCAGCAGTTGCTCCTGAAGGCAGAAAAGCTCAGTGGTGCAGGCTCACACGCAGGGCTGCTGTCAAACCTGCTGTGCACCTACCAGGACTCAAGCATTGGGCCTTTGCCTCATCAATCTGATGCCACAAAAATAAAACCTGGGATTGGGGGAAGATGTATTTAGCACAGACAAGGCCCTGGGTTCAATATTCAGCCCCTCAAAATGAAAAAGGGCCTGAGATAGGAAGGATTCTTCCATCCCTGTTTGATACATGAGACAGACTCACCAAGAGGCCAAGTGACTCACACAGAGTCACATGCTGCAAATCAGCTGGGGCCTTGACTCAGACCTAGGAGGGTGAATCCAGAGTCCTCCCCTCACTCTACCTCCCAAGGGCATCTCTGCTGGGGAGAGAGGAGCTCACCTTGCCAGTCCTCTCCCACGTTTAACTTACTACAGAGCAACAGTCTGGCTGCACCTGGCAGAAGACATCCACAGGTTAATCAGAGTAGGTCCAGCCTGGGCCCTCAGGAAACAGCAGCCTAACCCACACTTCCACTGCTCTGTTGAAGAGGTCAGTCCTGGGAAATGCTACCTCCTTATCCTTTCCCAGCTCTATCTGACCCACATGCCATAAGAGACGGTAGTCACCAGACCCCACTGAGCAGTGAGCAGGGTGATACAGATCCAATTCAGAACTCTTAAAACTCTCAGGCCCGCAGACTTGCTCGTTCTAGGCCTTCATTCCCAATGGACTAATGGAAAGGGAGGGCAGAGTGTTCTGTAAGCTCGGAATGCCACCCGTTCCTCCATCGCTCCATGCCTGGGAAAAGCATGGAGCTTGGTAGGTAGTAAATCTACCTACCAAGCAGCAGAAAATACAACTAGCTACCACACCCTCTTGCGTCACCCACCACGGTGGTAGACAGGCAGGCTGTAGAAGTTGCAAACAGCAGAGGAGAGGAGGACAGGTGGAAGGTATGACAGGAAGCAGGAGATGGGGCAGACCTACAGGAACGGTGACAGCACCTAGCCATAAGGACCTATGTGCGCGGGCCAGAGCAGTCAGGATGAAGTGAGGCATGCAGGGTCCTCCCAGTTCTTCATTTTCCTCCGTCACAGAGGAGGAGGAGGCTGAAGTCAGTTTTCAACTCTCTAGTACCCAACTTAGAAATAGGGCTGGGGGAGGGGGGGTCTGGAGAGATGGCTCAGTGGTTAAGAGCACTGACTGCTCTCCCAGAGGTCCTGAGTTCAATTCCCAGCAACCACATGGTGGCTCACAACCATCTGTAATGGGATCTGATGTCCTTTTCTGCTGTGTCTGAAGACAGCTACAGTGTACTTACATACATAAAATAAATATTAAAAAAAAAGAAAAAAAGAAAGAGCCACAGCTGAGGCACAACGCACTTCCCAGCCAGGACCCCTTTCTAACGCGAGGTATGTGAACCATTTGCTATGGGAAGGGGCAGGCCTGGGAGTGCAGCCTCAAGAGCTCCCTCCTACCCACCAGCTACCATGAGGAGGAAATGGCCTGTACTCCATGAACACTGGCCAATGGTGAGAGAGCAACACCTGTGATCTCTATCAGGGCTTGTCTGACCCGGTGCCTCCCTGTACCCTTTACCCGAGACTAGGTTAAGGCTTTCGGGGTCGGAACGGAATCCTTCCTCCCACCTCACAGAAACTCACAGTTTCCCCCCATGCAAGATTCCAGGACTCGGGGCTCATGTGGCAAATGGGATGAAAGAATTTACAGCCAATGCCACTGTCCTGCCTTCGAGATTTTGCTTCTTCTACTACATCGATCAGAGTGGAACTTCCCTAAGGCTCTCTCGGGAGCCTCTTCCCCTTTGCACAGCCTGGGCTAGGAATGTCTAGGTAGGGAGCTGTCACTTCACACCTCAGCAATATCTAAAAGCAAATCTCTCATTTAGCTACTCACGGTTCTACTCATAGCCCAAAAGAGCGTCACTTCCTGCCCACACTCACAAAGACCGTCTGACTCCCTGTTGTACTGTTGTCAGGAAGATTGGAGGTGGGACACCCAAGAGGTCAGCCTATATCCTCCTTCCCCACGTCTACATCCAAGATGGCCACTGGCAGTACAGGCAGCTAGACAAGTGACAAACGTGGATCTTCAACTTTTCTAAGAAACGAAACGGGATCTCATCTCCAGCACCTCTGGGTTCCTGAAACCTTCATCCCAAGTGGTTTTGAGCCCTACGTGTTCAGCAACTATACCTCATCCTCCGTAGTGCCCCGGGTGCCAAGCACTGAGCAAGGACTCAACTATTTGACTAGAGCAAAAAAGATTAGTACCTCAGTCACGCTCTCTTCACCCCCGTCTTTTCCCCAACCCCACTGCTGCATACCTACTATACCTCCTACAGTACCAGAATGTGGACCAGGTGGGTGGATAGATGGCTGTGAATCCCTGAATCCTGGGAGTTTATGATTCCCTAGACCTTCTTAATGGCCACTGGAGAAGACAATGCCTAGCTCAGGAGCACACAGGGTACCAAGTGTCTCTGTGCCACCCCAAGTGCATGCCAACGTAAAGCCTGCTCTTGTGGGTATCTTCCGGAGGGACCCAAGTTAGGGAACTGCACAGTCAAAGTAGCCACTTTAAACTCTTCATCCATCTTCTAGGTTGACCAGATGTCCGCTGCCAGGTCTGTCATGAGAGTCTCACCACCCTTTTCTGTTAAACATCTGTTGAGAGCTATGTGCTGGGGTGCAAGTCCTTGCCAGCCTATCTACTGAAGCATGTTAAGTATTTTCTCAGGATGTCGCAGAGGAGAGAATGGAAGTGCAGAAAAGTTGTGATATGCCTAAGATCACACAGGAGAAAACACTGAGGTACAATCAGAACCCAGACTGCCAGCCTCAAGCAAGGCTGAGGGCTGAGGGCTCTCTTCCCTGAATTGTCCCCACAGGCTTGCGGCACTCTTCCTAAAACCCCAACTCAAACTTGAACGGACACTGAGTCCAGGGTCTTGTTGGCAAATCATCTACATGGGGCTGACTGCCAGGTCTAATTCATGGTCTAATGTCCAGAGTGCAGGTGTGGAGCCGGACATGGCTGAGAGAGGGAAACAGCTCGCCCTTATTTCACCTGTGTCCCTGTGGGACCTTGTCCGAGGACAGTGTATAGGGTTTGTTCACCTGAGCTTTCCAGACAAGAAAATCCAGGCAGAAGAGTCCAAATAAAAATTCCCCAGGGCTTAGTTTGGCATGGCTCAAAAATGGAGGCTGAACAGCCTTTGGCAGAGCTGCCGGCCCAGCCAGCTGTGGGCAGCACCACCCAATAGCATGGCAGGAAACTACATTGGTGAGCCCTGACTCACTGTAGGTTTTAGTACAGCCAGACGCCTACAAGATACCAGTGATGCTGGATTAATCTCTGACCCCGGCATCCTTGGGCTTTCTGAGTGGCTCATTCAGCTTCACTTGGCCCTCTCCCAACAGGTAGCTTGAGGTCTACAGAAAAGCCTGTCACTAGGTGGGAGAGCACCAAGTTGATGGGAAAGGTGGGATTCCAAGCCTCATGCTCAGAAACTGCCCTCTCGGTCCTCAAGAGCTCATAGCCCTAGCAGGAGCTGAGAAATGAAAAGTAGACAAAAAGGACTTCACTCTAGACAATGGGCAGATTCTGGATGGCACGGCCTAAAATGGAGGCAGGAGAAGGAAGGAGAGCAGAAGACAGAGAGTCAAGGTCCAGACAGACGCCAGGGTCCTACTGCATCAGAAACCCCTGAATAGACATGAGCAGAGGCGCACAGATGTGGGCAAGTACAAGGCTTCAGATGCCTACAAACAGTGGTTAAATCTGGAAGGGGCTTTAAGCGTTGAGAGAAGGTAACCGTAGGACCAGCTCAGATTTCCTTGTCCTTTACTCAGAAAGCCAAAGCCTCCTACCCCAACAGGCCCTGGCCCAGGTTCATCAGAGAGGTAGAAGCCCACGGAGGCTCCTTACCGTCTGGGGGTTGTCATAGTAGACAGCGATGGAGCGGAGCTTGGGAGAGATGCTGCAGCTCTCCGTGAAAAGCTGTCCAGTGTCACCATAGGGCCCCACATGGAACTTGTAGGCCAGAGTTATGTTGCGGATTGGGGGTGATCCAGCACTCACTGTCACCCCAGTCAGCAGTCCTGAATAACCAGCAAAGGCCAGCAGCGTCAGCAGCAACAGCAGAGTCAGGGCCCCAATCAGGCCCAGGAGGAGGAGATCCGGCATGGTTCTGGGGCTCCCTCTCAGCACCCCAAGGCAGCTGCAAAGGAGACAGAAGGGAGAGGAGGCTGGTAGCCTGCTCTAACCCTGCCTGCCTGCCAGTTCTGCCTTAGTGCTCTGACCCAGGAGGGGGAGGGGCCACGGGTATTTACACACAGTGACCTAGAAGGGAACTACAAAAGATGACTGAAGCCACAAGCCTCTTTTATTTCTTAATCACAGCCACCGAAGCTCCTGGCACAGCTCTCTGCCTAGTACTAGCAGCCTTGTTCATACCTGGGGAAACTGAGTCATACTCCAGGCCCTGTTCCCCCTCCTTTGCTTCTTCCTTCCTGCAGTTGAGCCACACTGCCAGCCCAACACCCTCAAGCCTCATGAACTACTACAGAGAGAGAGAGAGAGAGAGAGAGAGAGAGAGAGAGGCCTGACAGGTGTGGTGTAGGGTTCAAACACGAAATAACAGTGTACCATAAGGAATGAAACCCCAGGGAGAAATGAGCCACAGGAAGAAAATTCATGGTTTTTGTTTGGTTTGGTTTGGGGGTGGGGGAACCCATCTGGTCTCCAGGGACCTCTCTTTCCAACTGTGTAGCTATCCAAGACTACAGGAGGCCAGATCAAAACAGCACGAGATGCCAGAACAAAGTCCAACCTGGGCTTCCAAGACTTAAGCTTGATCCCACTTTCGCCAGCTCACAAAGAATAGAAACAAAGGAATGAGAGGAAAAGGCTGTTAGAAGTGGAGACACAAGAGAGGGAAAAGTAGGAGCTACTCCTAATAGACAGAGAGAGAGTCTACAGGAATAAGCTGGGGATTAACACAGAAGCCTGTGTGAAACACTCCAGGTGGACTCTTACAGAGGGTGTCACTTGAGAAGCCCAGGATCACACAGAAGAACAGTTAAAAAGAAAGAGAAACGTAAACATCACTAGGGAAACAGTCTTACGCTAGATATTTAAAATTCCTACTTAAGGGGTTTCCAGATAGCAGGTAAGGGGGCCTACTGCCAAACCTGAAAACCTGAGTTCAACCCCAGAGCCCACACGGGGTGGGGTGAGGAGAGAGCCCACACTACTTCCTTATGTATTCTCTGACCTGCACTCAACCCACACAGTGTTTCAGGGGGCTGGGGAGACGAGTTAGCAGTAAGCAACCCTGGCTGCTCTTCCAGAGGACTTCGGTTCAATTCCTAGCACCTACACGGTGGCCAATAACTGTCTGTAATTCTAGTTCCAGGGGATGCAGCACCCTCTACTAGTCTCCACAGGCCTCTGGCGTGCAAGTGATATACAGGCACAGATGCAGGTAAAACAACCACCCATACCCATGAAAAGTTAAGCTTAAAGATCCAATTTAAAAAAAGGAAAAGGTTTGAGAGCTGAAAAGGCAATGTTTGATTTAGCCCTACAGAAAACTCAGCTCTATGGATATATGAATGTTCTGAGCATAAGACGTGCTAAAATCTGTTTTTGAACTGGCCTTACAAAGAAGCCAACTCTGGAGTCAGGCCACTCCCACCGGTGTCCTCATGCATCCTGTAGGCCTGCCTGTAAGCTTCATTATCTTTTCTGTTTGCTCTCTCTGCCCTACTCATCCTGCCTCCCGTTGGTTTCATTCTTCTCTGATAATGATGATACCAAATCTTCCACTCATACTTGATATAGGCTAGGCACTGTCTGAATGTTGAAACTCAGCTACTTCGCTAATCCTCAGAAGAAACCAATAAGGTAGGTACACATCAGGAAATAAGTGGTTGGAGGTCAAGATGCTTGACCAAGGTCACACAGGTAGTACACTGAGCCACCTGGACCAAAACACAGGCAGTGGGAACCCAAATAGTCTAACTATGGTCCACTGACAGTTTTTCTCTCCTCTGGTTTCCATGTTGGACCTCGCTGATCTCAAGGCTCTAAGGTCTCAATATCTAGGCCATAGCCTGTCTTGGGAGTGACAAGCATTGCCACACACTTCTGTTGTTGTAAGGGAACTTAGCTCCCAACCTTTCTCTTCCTTCCACTTCTAAAACTGTTCAGAAAAGAAGGGATATGTTTCTGCCCATTCCCAGAGCTTTGGTCAGCCTAGGAAGGAGAAGCAAGGCAAATTTCCCCACACCCAATGGAGGCAGGCAAGGACGGGTAATTGGAAGGCTCACCTAAAAAGCCAGGCTCACTTTTAGCAACTCATAGCATCCAGTCCAGCAGGGCTCCAGTACTCCGGCGCTGGAGGGGCAGAAAGGAACAGTCATCCCAGCCCTGGACACAGGCAGTGTGCAAAGCAGGCCCTGAGCAACCCCGTTCCAGGGAAAGCACACAAAACGAGACTGTCTACAAACGAGCCAACCCCACCCTCAGATCGCACGGGGAAATCAGGCCAAATCCAGCTTCACAACGTCATGCCTACGATCTTCACTGGGCCCAACTACCACACTTGGCGCCAACGCAGCCCTGCTGCTGACCTTGGGCAGCGTGGCCCTCTCTTGGGCCTCAGTTTCCACTAACGTCAGAGGTGCAGGGCAGATGACTTCCTTGGCCCGCAAGCGTCGGAGTTGAGGCTCCGCGCAGGCTTCCGGAGGCTGCTCACGTGCGCTCCGCGGAGGGCCGGACCCTTAAAGGGACCTGCGCCGGCAAACTTGGATGCTAGAAGCCGTGGGGTTGGGGTGTGTGGGGCGCCGCTTCGTGCTGTCGGCTTCCAGCCTCCCGCTCGCCTCACGGCCTCGTGCATCTCTGCAACTTCAGAGACGCTAAAGTTTGTAGTCGCGACGAGGCGCGCGGCCGCGGGAAGCGCTGCTGAAAGGTGAGCCCCGCCCGCTCCCTTCTAGTCCCACTGACCCGGGACGTTCCCGCACCCTACACCGAGGCAAGAGCCGCGCGGAGAGGTCAGGACCGCCTCACCGTCGCTTTCAGGCCCAGGAACCAGGCCGGGCCAGCAGTGAGCCAGACGCGGTGCAGAGGGCGTCTCAGGCCGGGAGAAGCAGACGGGAGGGGACGAGGGGAGCCCAAGCTGACACCCCGACAGGAACGCCTTGCATCTGGCTCCGCCCTCACCTCGTCGGCGGCCCACGGACGCGGACCGGCGCCAGAGGAAGAAGGGGCTCAGTCCCGGAGCCTGCGTGCGCTTGCCCCTCACGCTCGCTCCGCCCCTTTCGCGGCGGGATGTGACCGTGGCTGTGGGCGCGTGCGCTCCAGATTTGGAGGGCGGAGGCCTGTCCCGCCCCATCTCCTTGGTAACATGCAAGCCTTCTCCGCCCCCGCCCCCCCCACCTGATTGGGACAACTCCCACAACACACATTCCTGCGTCCGACAAAGAACTCCTGAAGGTGACCGAGCAACAACCAGTACCTTAAGGTATCCCCGCCGACTGGGAGGGAAGGGAAGAGCAGCGGTGACGGTGACGGCAGGCTCCAAGCACCGGGAGAGTCAGCCTGTTTGCTTGCCCCAGAAGCCCAGAAAGTCAGAGCTGGACCGCATGGTGTTTGTGCATTTTAATGTCGACCTCTTAGTAATTGTACCACTCTTACTCTCGCCACCTTCTCTCACTGGCTTCATGAAAGGTCTGAGTAAACAGGTGTTTATCAGGGAAAAAAAAAAAAAAGAGTCTGGCCACTAGTTCAGGTCTTACAGCTAAGCAAGCTCTGAACTTCTGGAGAGTGCAAATATAAGTGTCTCCACTCATCCACCCATCAGCTCTTTGGTGAGCATACAAGCTACCATTCCAGTATTTATTATTTCCTACTAAGATAAATCCAGGAGATGGAAACACTCCAGGAAACCCTTCTCTTCAAAGCTTCTACTTCAGTGCTGTGGCTGCTGGGAGTTTCTACTTGTTTAATACAAACTTGGTAGCTCTCAAGCTAAGTGTAAGCTCCTTCAATACAGGTTCAAGCTTGAGCTAGGATCTGATGACCTATAAATCTCAAAGCACTGCACTAAGGGCACCTCCCGAGACGTCCAGATTTATGGTGGAAATAAGGAAGGTAACTATACTTGTAAACTTCTGTTCATAAATTTTGATGCAAGACAGGCTGGGCCAAGGACTATCTCAGTACTTCTGACAAGGTTGTTATTTGGAAAGATGATCACTCCAAGAGCATGTAAGATGACTTTGGAAAAAGCCAGCAGCCACGGGGTAACATGTGATCTTGAACCTCATCTGCAAGACAAATGTCCCAATGCTCTAGACAGTCTGTCAAGGATAGGCAGCTGGCTATTCTTCAAAAGTCTTCAAGGTAGAGAGAGCAGGGAGGTTATTATAGCTGTTTTACCTCTGAACATCAAACGTGGTAATGATTGGCTGCTTCAGGCAGATGGCCTGTACACTAGATATGGTTCTTGAGACACAAGAAGGGCAAGGGTGTATGGCCCAGGTTCAGAGACAGCCTCTACCTTCAGAGCACGTTAATTCTCTCAGAAATTGATTAGTCTGTGTTAGGAAATCATTGTCAGAAGACACTCTTTCCTCGTCTTGTTCTCTCAGATCACTTCCTTTAGTCTGGGTGGGAACTCTAGAACTTGGTATCTTGGTAGAGTTGCAGGTATGCCTAAGGAGTTTCAGCACTGTATTGGAGAGTCAGCCTGTCACTGGGAATCAGCTTCCAACACTGCCAGCTATCAGGTGGCCACTAGGGGGCAGTAGACTTCTTTGCAAGGCCCTTTGTACACACCTAACAGGTCGGAGACCTGCTCACCTTCCATTCCCAGACCTCTCTCAATAGCAAATACCCCTAGTGTAAGCCCAGACTTGCCCTTCCTCTTTCCCAGGAATCACCAACTGAGGTGCTTTAGTTCTGTGTAAATTGCCAGAGATTACGTCCCTGGGGCTGCTCCTCTTAAAATAAACTTATGGGGTTAGAAGAAACTGTCCACCCCCCCCCCATTCCAAACCCTGTCAGAACCCCGCTCCCCTAACCCCCAACTCAGCCCAATATCCCAGCAGTGTAAAACGCTGCCCACAACTCCCAGCCCCACTATGAATAACTAAAACTGGTTCGATCCACCCATCCAGCCTAGAAAGGGCTGCCCCACAGCTAAGGACTTAACCTGCTTCTACAACTCCAAGTCAGTTTCATTGTTCTACCAAGAGCCTGGAAATGTAGCAGTAGCAGCAAGGCACTCAACCCTCTCCTGGGGAGCAAAAGCAGGAAAAGCCCAAAGAGACCCTGCCAACAGAACCTGCTCAAAGCCTGTCCCATCCTACCTCGTGCGCTGTCCAAGTGCCATTATTCTTTTACGTTCATTACCAGCTCGCCCTCTGTCCAGAAAATTTCTAGACCAAACATTTTGAGTTTAAATTTTATTTTACAAAAAGAGAAATAAAGAAAACTGATAGGCAGTTATACTGACTTACAATTGTTCTGTTTGCTTTTTTTTTTTTAAAAAAGTGACATGAAACACAAGTAAAAATAAATACGTCATAGAAACAGCCAGTTGCCCAGTCCCTGGGGCAGAAGTGTCTGCCCTGCTGAGAGAGAGAGGAGGGAAGCCCATGATCACACCAGTAGCTGGATCAGCCAGCCACAGATGGTCCTCTAAGCCAGGCACAGGTCCTGGGCCTCAGGGGAATCCTGAGGAAAGAAGACAGAAAACTAAAGCCAGGTACCAGAGCCTTGGGGCAACCACATCTCCCTCCCTTTCCCCCAACTCCTCTGGCAGCAGTGTGGCCTTAGTGGTTATCTGTTGCAACCCCTTCAACCCACCTGGACCCTCTCTCTGATCCCTCTGAAGAGGGTACAAGGAAAAAAACCTGTCTTGGGCAGGCCTGAGGGAATCTTCTGGTGAGTCCCCAGCCTGCCCTGAGTTACACAACCAGATAAGTCATTTTACACCACAGTGCACATGAGCACACACATGCAAACACATATACACACTCATTCAAACACAGCTCGGCTGAGCTCTCTTCCAGGGAGGGTCCTGGGTCAGGTCACAGTATGAGGTCCCCTCTTGTCTGAATATCATCCTAGTAGTGGTAGCAGAGAGTGCCCAAACCTCCCTCAGCCCTCTACATTGTAGATTATGCAGCCTGCCTGGCTATCTCTCCCCAGCGCACTAGATGACTACAGCAAACAGACTTGTGGCAGGGGAAAGGCGCAGACATGGGTCCCTGAAAAGCCAAGAGGATGGACACTGCCTGCTTTTTAGTTCATCATCATAGGACTCAGGTATTCATAAAGGCCTAGAGCCAAGCTAGTGGCACAGAATAGACTTTGAGGGATTACAGCAATTTGAATACACAGGGGCAGCAGAGTCCGTGGAAAGGAAAGAATTGGAAGGTGAGCAATGGGCAGTTCAGTACTTTTTTGGTTGGCCTTTAAGGTGCTGATTTCCTGGGAACTAGTCAGCAGAGGAGTCAGAAAGTCATCCTTTAGGGGAGGGTGCTTCTCTCAGCAGCAATACTGGGGAAAGAGCAACCTAGCAGAATGCACAGAATGATGGCTCAGGAGACCTGGGCTTGTGGAAACCAAAGGGAAGTGGGAAGCAAAGGTCTGTGCAGGGACAAGGAATGTAATGCCCGGGAGCCTTCCCATGGATAAGGGCAGAGTGCAGGACAGCCGTGACACAGCTAAGCACACCCCAGCTCTCTGCAACATAAATATATGATCCACACATCAATTCCTACAAGAGTTCCAAAGGCCAGACAATATCTTTAAGCCAGGAACACAGATACTTAAGTAGCGTAGCTCAACAGGCGAGGACTTCAGATAAGCCATTAAGAAGGATCTGACCTAATCTGGTTCACTTACTTTCTTGAAGAGATACTCCATCCCTACCAGAGGGGGACACAGAGACAGACCTACAGGAACCAAGTATCTTAAGTGTCATCTGCATCATTTAGTAGTGTTACAGACAATAAGAACTTAGAATATACCAGAGCAACTGGACTTCTTGAGAGACCCTTAAAACATCCATGAAAGACAAACAGAGAAAAAGCAGGTCCTGACCTTTGCCTTTTCCCCATTGTCTTACTGTATACATAGCCCAAAATGATCTTCCTGACTTAGCTTCTTGAAGGCTAGGATTATAAGCATAAGTTGGTATACCCACCCAGCACCTCATGTTTACAATCTAAGCACAGTAGATTTGTGAGGTTCCTGCTTCCCTTGTCACATGCTCATGCTTGGTGTGCATGCACATTTCCCCGCGAGTAACACATGAAAAGTAGGATATTTAGGTTTGTTGGAGGTTGGGGGGGTGGGTTGCCAAAGCCCATGGAGCTAATAAGCAATTCAGTCTCCTATGATCTCACCCCACCTTTATACACCAGAAACTGCATGTTCTCACAAAACCTTCTCCATCCAGGAGACCTGTCTAGAGTTATGGCTTCTACAAAGATGAAGTGAGTTCCAAGCTTGGAATGGCTGAGTATACAGCAGCCACGTGCTACCTCTCAAAATTCCCATTTACTTCCTAGCAGCTTAAAAACTGGTTTCAGTTCCCTACTGAAATTATTTCTACTAATTTCCCATTTGTGAACACAGAGACACCCCTTTTCCTGGTTAGCAGGGCACACACACAGAGACATACAACTCTGGGAGCTCAGTGTTCCAAGTCTGAGAGGCATCCATGTAAGCCAAGTTTTAAATGTGTTTTGCAAACTACAGAAATTTGGATTAGCTCACTCCCACTGCACCAGCCTGGACCTAAGAGCCCACTCCAATTAAATGCCTTGGCTATCAATTCTTGGACTACATATGACCGAGAAAGCACTGGTTGAAACTGCTATTTTTGAATTATTAAAAATAATTTGCATAGCTAAACTGTAGATCTAAGGCTTCTATGAGTAGAAGAGTTAAGTGTCTGACCGGGTGCACATGAAAACAGACAGAAAGCTCAAGTCCACTTTTGGTGTTACTGGACAGTACACACACCCCATCAACCATCTATCTCTTATCTCTGGGACAATCCCAGTGTCTACTTTTAAGCTCCCTTCTTTCCCCTAACAATGAGAAATTGCTAGTCAAGAGTCACAGGCAGTGGTTAAGATACTTCTTGGACTAGGAGGCAGATCTAGCAGTTGCCCACTCAGATTGGAGCCAAGGGAAGGTGGTAAAGCCAGACAGGAGTTATTCATCATAAAGAACTGCATGGAAAAACTTGGGGGGCAGAGAGTTACAAGACACAGTACACACCAATAATAGAAAACAGCCAGTGTTTATGTTTAAGTACTAGACACCCCTGCCGTGGTATTTGGTACAAAAAAGGGAGACCAAAATGACTCATGTGTTCGTATTCTTTTAAAACAAAAGCCAGATATAAGACTCCTCAGAGGAAGGGCTTCCCTGTGATACTTGAGAGAAGATGGAGGGACCAGAAACCAGGCCTATACTGATCACCTGTTATGCTAGGGAGGCCAAGACAAGTTCCAACTCAAAAGCAGTAGTCTATTACCTCAACCCAGCAGCTACCTGTCCACAGTTTCACTTTTCAGCAGAGAACTGGCCTGTAAAATCATCAGAGGACACTAGTTCCAAATGTGGAGGTGACTTATTTCCCAGTAGCCAAGTCCATGATCCCAAGTTTCAATTTCTATGGAATGAGTCTCACCACCCCCAACTAGCCAGTCTCACGGCTCCCTGATTTCCCTGAGAGGCCATTTTCCCACAACATAGCTGTAACTTTTGGTTAATTCTAACTCTCTTTCCCTGGTCAATTAATTTACCATCTACCTGGGACCCTTTTTATTTGCTTATTTTTACCAGCAGCCAGGGGGTCTGGAATATTTTAGAATTTGCTTTACTATTAGCTATCTTCTTTATAACCCTTCCCCACAACCCTTTCCCCCAAATGACAATAATAAATAATTGCCCATAAGAATAAATTAACATGGAGCTCTCTAATGGGGAGGGAAAGAAGAGGAAAGGCCACCAGCACAGGCAGCCAAAGGGGCTTCCCTCTGTCCTAGTGAAGCACATCTTTTCCAGCCACAACACAACCTCACCCTCACTGCAGTGCACTTCGAGCCCATGTGGAAAGGGACATCTGCTCAGAGATGGCCACTGTGGAGAGAATAAGAAATTGGAGACACTCACTTTCTCATGATTTCCCCCAAGTTAAAAAACAAATGTGGGACTAGGGACTCAAGTTAGCCCGGCCTTCTCTTCACCTAGCCAGAATGAAACTGGCTTTCATGGCTCTTCTCCTGGACTCATTTTGATGTTCAACTTAGTAGCCATAAACCACCACACTCTGATCACACTTCAAAAAAAGATAAATTCATTTCTTTTTAGTTTACCTCTTAGTTTTTCCCCTCCCTCCCCTCCCACTTTCACCCTTGTTCTGCTACATACATGTTCTCTCTTGCGTGCATGGGTACACATACGTACTCACATGTACACGTACACACACACACACACACACACACACACACACACGGGCCTGGCTCACTTCCTGCCAACCTCCTAAAGAGACGCTCTTCTGGTGGAATCCTAGTCTGCCTCCCATGCCCACCCTCATCTTCTTTACTCTTTCTTGGGAGAGATGTTCCCAAAGGCAGAATGGGTATGCGCTTCTGCACTTAGAGGGCATATAAGCAGACAGCATAGGAAAGGCAGGAAGGAAGAGGCAGGCTGCCATACACTCCATCCCTGTTTGCGGTCCCTGATTTCCCACTTTTTCAGCTCTGTGGAGTTTCTGGGGTCTTTTGTTTTTGTTTTCTTTTTCTTCTTCTGGTGAACAGCAATTGAGCCTACCATTATGGCCAACCACTCTCCTTTGTCTTTTCTTCTCTCCTGCCAAGTACCCTATTTTCAGAAAGACCAGGTTCATTGCCTTCCAGTTTGGTGGGCAACCTTCTAGGGGCCCCGAGTGAGGTGGGCAGGGGCTTCCTAGCTACTTCCCAGTGACCTCTATCACATCGTCATCTTTATCCTCATCATCATTGGAGCTGAACCCCACCTCAGCAACCTCATGCGAGTCAAATGGAGGCACCTGGGACCGGAGGAGGCCACCAGCTGGGTAGCCTGCATGTGGGGACATATAGCCTGGGTAAACAGACATGCCCCTCGAAAGGTTGCTGGGCAAGACAGGGGAAGGGAAAGGCGCAAACATCCTCGGCTCGGACAGGAGTGGCTGTGAGAATGGGAGTGAATAGCTGGGTAGTATCCCTGGCACAGAGGGGTTGAGCATGAAGGAGGGGTTGCTGGCAGTGACTGAGGTAGCCGTGGAAGAGGAACTGACAGGGCCTGCTGGCACCAGAGGGTCAGTAGTCACTGGAAACACCAGGCGGGCATCTGCCAGCAAATTGGACAGCTGGTAGTAGGAGGGATTACTGCCCATAAACAGGGAATTCTCCCCAGCCTGGGAGGTGAAGGGGGTGGTGAGGTTATGATTTAAGGAGACAGGTGGCATTGAAAACCCGCCAGAGACTGGATACCCGTGTTCATAGGGCTGCACGGGGGCTGGCAGATGGCCCTTCCTGGACCGTCGACGGACTGATTCCTGGGAGACAGATGGAGTGGCCAACTTTCGCTTATGGCCCCTTAAGTCCAGCACTGGATGCCTGCCACTACTGGGCTGACCAGTCACCAGGAGGGAACTATTGAGGCAATGACCCCCAAGGCATGGCTCAGTTCCAAGAGCTGTCCCAGGAATGGTGCTATTGTCCATAAGTTGGGCCGGGGGGCCAGGCAGGGCAGCACTGATGCTTGGGGAGTTCTGATGGGATTCCCGAGCAGCGGCCACATCTGCATACTGCTGGAGCTCACTGATGATTTCTGGGCTGTCAGGAGAGACGGGCCTGGCCAGCCCCTCAGGGTCAGGGGCTTTGGGTGATGAGGCACTGTGTCTGCCATTGCTCGTGGATGCAAGAGAAGGCCCCTGGGAACCTGCAGATAAAATACAGGTGACTGAAACAAGATTGGAAAGGGGAAAAGAAGCAACCAGGGAGCAACAATCCTGTTGAGTATAAATCTTATAGTGTGGTTATTTAAATCCAGTCAATGGCCCCACTCTTAAAGACAAAAATCTTTTGATTCCAGAAACAAGTTGTGAGGGTTTATTCTGACTGTCAACTTAACCAGGATCAAGAATAGCCTAGAAAGCAAATCCCTGGTCACACCTGTGACAGAGCTTGTAGACTAAGTTAACTGAGGTGGAAGCATCACTCCTAACTGTGGGCAGCACCCTTTCCTGGGATAAGGCATGAGACAGAATAAAAGGGAGAAAGAGAGCTGAGCTCTTGCATTTTACTGTTTCCTAACTGTGGACACAGGTGACCAGCTGCCACAAATTGCTGTTGTGACCTCCCAATGAACTTGAACATCCTGGTAAACTATCCACTAAAATCAACCTTTCTTCCCTTACGTTTCTTCTTGTGTATTTTGTCACAGCAACAATAAAACTAACACATAAGCCTACCCATGAAAGGACATGGGACAATTCTACAAAGTGAATCCTAGGAAATAATGGTCATGAAATAATGGGAAATTCTTATTTTTTTTTGAGGCCAGGTCTCATTATGTATATAGCTGGCTGGCCTGGAACTCACTATGCAGCCCAGACTGGCCTCAAACTCACAGAAATCTGCCTGTTTCTCCCTCTGTTTCCTGAATACTGGATTAAAAGTGTGCACCACTATGCCCAGATGGAAATTTTTTGTAAAGCTAACTAGTCAGATTTTTATCAAGGGATAAAAATATACAAATGAAGTTAAAATTTAGCCTATGCAAGTTAAGGAAAAACAAAATCTAGCTATTATAGACAATATGAGAAACTACGAAATCTGGGTAAAACTTGGATATTATACAAGATTATGGGATTATTATTAATTTTTCTTTTAGTATGATAATGAAGTTATAGCTAGAAGGTGAATGTCCTCACTCATAAGAGATAGATATTAAATATTTATGGATAAAATAGCATGGTATCTTCCACTTACAACTGATTCACATAAAAGAAAAGCAGGAAAAGACAGAAGATTAATGGGAAATTAAAAATCCTTTGGTCTAGGTGCAGGGAATACAGATATTCAATAGTTCTTTTCTTCCAACCCTCAAGTGAAGGCTAGAAATCTAGGGACAGTCTAGCTCTCCTATCTCAGTGGTGGGATAATATATAAAAACCACTTCTATGAGGACAACTTGTCAGGAATCCTTAACATTTTTCATTTGCAATGAATACCCTTGACCAAAAATCCTTCTGATTTTTCATATGCTTGCTTCTTGTTTTGTTTTGCTTCTCGAGGCAGGGTTTCTTTATATAGCTAAGGTTGGCTGAGAACTCAGTGATCCACTTCCTCTGCCTGCCAAGTGCTGGGATTAAAAGTGTGCACCAACACCACCCAGCTCAAATTCCTACTTCTAGGAGTATGTCTCCCACACACCCACATGCCAATCCTAATAGCCTAAATGTAATCGATAGTAAACTTTCACGGAAGCATATCTAGGACAAAGGATAAGAAATGGGGAGTGAAAAAAGGAATAAAGTATAGTATAATAGTATCTATTTTTAAAATGCAAAGAAAAAGCTGTATCTATTTAAAATGCACACAATATTATTTGTATGTATACAAACAATCCTATACCATGTACTTAGAATAACTTTACAATGACATAAAAGAAGAAAACCTCCGGGGAGGACCAATAGCTGACTTGGAGAAGGACAAAAACTTTACTTTTCATCACCTTATCCCTTTTTCATCTTCTAAATTATAAATCTTATATATCTTACTTATGCAAAAGTACATAATTATAAATATAGGCCACCACACCTGAGGCAGCCATCCGACCATCTTCAGGGGCCTTTGGTTTGCCAGTTGCCCGGACAGCAAAGATTCGTCCATCACTGGTACGGATGTATGTCCCTAAGAGACAACAAGAAAGACCGTCAGGAGACTGCATGGAATACAGCTTCCCATGAGAAACTCCAGGTACCTTGGGCTGGTAAAAGCCTATAAATTTACTCCACTTGGCAAACCTCCTACAATAAGGAGAGGGTAACTGAGGTCTGAATCCACAGTGACTCATCTATCCATGAACATCAACTGCTAACCTACCACATACCAGGCAGTTTTAATACTCGAATACTTAAAACAGAAAAGGGCCTGTCTTGTAGAGCTTAACCTCTAAAAAGGAATGCAGTACTCCAGAGAGTACCAAAGCAGTGAAGGAAGTAAGGAGGACCTGTGAAGCACACGCTCTATGCTCTCGGGCACTGTGGGCCTGGATCCTTTCCCTGGTCTGGAAAATGGACCCTGACTGCTTCAGTACCCTCTATTGCTTAGCTGGGAGAATTCAAGGCCTATCCTACCAGTTATCTACCAGTTCTTTTCCAGGAGATCTGATGCCCTCTTCTAGCACGAGGCACATATATGGTATGCAGACAGACATATATGCAGACAAATACCCACACATGCAAAATAAATTTTTAAAAAAATTAAAAATCCTTTTTATTCCATTTATTTATGTATTTATTGTGTGTGTGAGAACTTGTAGAAGTCATTCGCTGCTCCTGTCATGTGGGACCTGGGAGTGAGTCTTGGGTGGGTTAGCTCACTGGCCCAGTCAGCTCATTAGCTTCTCCTACGTTATCACTGTACTTCAAATAAAGTTATCTTGAAAGAGAAATGTAAATTTCATATAATTTCCATGTCACAAAATATTGTTCTGGATTTCCCCCTTGATTTTATTTTCTTTTCCACTAATTAAAAATATAAAATACTATATATTACATGCTAGCTTTCAGGTATAGTACTAGTAGCAGGTGAGGTGTGACACACATCACAGTTGGCTGATCCCTGCTCTGGGGAGAGCACAGTTAAAGGCTGGGCTCCACACTAAGGAGAATCAGGTAAGGCTGGGTAGAATCATTTGTGGCTCCGTGCAACTCTGTGCTGCTTTTCCTCTAAGTCTAAAGGTACTTGATCCAATGCAGGCTGGGGCAAAATCTCCCTAAACATAAAGTCTCGAGCAGCCTCATTCAGCAATGGAACTTAGTTACAGATTACTATGACGCTGGGTGTAGTTATGCAAAAACAAAAACAAAACAAAACAACCCTCTGCCCCAAAAAACCTACTATGGAAACAAGCTCAGTTGTTTGTATCCTGACACTATTTAACCTACGTTTTTCATTTCAATGGTCTCATCTTCCTCTGTAAGGATACCAGAAAGATACTGGGCTATTTATTTATTTACTGGGTTTTTTGTTTGTTTTTGTTTTGAGACAGAGTCTCGCTGTGTAACTCTGGCTGCCCTGGAACTTGGTACATAGCTCAAGCTGGTCTTGAACTCATAGAAATCCACCGGCCTCGGCCAGCCAAGGGCTGGGGCTATAGGCATGCACCATTGTATCTGGCATTGTATTGGGCTTTTAAAAATTACCACACTAGGGTTGGGGATTTAGCTCAGTGGTAGAGCGCTTGCCTAGCAAGCGCAAGGCCCTGGGTTCGGTCCCCAGCTCCGAAAAAAAAAAAATTACCACACTAAAAGTCCTGTTGTGCAACCCACTTACTAATTCATGACGAATTCTGCACTAATTCATGTACAGTATATAGTTCCAAGCTGGGGACTACCACCCTGGCTGGAGGAAATTGTGTGTAAATGACACAATGGCTTACAACCAACCCACAACTCTTCTCAGTTTTGGTCTCTTTATGCATAGTCCAAGGTTTCCCATAAAGCAAAACATACAGAAACATGAGACCGCAAATCCCTCTAAGTCCAATGTTAGCTCAGAAATATGTTTCTCCCAACTGCAAAGCTCTTCTGGGCTAATTCCTATCCATTCCCTCTCTCACTTAAGCCCTGGGTATCTAGTCTGATCCTTAGCTTAGCGCTCCCGCCCTCTGCCAGGCTCACCTTTCGTCCCCCGGATGATGTGGATGCTCTCACCAGCACTGATCCTTGCCTGAACATCTGTCGAGCTGTTGAGTCCAGGAATAACAATATCTGGTGAAAAACAGACCATGCGTTTAGATGACATGGAGCTTGACTGGAGAAAAGAAGGAAACTTAGTTTCACGTCCACCCCAGGTCCTATCTATCCCAAAGCCTCTCTTTAGAGCTGGAATCAGAGACAGCAAAACAAACAAGCAGAAACTGTCACAACTGTCTCATCAAAGAACACCATTAACACCAAAGTTGCTTACAAATCAGGCCATCTTCCTCATCAATTTCCTTGGCTTTAATTTAAAAACTCACAGGGTTTTTAGTTAAAAAAAAAAAAATAAATCAGTCCCAATGGTTGTTTCTATTTTTTTCACTCTGAACTTTTTGTATAAATTTGTTCCATATCATTTTAGGCAACAAAAGTGGTCTAATCTTCCTTGCTGGCACAGCCCCATAACTCCTAAAAGTACAAGTATTTTTAAGATTCAGTTGAAAAATAAGATTATCAGGGATTTTGCTTAGTTATTTCAAAATTGTTAATAAATGTCATATATTGCTTTCATTCCCAGAAAAATAAATTAAGAGGTTTTCATCAAAATGTATATAGCAGGGATATTTCTAAACAGGAAAACGAAAGGTAAAATCTTGAAATGTTTCCTCCCCAGTCACTCTGAGATTCAGAACTAACGTCAGGGCTTGGCTGAAATGCCCAACTTCCCATTGCCCCCTGGCCTACCATACTCGATCTACAACAACTGACACAGAAAAAGCAAATGACAGTCCAGGTCTCCTAACCCTGTAGGCTGGCCCTTTAATGCCCAGCTGACATTTTATACCCTGCAAACAGTTAGGCAGAGCTCAGCACATTCACATCTCTGAAAATCTTCAAAGTGCACACCCATATTTCAGCAACAGTTCCAGAATTCCTGTGGTATTCATAGAATTCCACTCACAACCATTCTAAAACAATAAAATAACAAAATCCCAAGCCAAATATTAAGATATTTTACCAGGCATTGGCGCATGGCTCTAATCCTAGCACTCAGGTGGCAGGCAGATCTCTGAGTTCAAGGCCAACCTGGTCTACAGAATGTAAATTCACTAGAATGTAAATTCTTAAGATCTGGGAATCTTCATTTTTATCAATAGTGCCAAATATGGGAAGGTGTTCACAAAAGGTGTTTAATGAACACTTACTGAACAAATACAATTAGGTTACAAAAGACAACATTGGGTCAGTGAGGTGTCTTAGTGAATAAAGGTGCTTTATTGTCAAGCCTGCATCCTGAGTTTGACCCCAGGGCCTACATGAGCACTGACACACACATGAACATAAAATAAATGGTTAAGAACACCTGCTGCTATTGCAAAGGCCCAGATTCGGTTCCGAGCACCCATTTGGCAGCTTAAAACCACTTGTAACCTTGGTTCCAGGGGATTCAATATATACTCTTCTGAGGCACCAGGTACACATGTGGTGCACTTACATGCATGCAAGCAGAACACCCATACACGTAAATAAATCCTTTAAAAAAGGAGAAGAAGGTGTGTGTGTGTGTGTGTGTGTGTGTGTGTGTGTGTGTGTGTGTGTGTGTGCGCGCGCGCGCGTGTAAGGTAGGTAGGTAGGTAGGTAGGTAGGTAGGTAGGTAGGTAGGTACCTGTCGTGGTGACCACTTTCTGCACAAGGACTCCTGCCCGCTGCAAGTAGTTGATGGGGAAGTTCATGGATGGATTTGTGTTAGAGGCAGAGCTTACACTGCCACCGAGTGGGACATGCCGGGGCATCATGGGGATGGGGGTGGACTGTACAGGACGAACGCTGGCCACAGGCTTATCATCACCCTTCAGTGTTGGCTGCCTGCAAGAAAAAGACAAGCACATTTGCAGTTGGGCAGAACAGCCACTGACCTAGGAGAGATTGTCATGCCCTGTCCCTCAGCTGTCACTGAAAGAAGCATTGGAAGACACGCAGAAGACAGACAATTCCAAAGGAGACCGGATGCACGACTGAACAGCGGAGAAGCAGTCAGATGTTAGTGGGGCAATGCCTCCATGTGCTTTGCTGGAACCTGGACCACCTACAGCAGGACCTAGATCTAAAAGGAAGATGTTACAAAAATGTAAAAGTAAGGGCAAGTTCTTGATACCATTTAAGTTGAAATCTGAAGGGGAAAATTTACCTGACTCATCCAGGTGACCATCAGGGACATCTAGCCTAACTACTCACTCTGAATCTCTTACACAAATACTCAAACCTCACTAGGTTATACATTTGTCCTTCTCTTTTCCAAATTACGTTTCACGATGCTCCTTCTGGCTCTTGTTTGGGTCATTCTCCATCCTGTCCCTTTAGTTATGACCACCACACAAAAGCAGCAACAGCCAAAGCCTTTGCACAAAACCAGGATATTGCCACCCACCCATCCATCCATCCATCCATCCATCCATCCATCCATCCATCCATCCATCCATCCACCATGTTCTCTCTCCACCTGCATATATGTCTGTCTGTCTGTCCTTCCACCAATCCCGTGTGTGTGTGTGTGTGTGTGTGTGTGTGTGTGTGTGTGTGTGTGTGTGTGTAAGTGTCTTCCTCCCCTCACCACACTTAGGTATTCCTGGTGGCCTCAAGCTCACCAAGGATAGCCTTAAATTCTCCTCCTCTTGAGTGCTGGGGTCACAGGTGTGCGCTACCACATTTACTCTTTTGATTGATTTCTGAAGACACTCCCTTTTCCTGAGCTTTAAAAATTTATTATATTTGTTGGTATTTCTTACCTCATGACATTTTGACCATCCAGTACACTTTCTAAAGAGTGTTCCTACACTTGATTTGGAATGGCTTCATTGATTATTTGTACTTAAATGCACTCTGCCAGGCTATGGGTGAGTGCTTTATGCATAATAAATGTTTAATAAAAAATGAATGAAAAATTATCATTGTGCATGTGTGTACTTGATGTGTTTATGTGGGTACATACTTGCCAAGGTATGTGTGTGGAAGTTAGAGGTTTACAGCTTTATGTAGAGTTAATTTTCTCCTCCCGCTTACACGTAGGTTCCAAGAATCGAACTCAAATCCTCAGGCTTGCACACAGGGTACACTATCTGCTGAACATCTCACCCTACCTGTCAGTAAGCTTTGTGAGGAAGAAACCCTCTTCATGTACACATTCCCATGTGACTCAAAGCTGACTCATAAGAATACCGTCTTAGACCATTTTCCCAGAAGGCTCTTCTGAGAGGCAAAATCAGCAGCTCATTTCTCAAGGCCAGAGCCGTTCAGAGCACTAGGGCAGCTGAACTGCGCTTACACGTGACCCTAGAGCAGGACCTTCTTTCTATAGCGGCCAAGGAACAGGCTGTAGATTCTCTCTTTGACTGAAATAGGAACTGAGTGACAGGATTTGGTGCAAAGCAGCCAGACTCTTCTTTCAGCAACTCACCAGTTCCTCTGACTGAAGGCAGGGATGCTGGTCAGGCTCTGGTCGCTGGCAGGATAATACTGCGCATACGATGGGCGGGTGTAGGGTACTGATGTGCGTTTGTCCTCCTCATAGCTTTTCTTTGCTGCTTTCTTCTCAGCTTTGGTCAGCTTGTGATCTTTTCGGTTGAGGAGCAGTGACTCGTGCTCAAAAGGCTCCTGAAAACACAGGGGATCTGTGTTTAATTACCAGTCTTTGTGCAACAACAATTGACGTACAGTGAGCCTTATTTTAAAACCAAGAAGAGGTTGGTTGTCTCCAAAATTGGCAAAAACCCTGCTTATAAGCAAACAAGCATATTCTGTCAATAGTGTAAGTTCATGGGCTGGTGAGATATATCCTAGTGACATGAATTCAATTCCCAGAATGCATATACAGGAAGAAAGAGAGAATCAACTTTACAAAGTTGTTCTCTGACTTCCACATCCATGCCATGGTGAATGCACGAATTCACATATATATAAACACATACACACACTTTCAAAAATTGAAAAGGGGCTGGAAAGATGGCTGTGGTTAAGAGCACAGATTACTCTTGTAATGAACTCAAATTAAGTTCCCAGCACCCATATTGGATAGCTCACAACTGTCTGAAACTCCACCTCCAGGGGGATCTGACACCTCTGGGTTTCACAGGTACCTGGCATTCATATGCGTGTACACACACACACACACACACACACACACACACACACACACACACACACACACTCACACACACACACCCCTTACCAAAAGAATAGAGTTCAGAGAATTAAACTGCATTCAGAACCTTGCCCCTCCTCCTGTTAGGGAGATCCATAATGGTCAGATTATTGTACATGGCTGACTAAACTCAACATTTCAATGACTGGAGGTGCTGGGATCAGCAAAAGAATCACTTCTGTCCCAGTTGTGTGTATTAAATACCACTTCAGAAGGAAGCAGGTTTACCATACAAGCTTTCACCGACTGAGTCTGCCATGCCAAGGACTTCACACGTATGAGATGCTTACCTTGGTGATGAGGTGAGGATACTTCAGGCAGGCAAGTTGCAAGACTGACTCCTTGATCCCCTTTATATCCAAAGATGTTTGGGGAGCTGGCTCCTTCTCAACAAAATGCAGCAGGTTTTCCACTTCCTTCCGGGTGAAGTTCAGCATTGGATTTAGATCATCCACGACCCGATCTAGAAGGCAAGAGATAAGAACAAGTCAGCACTCATGAAAAAGCCTGAAAACACAATGACAAAGGTCAGCGGAGAAAGGGGCTTAACTGACAGTATGGAAATCTTCCACATACAAAGTCAAAGGACAGACAGAAGATCCTGGAAAATGGAAACATCACAGAAAACTACCAGCTCTGATTCCTAAGCCTACATTCCACAATTTGAGGTCCATCTCCTTAATGACTTGAATTAGAATGATATGGGAAGAACTTCTGGCATTCCGTGATTCAAAGCCTATCTGTGTGCCCATGCCCTGCTCTTCCCCTCATACCCTTGATCCCTTATAGGACAGAGGTTGGTACAGAAGTATATCTGGACTAACTTGGAAAATGGCCCACCTGACATGCCCTGCTTGGAAATCTGCCGGTCATAGATCTTCTTTTCAAGAGTATAATCAGCCACGAGTCGATAGATGTAACAGGGCTTTTTCTGGCCATAACGGTATACCCGACATACTGCCTGGGCATCATGGCAAGGGTTCCAGGAAGCATCAAATACCACCACTCGATTGGCACCAATCAGATTCACACCCAAGCATCCGGCCCTTGAAAACATAAGCCAACAACCACGTGTCCCTTACTCCTAAAGATGTTTTTATTTTCTTTTTTGTAAGCTTTGCCCTCTCTGACTCCTACCCCAGTATCACTCCTTGTCTCAAGCAAAATAAACCCATGAATTTTGACGTCCTGATACTGTTTGTTCCTCAAGCAGTGAGAAGTATGTTCTCTGATGTCCAATTGGACAGTATCTATAGTTCTTCATCTCTCTGTAAAAGGTAAAGCCCCACAAAAGGTAAAGAAGCTCCAGAGTGCTGTGCCTTAATGAGTGAAATGTCTGTAGTAAACTGTGTGCAGTATTTTACTTTAATACCTAAGAGGGATGTAAGGCTCATATATACTAGGAGTAGTAACCCAATATATGGGTGGTAAGGGCGGGAAGAACAGGAGGGGCTAACCACCAGCACGAGCTACATCAGAACCTATTTGAAACAAACAAATTAAAGAATAACCCCTATGCTGTCGAACACTTTCTTACTAGAAAGCTACAGAGCCTTCAAGATACTTGTCATGAGACAGAAAACATCAGCCTTTTATCCTTACACTACAGTTTACATTTTAATTTTTTTTTTTTTTTTTGGTCTGTTGTTTTGTTTTGTTTGTTTTGAGGCAGGACTTAACTGATTGAGCTCAGGCAGGCCTTAAACTCAAAATTCTCCTGCCTCCTGATTGCTAAAACTGAGTACTTCCTTTTAAAGCATTCTTATGTACGCCGATCACATTATCTAGTGTGATAAAGCACTCCTTGCCATACAGCTCTCCTGGGAGAATATCTAATTATGACAATTACTAATGAAGGTCTCAAAGAACTTTATAACACTGTGGTGACTACCTTCATAACAACTTCTCCTGGGGTTCCCTTTCTGACCTCAAAAACTAAATTACAAAGCTGAGTAGATCTCATCTCAGATTAAGATAAGCTTTGTGGTGCCTGCCCAGATGGCAAATTGCATGAACTCACCTTGTAGAGAGAAGGAACAGCCAGGTGGTGAGGTTGCTGGGATCATTGAACTGATTAATGAGCCGCTCCCTCTCAAAGGCAGGGGTGCTACCGTCTAGCCCTAGGAAGAAAGAGAAAAACAAAAAATAATAGATGAGGGCAGAGAAACTCAGCAAAGTCACCAGGCAAATGTTTGCATTTTCAAAAAACTTTAAAAAGAATTTTAATTGTATACATGTGAGGGAGTGTAGGTGTATACATGTGAGCGTAGATGCCTGCAGAGGTCACAGATATCAGATCCCCTCGAAGCTGGAGCTGTGTTTGTGACCTGCTAAACATGGAGTAGGATCTGAATTCTGATGTGCTCCAAGAGCAGTTTGAGCTCTTAGCCACTGAACCATCTTTCCAACCCTACAAATGTGTTTTGAAAATGCCATGGGTCTATGGTCTATGTTCTGGACATCAGCACTGTGAAACTACTCACAGTAATTCTCACATGTAACACAATACTATAAAATACAGCTTGGCAGTGGTGGGGCACACCTTTAAT
Source organism: Rattus norvegicus (assembly GCF_021556685.1). NCBI lineage: Eukaryota > Metazoa > Chordata > Mammalia > Rodentia > Muridae > Rattus > Rattus norvegicus. The sequence goes on from NC_141541.1 coordinate 115,090,667, forward strand.
GCCAGCACTCGGGAGGCAGAGGCAGGCAGATCTCTGCATTTAAGGTCAGCTTGGTCTATACAGAGAAACCCCATCTTCAACAGCAACCACCTTATTAAGGCTAAGGTTTCTAGACTTAAGAGTGCATTCGAGGGGCTGGGGATTTAGCTCAGTGGTAGAGCGCTTATCTAGGAAGCGCAAGGCCCTGGGTTCGGTCCCCAGCTCCGAAAAAAAAGAACCAAAAAAAAAAAAAAAAAAAAAAAGAGTGCATTCGACTCAGCTATGGAACTTAGAAAATATTGACTCAGGATACCACTCAGTATCATACCCCAAACAACCAAACAACCAAACAACCAGAAAGGTCAGGTTTGGTGATACACAACTCTAATCCCAGCACTGGGGAGGCAGAAGCAAAATGGTCCTTAACAAGAGTTCAAGGCCAACCTAGTCTACACTTTGAGGACCAGGCCAACCATGGCTACATAGTCAGATCCTGTCTCAAAACAAAACAAAAATACTTGAAGCAGTGTCATTCATTAAGAAAAAGACGAAACTTCTTTTTGGAAGTGGAAGAAACAACCACCTTTAATTATGAAGCAACTTAAGTGAGGGGAGAGACACCAACTGTCAGGTGGAGTAAAGGACAAATCAATGAGATCCTAGGGGCGGGGGTGGCAGAGCTGACTTACGACTGTTACAGGAAGCCCAGGTGAGCTGCCTGGTGTAGTGTTCTCAGTGAGGATCCCAGCCCATTCCAACTGAGTTTGCAATACTGAAACACAGCTCACTGCTGTCCCATTGGACAATCCTTTAGGAAATACAAGCTCTGACCCTTCATTTCTGCACATCACTTCTCTAGGCCAGTAGTTCTCAAAGGGTAATTACTCTACCCTCATACATCCAGGGAAGTCTGGCAATGACTAGAGTATTTTTAGTTCTCAAAATTGAAGGTGCTACTAGTGACATCAAGTTGGGAAAAAAGCCCACAAATATTACTGAATATCCTACAATAGTCTGGCCCAAATGTTATCATGGTATTTCTGAAATTTTATTTTTTATTATCACTTAGTTAAGGAATCCTTTTAGATACCTTTTCTCAATCACACCATGCCTTCCACAAATATAAATATTATGATATAATGTAGACATGGTTATGTCATACACTTATAAATATACATGTGAAAAAATAATTTCCTCCCACTACACTCACAAACTTTTCATCTTTGGGGTATTTAGCTCCCTCGTAGAGAAAGTACGACCCAGGTTTACATTCACTCTGACCCTGATGGTCATTAGGCCCCAGTGGTTCTAAACTTTCTAATTCTTCTCATCTTTTCCAGAGGCTCCTTCAGCTACTCCTACACAGTGGCTCCAGCCTCCTTAGAACCCAGTTTTGAGCCATGCATGGTCACGAAGGCTTCAGTCCCAGTTCTTGAGCTATCTCTCTAGCCCTGGGAGTGGTTCTTTCTTAAAAGCTACTTCTCATTATTATCTCCCTCTTTCTTGGCTAATCAATTATTTCTATACACTTGAAGAAGAATGGAGTTGAGAAGAGAGAAAGAAAGGAAGCCCCTAAATAGATCTTGCCAAGACTCCAGAAATAAAGCAGTGACAAACTCACGGAAGTAGCTGACATTTCGAACCCACTTCTGTGCTCCTTGCCCCTCGGCACCAGGCGGACAAGGCATGTCTCGTTTCCCTAGGAACTCCTCGATGAGAGCCAGGGTAGAAAGGCTCTGGCTGAAAGGGAAAAAGTAATTCAGATGGCTCGCAAACCTAAGGAACCTTTTCTTACACTCCTGCACAACCTTCTACGTCGAGTTCCTACAGCCTTCTCCCTGTGAGATGGAACTCCTTTAACAACCAAGATATTCTCCCTAACTCATATATTTATGAGCACAACACAAAAAATAAAAAACAGAAAACAACCAAATAAACAAACAAAACAAACAACAAAACAATTATTTCTCTGGTTCCTTAACCTCTCAATTGAAAATTCTGAGGTTTAACAGTATTCAGCAGTGCAATCTTCATGGAAATACAAATGAATCTAACTGTAGGCCACAGGCAATCGAGACAGATCCACTTGACTGTTTTCAAAACATTTAGAGAGCTGAGTTATTGAAAAGCACTATGAAAGTCAGGGGGACAAGCTTGAATCACTACTGACTGTCACATGTGGAGGCCCTCACCTAAGGCTCCCAAACCAGGGTCCTTGGAATATACTGTGGTCAAAAGCAATCTATTTCATTCCTGCTTCCTTGCATATAGTCAGGTCTTGATAAGACCGAAAGGCCCAGCCAGATTGACCCTGGCAAAAAATTAATATCACTAACTTGGCCTTATATGTAAAACCTTATTTTTAAAGGGCAGAGTGGGAGAAAGAAGGATTAGCAAACATGCTCTATAAAGGACAAAACAGAAAACATTTTAGGTTTTATAGCCCACATATAGGTCCTTTTGTTTGTTTATGTTTGGTTTTATTTTGTTTTTTTTGAGACAGGGTTTCTCTACATAGTCCTGGTTATTCTAGAACTCACTATGTAAACCAAGGTGTCCTAGAAATCACAGAGATCCACCTGCCTATGTCTCCCAAGTGTTGGGATTAAAAGCTACCACACCCGGATGAGTACAGATACTCTTTATTCTTTTTACAAGACTAAAAGTGTAAAAACAAAAACAAAAGTGTACCTAGTTGGGTTGGTAATCTTACCTTTGTGGAAGGCCGAACCAAGAGGAATACAAATACCTATATACCTTTAATAAATACCTTTAATCCCACCATTTGGCAAATGCAGGTAGAAGAATCAGGCATTCAAACCAGCCTGGCTATTGAAACCCTGTCTCAAAAACCTGAAGAGGGCTGATGAGACACCCAGCAGGAAAAAGCATTTTCTGCCACGCCTAGAGTGCTTGCCTCGTGTGAAAGAGGTCCCAGGCTTAACTCCAAGCACCACAAATTTAAAGTAAAATAAAATTAAAAAATTAAACATAAATAGAGTAAATACACAGATAAATACTGAAGAAAAAAGTAAAAGCTAGCCAGGTTTGTTTTGGGCCGCAGTCTGAAGGACTAACTAGAATATCTAGAATGTGATCTCCAATGTCAACACAGTTTTCAGTCTTCTCTGTGGGGAAGAGGAAGAACCTGGGTCAGGTGCTGGGATGTAAGAAAACCGACAGGTGCCTGGTTACAGAGCACAGGAAAGACACAGTGCAAGTATGAAGCCCCCTGGCCTCACTCTGTAGATGCTGCTCTCATCCTCCCTACGGATGTCAAGCATCTTCTTACCTAAATACAAGAATCTTGTCCCCAAGCTTCACACTCTCTTCAATCAGGTGGAAAAGAAGTACCATCTTGGGAGAGTTTTCCAGGACTCCAGTCTGATAATTAGTCAGAAGATCCTTGGCCTGCAAAAGAGAAGCAAGGAAGATTGGGGCAGGCCCAAGGCTAGATGGGTAGAAATAAAGTTCTCTCCTCTCTGGCAGTTGCCTGGTAACCCTGAGGGTTCCTTCACAGGCCCCTCACTGCAGTGTGTGTGTACACTCTCCTCTCCCCAGGCTGGTCATCACCATCCCTCCTCAGAAACAGCTGTGGTTACTGGAGTCTCTGCTTGACTCACCCATTCATATGTAACGATGTTATTGCCCCGTTCCTGGAAAGGATTAAAGCCAACTCCCTGTAGGAACTTGCTATTGGTTGCTTCTCCCATTGAGGAAGGCAAGGCACTATCTTCTCCCTTGACTTTTGTGCCATGTGGTGGACAGCGGGTACTGGTCCCTGCTGAGCCAAGTTCTTCCACATCTAGGTCCTGCTCATTGGCTAGGTTTTCCTTCTGAAGGGCTTCATATAGCACATCAGGATGGTTCCAGATCTAAAGTAAAACAAAAGAAAAGTATAGAGCAGAGAACATTCCAAGGGTGTCCCAAGGAGTATGGAGACATGCTCAAACAAACAGCTGCTACAGCTCACACTGCATTCCCAAAACTAAATACCCCCGAATATACCCGCTCTAGTCAAAAAGCTTGTAATTCACTGCTAGTTTGATGACCATGACATGTGAACAGAAGTGCCATTGTGTTTGGTGTATAATCAAAAGGGCTGTGTCACTAGCATTTCATTCTTAACTCAGACAGGGAAAGAATGCTTTGTTTTTATTGTGTGGCTACATTCAGCTACTGTACAAAACGAATGAATCCCTATGAAAAAAATCTGATTGATACATAACCAGTTGGGTGTAATTTCAGGAACGACTCGTAGGAAAAGTTGAGATTCCTGGAAAAGGAGAAAGTAGGAAGAAAATATAACCCAGGTTACTATTGAAAGAACACTTTTGCATTTGTTTCCTGGCTCTGGTCAGGGCAGCGGCTACAAAAGCAGTATTTTGAAAGCCATGTGTCATGGCCCTTGGAAGGCTGAGGCAAGAGGATTGCCAAGAGTTTATGGCCAGTCAAGACAATGTGGTAGAACTCTGTTTCGAAAGACAAGAGATATTTTGAAACCCCATCTATTACCAGGTGTGGTGGCACGCACTAGTAAGCCCCACATTCAGGAGGCTGAGGCAGGAGGATCTGAGTTCCAAGACAGTTGGGACTATACAATGAGATTCTAATTGAATGGATGGATGGATGGATGGATGGATGGATGGATGGGTGGGTGGGTGGATGGATGGATGGGCAAGCGAGTGAGTGAAGAAATTCCACCTGATCCCAGAGATATATCTCCAGTTAAGTGGTGAATCAGGAACAATACCTAACAGGTCTTCCAAGAATATAAGCAGAGACACTAAGTCAAAGAAATATGATCAACAGCAGGAATGAGAAAGATCTTAACATATCAAGTACAGACCAAGAAAAAGGTACTTTGTATAACTTCTTTGTTTTCTACTTTTTGGAGGCAGTGTCTCCCTATGGAGCTCAAGCTGTTCCAAATCACTATGCTCTACTCAGCCTCCTGAATGCTAGCATTATAGGCATATACCAATAGGTCCAGCCTCAGTCACAAAGTAGTAAAAACACATCTATCCCACAATGGTCCTCTAGCTCCCTTTTTTTCCAAGTCAGTAAGAAAGGATGGTTTCTGGGGTTCAGGACAAAAAGGAAGCACTGAGAATATTATATGAGCAGCACCAAGAAGTTTTGTGGCATACAATCAGCATGTCTTGTTTGGAACCCCCAAACTGGAGAGAATACTCCAATGTTGTGAATGAGGGCAGCCCTTTCCACTTTAGTCTTCCTTCCCCAAGAATTCCCATGAGGACCCAGTCCTAGGACTTATGTGCACTCTTAGTTTCCATCCATTTCCCTGAGGGCCCCACTTACCTTGCAGCATACACAGAAAGCCTTCAGAGGATTCAGCCCCAACCAGCCACTGCTACCACAATCCCGGAAACGGTCCATGAATTGTGTGTACAAATCCCGCTGGATCTGAGAAAGCCGCACCAGGATTACATTCTCTTCTTTGGCAGGGAGGTGAATCTTCAACACAGTGTGGCCTCTCCTACAGAGGCAAAGAGATCAGAGGTGGCCTATTGGAAGCACACCCTGGAACTGTGTTGAGGATAAAAACATGGCCTTATACTCTGGTCACACCTCTTCTGAAAATCTCTTGACATGCAATGCTTCCTGATGTTGGAGCAAGATGATACTGACAAAATGATCCCATCCCGAGTCACAACTAACTGGGTAATTAGGGCAAAGGAACTCTGGTTCTTGCCCCAATTCAGGGATGCCCCTCTGAGCTTTTCCTACAGTTGTCATCCTACCAGGAGGAAATCAAGAGCTGCTTTAAGCCAGCCTACACCATATCAACTGGGAATGCTACAACTGGTAGAGCAACATTCTAGAATATATATTCTTTTATAAGATTCAGCAGAATGCTGGCTCATTCTTACTTTTAAAAAAACAAGTTAAAACAGGTATTTTCAGTAACTTTAAACTTTTTTTTTTTTTTTTTTTGGAGCTGAGGACCGAACCCAGGGCCTTGCAAGCAAGCGCTCTACCACTGAGCTAAATCCCCAACTTCAGTAACTTTAGATGACACCAGCTTGAGGTTCCTGGCCTCAGACTCAGTCTCTTGAGTGTTAGGAGACATGTGTCATCACATTCAACAAAGACAACTTCTGAGTGAAGAGCTTATAGGCTACACTTCCAGGGACTACAAACAATACATCGGTACTCGTTCAATTTTATTGCTGCCTCATAGGAAGAGTTCTCTAGTGGTAACATTTCCCCTTCATAGTTCCCATTGAAGAAGTCAGAAAACTGGGCCTCACCTCTGCACAAAGCCCTCTAGGAGGCTGTGCAAAACATGGCTCCGGTAGCGCATGAGGCGGACATCCTGAGGTGTGCTGTCAATACACTGTCCGTTTAGGATAGGGCGTTCAAACATATTGCTGAACTCCTGACGAGTACCAAGGAAATCTGGGCGCACAAAGTCCACCATGCACCAGTACTCGATGAGGTTGTTCTGTAGAGGGTAGCCGGTCAGCACTACCCGCCGACGAGAACGTATGTTCTTCAGAGCCTGTGAGGTGCTGGCTTGGCAATTTTTGATGCGGTGTCCCTCGTCACAGATTACCACATCAGGACCAGGGCGACATAAGGCCTTCTCAAACTCTAAGGAGGGAAGAGGATCCGGAGTCAGAGGGTGAGAGGGCCTGCTCTTAGTCAATAATATGAGAAGTAGGGGAGAGCCCTGGAAAAGACAGAAGAAATGAAGGAAGCAGGGAAGCAAGAGTCAGCCCCCATTGACCAAAGGGAAGCAGCCAGATAAGCTCCTACACGTTCTGCGTGAGGCGACCCTCGCCACTGACTCCTGCATTAATGTCTCCTCATCCCCATTCCTTTCCTTATTTTACTTATTCACTTTGCATTTTCATTTTTAAGCTAAAAGTAAAAATTACTTGCAATTCTGGGATTTAAAAAATTGGGGGACAGGGATTGGGGGTGGGAGTCCTGTACAAATTGTGAGTTTAGGGTTAAAAATAGCTCTAGGTAAAATCCATATGAAAAACTTAGACACCACAGTGGGCTCTTGTCAGTCAGCATTTTGGGTCCTTCTAAAGGCTGGCTGATAGGGGCTGGTTAAGGGCAAGGTCTCACAGTCACTCACTGGTCCTTGTAAATGGCACGTTCACCCTGCACAGAAGCAAACCCAGGACAAACATACCACAGAATGAAGACTTATAAAATGAATGGTTTCAACATCCTTAAAAACCTTCTTTAAACAAAGGTTCTTTAAAAAATAGAATGGAGGGGTTGGGGATTTAGCTCAGTGGTAGAGCGCTTGCCTAGCGAGCGCAAGGCCCTGGGTTCGGTCCCCAGCTCCGGAAAAAGAAAAAAAAGAGAGCTAAAAAAAAAAAAAAATAGAATGGATACCCATAGGTCAGTACATTTCTTAATTCCTCGTCAGAGAATCTTCTCCTTACAGAGGGCAATTAACACAGAGACACACAATGAGCAACATGCATGTGCTCAGCCATGAATAAAACGTGTCTCTGGGGGTTGCGGATTTAGCTCAGTGGTAGAGCGCTTACCTAGGAAGCGCAAGGCCCTGGGTTCGGTCCCCAGCTCCGAAAAAGAGAACCAAAAAAAAAAAAAAAAAAACAAAAAAACAAAAAAAAAAAGTGTCTCTGTCTCTCTGTCTCTGTCTCTGTCTCTGATCTTTGTGGAAGAGATGGTAAATAATTTCAAGAAATCTGTTTTCTGGACACAACAGAGCAGCTAAGCACAGGGACTCACAGTTATCAAGACAGCATGCAAAAAACCCAGGCACATTCAAGCCAGGTGAAGCCTCAGCATAGAGGAGGGAAGGTGGGCGGGATTCTCAACATTAGCTGAGGTACTACTAGTATTTGGGGGCTTCACAGGGAGTGGAGGGGGGCAGTCCACTTTCTTCAATGATATCACCCCCAGAGGGTCCAACACACACACCGCCAAGAGCAACTTAAACTGAATTTGAGTTGCAGGAATAGGAGTAGGGAGGTAAGGGTGGAGAGGGCAGGTCTGGGGGTGGGGGGGGGGGGGGAGTTGGAGGAGGGTGATTAAAACACATTATATAAAATTCTCAAAGGATTACCAAAATATATATCATATATTAAAGTTTTAATTTTATTAAATTATGCATTTTATTTATGTGTGAGTGTTTGTATATATGTATGTATGTATGTATGCATGCATGTATGTTTGTACACCATGTGCATACTTGATGCCTGTAGGTCAGAAGAAGGCACTGAATCCCCTGACACTGGAGTTACAGTCATGAACCATCATGTAGGTGCTGGGAAAAACTGGGTCCTCTAGGAGAGTAATAAGTGCTCTTCACTGCTGAGCCATCTCTAGAGCCCTAAATATTGTTCTTTTAAAGATAGAATAAAACTGTGAACAGCCAACTGAGATTATTCCTTTTTATAAATGTACAAATGTCACTACTCTTCTGTCTCTGTATTAGCTTTAGAGGATGTTTTGTTTTGTTTTGTTTTGTTTGAGACAGGGTCTCACTATGTAGCCCTGGAAGGCCTTGGAACTTACTATGTAAAAAGCGATGGACTCAAATTCAGAGACCTGCCTGCCTCTGCCTCCCAGGTGATTTAAGTATGTACACCATCATGCCCAGCCATGTTCATCTCTGTGAACTGGTAACGGCAGTGGTTACTTTCCAGGGACACAAAAGCAGGGAGTGTCCTTTGAGTTCAGGTGTGGCTTCTAGAAAATGTACCTTTCTGAAGACTGAAGGTTGTCCCACCCAGCTGGCTGGTTTATGATAACAATGCACTGCAAACCTAACTGGTGCTTTTGGCCTCTTTCAGCCCTGACATCTCCAGGATAAGCCACCCACCTCTCCGGAACTCCTGCTGCCGATCTTCTTCATCCAGATCAATGATGACCGGGTGAGACCGTTTCTTGGTTTTCTTGGGTCTGCCTGTGGCTAAGGACTTCTTCAGGGTGAGCAGTCTGTACATCTCATACCCCATCAGCAGCACTCCACCCTCTGAAACCCAATCAGTCGTCACTTTAGCACGGGATGCCACTGTCCTGCAGAAGAAAGAACTGTGTGAGATATAAGCTGTTCTATAAAGCTGGTTTTTCATCTTTAAAAAGTAAAACAGAAAGAAAATATTGTTGTTTCAGCGGCTAATCAGTAACAATTTTTTTCATCAAAGCTGCATTGATTTATATCTGGAATGCTTTATTGGCAGATTTTATTTGGCAGCAAACACAAGGTAGATTAGCTAACCAAGGACTTTCCTAGTCTCTCAGAAATACTACTTTATACTGGACTGGACCATTGATGCAGGCTAAACAGCGAGAATCTGTAATTGCATGGAAGAGGGCAAAAGAAAATGCTAATGCCTTGCACAGATATCTACAAAACAACATTCCAGAAAGCATTTCAGGTAATTCCCATGGTAAACACAAGTCATGGCAAGAAAGGCAACACTCCACCTTTTGTCTGACCAGAATCCAGTGATAAAACAAAAGAAAAGAAAACAAAAAAGTACAAGGGCAAAGACAGTGGAGAACCAAAGCCCCTTGGCAGAACCTCTACTCACACCCAAGCCCTCTCCGTGCTGCACTAACACATAACAGCATATGGACTTTTCAACTAATGGCCCTACACTCTGACAAAGCAGAGCAGGGACCAGCCACCTGCTGGGTCACTCAGAATCTCCTGGCTCACTGTGCCATGTTATGATGGGTGGGCTTTTGCCATACCCAGTGATACAGATGTAGGCCAGATTAGACACTATTAAAAGCCATATGCACCAGAAAGTGTGTATAGGCTGCAGATATTTTATGACAGAAAAGCATCCTAGAGCAGAAATAAAACACTTCACTCTTCCTATGCGGTAGCCATCTGAATGCACTGAACAACTGTGTGCTGGGGCTGAGGGGTGAGCAAGGACAGAGAAAGAAACATCAAGAAATCAAATCTGGAAAGATGGAAAGACATACTTCAATAGTCCCTGAGAAGTCTAAAATGAGTAGGACAGAGAGGACAGGTAGGCCACCTACTTGTGTTCATCATTCAAGATATGAACTTTAAAGAACCGAGGCTGGATTTCTTCAGGCTTGCTGTCGGCTGGGAGGGCTTCAGGAGCCGGGAGCCACATGTTGAACTCTGCCAACCAATTCTGAAGAGTGTTCACCTATGACAAGCCCAAAAGAGTTGGCTTTTTCCTTCTTTCTCTCTCTCTTTTTTTAAAAATATTTGTAATTATTTTGTGTATGTACATGTGGAGGTCAGAGGACAACCTGTGGGAACCAGTCCTCTACTCTCCTGTCACCGTGCAGGTTCCCAGACTGAATTCAGGTCATCATCACTTTTACCATTAAACAAAACTGCCCCTAGCCCCAATACACACACACACGTGCGCAAACACACGCAAACACACACACACACACACACACACACACACACACACACACACACACACACACACACACACACACAAAAGAGCTCAAAGTTGAACTCAACAAGCCTTTAGGTACCCAGAGATGTTCAGAGGGGCAAGTTACGAACTCTTACCGGTACAATCGCAAGGACTGTTTTGGCTGGCGTGTGGCGGAAAAGGACATCAATGAAGGAGATCACTTGCAGAGTTTTCCCCAGACCCATGCTATGGGCCAGGATACAGCCAAAGCCACTACTGGTCTTAAACCTTTCTAAGGACTCCACTAGGTTATCATATAGGAACCGGATCCCACCAATCTGACAAGAAACAAACCACATAAATGTTAGAAACACTACCAGAGATTGGAGCTACACAGTTGTACTCACTTGGAAATGGTCAGTAAGTAAGCATATATTATGTCAGATATTGTATGGAGATGGAGGTTTCCCAGTACCCTGACTGTCTACAGAAGTTTCTCTGTCACTCTGGGTGGTGACAGTCATCTTGGCAATACACAAAATAGCACTGATGTTGTATAAGGTCCCATAGGAGTTAAAGAGTCTTCAACATCAAACTCCTGATAAGGTCTTTTAATCAGCCTGGCTACTCTGTGCTTGAGGGGATGTCTCCTCTAGGCAACCCAATAGGTCTTGCTGTGAGAAGTTCTGAAACTGAGTGGATCTCTGACTGTGTAGGTGTTCATTCACTTGTCCTAGTTCCAAGCACTGGATCAATACAAACTATAAGGTTCTCAATTTTCAGAAACTCCCTAATGTCTGACTTTCATATGTCTTTTGAATTTATATCTCTCAAGCTGTTCCTTGTTGCTCTATCAGAACCAAGATGTGGTGACACTTTCAGTATTTATTTCATTGTATGTGTGTGTATGCCTGAGTACATGTATGTATGTGCACCATGTACATACAGCACCCCTTGGATGTCAAGATGCATCAGATCCCTTGGAGCTACTACACCAGAGCTGGGCACCAAACCTGAGTGCTCTACAGGAGCAGTGTGTGCTCTGAATGGCTGGGCCTCCTCCAGTCCCTGCAGTGACTTCTACTTGAGAGGGCTAGCCCGAGGCTTCTCTCTTTTCTCTCCCCACTCTGTTCATATCCAAAGGACTTTTTAAACATCACCTGGATCAGGGTTTTCCAGCAGCTGCTCTTGGGAGCCAACAAGTACCTCACAGGCTATAATACTGATAACCAGCAGCATGCAATGCTGCAGCAAGGAAAAAGGAAAGGAGACTAGGACGGAGATTGGCTGTACCTGATGAGGTTTCACAGCCCGTGCCAACTGTGGGGCCAGGAAGACATTCTCCTCCTCTGGAGGGTGATTCAGGTTGACAAGTACCCGCCCAAGAGCGTCATGCTGGTTTAAGGCGTCATTCACATGGGTGCCACCCTTCTCCTCTTCCTCGTCCTCCTCACTGACAGACTCACTGCTGTCCACAATGTGCAGAGTGTCCTCCTCTCCAGAACTCAGTTCAATGACCTCTGAGTTAGGGAAAAAAATACCAAAGGAGCAGAGTACTGCGGTTTGTCAGAGCGAAAGGGACAGGTAGTGAGCTAAAACTTGTCACCGCTTACAAAAGAAATGTTTTTAAAGTTTCTTTCTTTCAGAGACGAGGTAGGCTAGGCTAACACAGGTATGTGCGCTAGAGGTAGACCACGAACCAAATGAACTAGGACTGGGTTTTCAAAAGCACTGCCAAGTCAGGTGTGATGGTACAATCACTCAGACGGCCGAGAGACAGGGGCATTACTATGAGTTCCAGCCTAGACTATAGTTTAAGACCTTAACACCTCCACCACTAACAACTAGAAAGAAAGGGAGGGAGCGAGGGAGCGAGAGATCGAACAAGAGACTGCAGTACAGATGAACACTGACCATCAGGATGTGAACAGAGGCTCCTTGGCCCTCTTACCGTCTCGACTGCTTTTTTCATCCTCACTGCCACTGCTACTGTCCAAACAAATGACTTCCTGGGCCAAGACCCGAGGAGGGAGCTGGGGACCATCACTAGCTCGTAAGACAATTTCCTCTGGAAAAAGAAAGAGGAAAGTGAATACATTTAAGGCCAGTGAGTTCATTCAAAAGATAAAAGTTCTTGGCGCCAAGCCTGGAGACCTGAACGTACTCACTAGGACCCACATCATAGAGAAAGAGAGCCAATATTTCCAAGTTATCCTCTGGCCTCTACACACAATTCACAAATGTGCCTCTACACACACACACACACACACACACACACACACACACACACACACACACACACTACAGTTTAATTAAAAATAAAACTCCCCACTTAGCTGAAACATATTTCCCCAAGTGCTTACCACCTTTCTCCTTTGCTGCTCTAATGGGGAATGATCATTGAGACCAGAAACAGAGGAAAGCTAAAAAAAAAAAAAAAACCTCCCAGTCTCCCTTCCAAGTTCTTCTGGCATGCTAAGATCTAAAGCTATAGGGAAAATAACAAGTCTCAATAAAATTAATGTTTTCATCTATTTCCACTTTCTAAGTGGCAGCGGTTCTGACAGTGGAGGGCTGCCAACATGCAAAGGTGCTTCAGGATTCCTGCTAGACCACAATCCAGATCTGTCTGACCACTCTGCAAGCTAAGGGCCTTTCCTCCTGGACTCTTGGTCATTTCTGGCAGAAGGTTGCTTACCAGGTAGGAACTCCAAAGGGACAGTAGGAATAGGGGCTGCATATTCTTTCCTCTGCTGCTCCAGGCGCTTTCTTCTTTCCAATTCTTCCTGCTGTGCTGCTTTGGTAACGGGCTCCAACTGATCCTCCCGAAGTAGCTTTCTAAATGTCAACCAGAGACACCCCTTCAAGTTAACTTAGGATTTGTGCAAGGTAGCTGGGTGTAGTTGTGCAAGCCTTTAATCCCAGCACTCAGGAGGCAGAAACAGCCAGATCTCTCTGAGTTCCACATCATGGAACTACACAGTGACTCTACAAAGTGAGGTCCAGGACAGCCAAAGCTACATCGTGAGACCCTGCCTCAAAACCAAACCAATCCAAACAAACAAAAACAAAAACAACAAAACAAAACAAACAAACAAAACAAAAAACAAAACCCCTAAAACACTCCCCACCCTGCTCCAAAAAAAAAAAAAAAAAAACCAACAAAAAACAAAAAAGACTTGGGTATGTCTTGGGTAACTAAAGAGAGAACTGACCATTGCTGATGTGCATCCATCCAGAGAGCTGAGTAGAAGGGAAGAGAAGCTTCACCTGTCAACTTCTGTAATGAGTAGGGCCTTGTTCAAAGGCCAGGGATCACAGGATGGGGGCCAGCAGACTAAAGCCCAAATGGTTCTACACTACCCTCCTTCCCTCATTACTGGTTCTTCTCACAGACAGCCCCAGCAACCTGACTCTGCATATCAAAGACAGAGAGCAAGGGACTTGGAGATGTGAGAGCAGCTGCTGTGCAAACATGAGGACCCGAATGAGAGCTCCCAGCATCCACCTACAAAGCTGGGCTTGGCCATGTGATATGGACACAAGATGTGGGACAGGACAGGACAAAGACAGGGTGCTTGGCTTGCTAGTCAGCAAATGCCTGGCTTTTCTCCTGTGCTTTTTGAAAAACACTGAGCTCCAGGTTCAGGGAGAGACTCTGTCTCAAGGGCATAATGTAGAGAGCAAGAGAGGAAGACACTGAATGAACATCCTCCTCTCACCTCACGCCCCCCCCCACACCCTTGCAAATACACACAAATAAAAACTAAAAGACCAAAAGTTAAATAAAACTGTGTGGTTTACACTAGATATAGTGTGTGTGTTGCTATGAGATGGAGGAAGAGACGGCTCAGTAGTTAGGAGAGCTTGCTCTGCATGCATAAGGCCTTAAGTCAAATTCTCAGCACCCATGTAAAATGTCAGGAATGACTGAACATGTTTATAACTCTACTATCAGGTGCAATGACAGGCTGATCCTAAGAGCTTCTGGCCAAAATGAGTGTCCAGTTCAGTAGAAAATCCCACCACACAGCAATAAGGGGGAAAGCAATAGAGGAAAACATTTTGATGTCTTACTGCAGTCTCCACACATTCTAGTGCATGCACTATGCTATAAATACACAATACATGGGTACACACACACAAACACAGTTAAAGTTGTCAGGCAGGCAAATAGGGCAATAGGGATTCTGTATCATTATTTTCTGAGCTTAGAGTAATACTTTCAAGTGTCCATACATGTTTTGAAAGCTGTGGGGCAATGTCAAGCACAGTGGCCCACACTTGTAATTCCAGCACTTGACAGGCAATATGAAGATTACCACGTGTTCAATGCCAGGGCTACCTAGTGAGTTCCAGGGCAGCCTGAGCTACTGGGTTCGACCCTGTCTCAAACAAACAAAGGAAGAACAACAAAGTCTAACAAACGGGAAAACATGTTATTTATCTCCTCTTATAGATCAAGTTGTTATCTGGCAGAAGGAAGGGTTGTTGAGGATTTAGAAAGTTAAGAGTTATATTTGGTTATCTCTTAGGTCAGGAAGCCGCCCCATTCTTGGGTCAGTCTCCTACCATCTGAAATTGAATTCTGAGGTGACAATAACAGTTTTATGGGGAGTTTCTGCTGTTGTTGATGTTCATTGACTGGCTTTAAACTTCATGTTTGAGACATAAGGAAGAGTCTAAGTCAGAGGACCCTATCGTCACTGAGTTGCCACCTATGGCCTCCCAATGATCAAGCACTGCTGCTCCCACCCCCATCCCCACCCCCATCTTCCCTACATTCTGGGCAGCTCAGCAGTCTGAACTGCCCCTTTACTACTGGGTTTTTGGTTTGGTTTGGTTTGGGTTGGGTTGGTTTGAGTTGGGTTGGTTTGGTTTGGTTTGAGTTGGGTTGGTTTGGTTTGGTTTGGGTTGGGTTGGTTTGGGTTGGGTTGGGTTGGGTTGTAGTGGTGTTGCTGTTTTGCAACGGGGTCTTCTTATGTAATCTAGCTGGTCTGGAACTCATGACTCTGTTGCTTCAGCCTCTTGAGTGCCTGTATCTCAGGCATGTGTCACCATATGTGCCATCTGCACTATTAATGATGGTTCAGAGTTGGACACCATTGGAAAGGGCATTGTTGCCCAGATTAATTTTTCTGTTATAACTACTAGTAATACTCTCTCCACTTCTCCTTACCCAGAACACAGCTCACCGTATGTTTCTTCTCATGTGAGAGGGCTTCTGAGCTCGCTTCTTTTTGGGGTCCTCAGATGCTAAGATCTTGCCTTGGTGCCTAAGCTGCTCTGAAGGCTCAGACTGAGATGAGGTAGTTGAAGTGCACCGCGGCGGCCGCTGCCCATCTTCCCCCAGCTGGGCATGCTCAGTGCCACACATGCCTTCCAGGGATGGGTCTAGAAAAAAGGGGGGAGAAAAAAGTGGCTTACTGATGGGGGAGGAAGTAGATTTTGATGCCAGACATCCCAAAGTTCAAATTACAACTCAGCACCTTATCAGGCAACAACCCAAGGCGATATCTCTCTGAATGTCAGTACATGTACCTAAAATGAAGATACCATACTTCAGAGCTATATGAGGACTAGATAGTATGTACACCCAGGCCTGCTCCTGACCAGAGAAGAGCACGGCATGTAACAAATGACAACATTCATTTAGTGATATGATAGGAGCTAGGAGACCTCTGGCCTCAGAATGCTCAGAGTGCTAGCTGTGCTGGTACATGCCTGCAGTCCCAGCATTTGGGAGTCTGAGACAACTCACACTGCTCCTTTCAGTGCTTGGAGTAGTTCAATTTGCCAGCCATTTAGTGCGAATTTACAAATGGAAAGCTCTGCCCCAGATGTATCAAGGGATAGTTTTAAGACTCTCCCATCAAAAAATATTGTGTTCTATAAGAGATGGCTCATGTATATAATGAGATACAACACAGCAATATGTACCAAATATTAAAGAAGGGGCAAGTCATGTGGGTGCTAAGAACTGAATCAAGGTTCTCTGTAAGAACAGCAAATGTTCTTTCCAGCCCCAAAATAAAGTATTTTCTTCAGAAGGCTCTTATGTAGGGGGTTTTTCAGACTGATTTTTGACCCCTACTGAAAGCAGTGAAACAGAATGGGAAGTGTGTACACAGGAGAGCTGTGTCAGTCTGCCTTGTCATTCTAGGCAGAACAGTTCAGGAGGCTGCACTCATCAAACAGGATCACCTGCGTTCCTTCATGCTTGGAAATATGTCCTTGGACCATGACACTGCATTGAAGCAAAGCTCGTACCAGTTCACTGTCTTAAATCTAAGACAATAAGTGGAGTCCAAGCAGAACACCAAGTCTTTCCTCTCTAGTTTCTTTTGCAAATATCTCTGAAGAAAAGCCAGGCAGCAGTCTGTCATTAAAAGAACTGTCCTTCAGCAAGGCATAGTGGTGCACACCTTTAATCCCAGCGCTCAGGAGGGAGAGGCAGGCAGGCCTCTGTGAGTTCAAGACTGACCTGGTCTACACATTGAGTTCCAGGACGGCTAGAGCTACATAGTTAGACAGCACCTTGAAAAAAGAAAAACAATAAAACAACAATAACCCTTTTCCTTTAGCATCCCTTCCTCTCAAACATAGATGCGTGGCATTTTCACAACTGTCCAACACTCTGCCCTAAACTCTTATCTCCTAAAAGAGAGAGAGAGCCATCAATCTTGGGGGGGGGGGGTTTCTGTGCACTCTGTATTCAGATGAGTCCAGAAATCTGTCTGTATTCTACATGTTGGCATTGTCAAGTATCTCCTACCTTGATGTTGTGTAAAAATTGTTTCCCATCACCTCTGATTGCTTAATAAAGGGCTGATCAGCCAGTATCTGGGCAAGAAGAGAATAAGGAGAGACCTCTGATCCCAGGGAGAGAGTCTCTGGTAGAGAGCAACGAGAGAGGAATTTGCTATGAGCAAGTGACCACGAGAGGGTTAGTCGAGGAGGACACAGATGGAGCAGAATCAGCAGGGTGAGACCAAGATGGCAGGTAACACCACATGGCTGGGAAGTAGGTCAGACTAGCATAGTCAGGTTACAATAGATGAGAAAGAACCCTGCCCAGCTATAGTGCAAACTATTAATAAATCTACCAGGTCTCCATATGATTATTTTAGAGCAAGGGCAAGCATTAAAAGCCCTGAACTTTTACACATCATCCTGATCCCACCCTACCCCAAATAAACAGCTGCTTAGATAGCAGATCCCGGAGGAGGGGATCTACTGCTAAGTGAGCACCTACAGAGGTGGTTTATTGGGGTAGAGCAGATGAAAACTGCAGAACAGCCTACGACTTGAGCTGAGCTGGGACTGGGCAACTTGGTGTTGTTTGCTGGTTCTCTGGCATGGTTGTACAATGGCCTTGTTGTTTTCTCGCTGAGCTATACCCCATGCAGGGATGGTGACCTTTGATGCTCTCCAAATCTTTCTATGTTTTGTTTCTATTTCACAAGCAAATTTATTGAGTAACTACTTGGAGAAACAGTTGGAGACAAGGTTAAAGAGTAGGCAGACAGGACAGTCAGAACAGGGGGCAGCTCTGCAAGCTGAAATCAATCTGCTGGACAGTGAGAACTTGTTGCCAACTGTTGTTTCCTTGTTCTGGCTGTCATGCTTCCTCATAGAATGGGCTGTTCTTGGGAGGAGAAAATAGCACTGCTAGTCTTTCAGAGTTATAGACAGATTTACTATTTAATATCCATTCCAAGCTATGAGGCCTATTTTATCTAGGATCTAGCAGGGAGCTCAATGTAGCAATAAAAAATGTTAAATGCTTAGACACTGGTCAGTTGTGGTAGGCCTATGATCAAACAAAAAGGTAAAAAGTCCCACATTCTTTCATATAACAAATGTAATTAGTATTTGCACAGCTTAAAAGTCAATGGCTATAACTACCCTGGCTAAGATCAGAGGTTCAGACCTGGGCACAAAATACCTCTGAACTCTCTCTTTGACCTGAATGCCTGGAACTTTCTCTTTCACTCAAGCAAGCCATGAGTAGCAATCACAAGTTATATAAACAAAGACCACTTGCATCAGCTTCTTGGAAATGAGTTAGAAATACCACCACCACCACCATCACCACCAAAAATTCAACTAATAAACCTTGCCTGGAGGATGGGGAGAAGAGTGCACAAATACATCCACTTCCCAAGCCCACCCTTGAGCTCCTCCATCCCTTTTCCCTCTGCTCTGGAGAGACCAGTGGCCTCTAAGACTCAGAATTTTCTACTAACGTCCTGTGATAAAATGCATGATGATGAATGCATTATATAATAATAAATGCAGGGCCAGGAGTGGAAGCACGTACCCGCAATCCCAGGACTTGTAAGACTGAGGCAAAATGACAGAGACAATGAAAACATCCCAGACACAGACACTTCCTCAAGAAACAAATAAATAAAAATTATGCATACACTATAATTTATGAGCTATTGTGCACCAAAAATTTTATACCCTAATCTCAACACATTTGAAGTTTACAAAACTGAAAAGGACAAAGAACTATGTTAAAAAAGACCAAATGGGTATAATTAGTGAAATCCAGAATATATAAAACTATAGAGCCAGTAAATCCTTTTCCTCTAGAAATAAATTTCAAGGAAAAATATATAAGGGAGGTAAAAATCAATAATTTAAAGTGATGTAAAAGGACACCAACCATATGTGGTCCTTGTGAAAATGCAAATAAACAATAAAAATAATTTTAAAGATAATTGAGGATCATCTCAGTATTTCATAATATAAGCAACGACATTTAAAACATTTTAACTCTGTGTACATCTGTATGAAGGATATGTTACAAGCCTGTGGGTGCCTGCAGAGGGAAAGTGTCAATTCTCCTACAGCAGGAGTAGCAGGCAGCTGTGAGCCTCCTGCTCTGGGTGCTGGGAACAAAACCCAGGTCCTTTTCAAGAGAAATTCACAACTACTGAGGCATCTTCCTCGACCCAGGAGCTCCTTTTGCAATTTGAATGCTAGGCACAGTGGCTCCTGCCTGAGACCCCAGCAGTGAGGCAGAAGCAGGAGGTTTGCATTGGGCTAAGTGTGAGGCGGTCTGGTCCATCTGGCAAATTCCAAGCCAGCCAGAGGTGTATATATCAAGGGGAAAAACAGTTTATAATGTTAAGAAAGAAGATCTGAGAACAAATGCCAGACTGGAGAGCTGGAAGCAGACAGAGTTCGTGTAGGGGGTTGGTCTGATGCTGCTATGTATTCAAATGCTAAATATTGGCCTCCAAGATCTAGTTGATCCTGTCCAGATATAAACCTTGCCCCACAAGTTATCCCTGATTAGTTAATAAAGATGCCTACAGCTTAGGCTGAGCAGAAGAATGGGAGGCAAGGTGAAGGTTTCCGGTTTTGGAGTCTCAGGCAAGGACCAAGAGACCGAGGAAGGAGGAGAATATGGCCATGGGGCCATTGATCTTGAGCGCACAGCCATGAGGGCTGGCCTGATGGAGGAGGAGAGGCTCGGGCAGAACATGGCAAGTGATATCTGGAAGATCACAAGCAAGTAGGCAAAATAGCACAGAGGATTGGTATCTACCCAGCTCTAGTGGTTTAAGGCTTATTATAAATTGAAAGGTCTCTGTGTCTTTTATTTGGGAACTGAATAATCTGAAGTAGAGTAGAATCCCAAATAGATATTTAAAGGCAACAAGGGGGGGTGGGTGTAACAACCCCAGAATAATAACCACTGCAAGTTCATCTTGTCACTGTGTTTATCATCTTTCAGAATTCCATAATTTAAATAGTAACTTGTTTCTAAATTTTATTTATCTATTTATTTAATTCTTGCAGTGCAAGGAGTTAAGGATACAATACTCAGCGTGCTAGGAAAGTGCTCTGCTGCTAAGCTATATGCAGGTGCAGCTTCTTAAGTTTTAAAAGAAAAGAAAATAAATGAACATTAAACTCTAAACTATCTATATGCTAATTTCTCCACATTTGTTAATACGTATTTATATATTTCATATAGTGATGAGTATATACCTTCTTGTGTTGTTAGCTGCTTCATATATGTAAATACTTCTTTTTGAATTTTTATTTTGTGTGCATGTGAATGTGTGTGTTCATATGCAAACATGCATGTATGTGTGGAGGTAAAAAAACAACTTGTGGGAGTTGGTTCTCTTCTTCCAACACATGGTTTCTGGGGATCAGACTTGATTGCCAAGTGTAACAGTAAGCACACTTAACCACTGAGCCTTGTCACGGACCCTGTAGCTGAGTGCTTCTTAATAGAGCGCACAATTGCCACTTGCATGGCACACTGTAAGCAAAAGCACAGAGTGCCATTCTTCCCGATGCTGGGCTCCTTCTTCCTTCACTTACACCTACAGTGGTCTACGTGTCTTTGCATATTTCCCCTTCCTTTTATTTTTATTCTAATCTATTACCACTGGAGTAATAAATGGTGCTTTAATGTTCAGGTATCTGCAAATATCTTCAATAGTGAATCAGATAATAAAGATTTTACATTCTACAGGCAATAACGTCTCCCTCACAGATATTTAACTTTATCTCACAAAAAGCCACACATAAACAAATGAGAAAAAATGTTCCAATAATACTTAATTTACAAAGTTAACAAAAAACATTTTTTAAAGGTGCAAGGTTGGAAGATTCATTTTTTGATTTCAAAACTTGTACAAAGCTGCAATAATCAAACCATGAGGCACTGACATATAGCACACATGAAGACTAATGGAGTAAAAGAGAAAACAAACTCCCATAAGACATGAGCGTTCCAGGACAGTCAAGGGGACATAGGGAAACCCTGCCCCGCCCCCGAGAGGCTGGGAGGGAGGGATGGCTGGAGGAAGAGGAAGAGAGGGAGGATAAGCATGGTGATTCATGCCTGTAATGCAGCTCTGAGGAGGCAGAAGTGGGTGATCACTGAGTTCAAGGACAAACCAGACCAGAGTGATTTTTAGGTTTGCCTGAGCTATAAGATGAGACTTTATCTCCAAAAAATTTTACAATAATAAAGATATTCTCAAGCATACACAATATATGCTATTAAAATTTTAATTCTTTTGGGTAAATATAACTATTATCTATGAGAAATTAAGCAAATGTGCACATCGAAGTATATATACTTGTTTATTTTTACATAAAGAACAAAATCTTGGCCCAAGGAGATGGCTCGTTGGATAAAGTATGAGGAACCAAGTTCAGATTCCCAATACCCACCTAAAACCAGATATGGCAGCGCATGCCATCATAGTAAAGAAATGGATTCAGGGACCTGCTGTCCAACCAGCCAGCCCAGCAGAGATCTAGGTTCAGGGAAATCCAGTCTCACAAAATGAAGTGAGAACAATAAAGAAGTCACTTAAAGTTGACCTCCAGCCTCTATACCTGTGAGAAAATAGTAGTAAACAGTGTAAAATGTAGATCATCTTAAATGGGTTTCAGAGTTGATCAATATTCCAATATGGAAGGAGGACGAGCCTGTGAATCCCTACCCCTAGTTGAAGAGCTATTGACAACTGAGGGTTTCTAAAGAGAGGCATTTGGGATTTTGGGGTTTGTTGTTGTTTTACTAAATTTTAATTTATTGTGTATAGGTACTCTGCTTGCCTGTGTGTCTGTGAACAGTGTACATGCCTGAAGATGCCAGAGAAGGCTTCAGATCCCCTGGAACTGAAGTTACTTCTACAAACAGCTATCCTGTCATATGGGTGAAGGGAATTGAACCTGGGTCCTCTGGAAGAGCTTAACCACAGAGCCATCTCTCTAGACTACAGTCATTTTTAAGGGCCACACTGGTAGATGTACCCAAACTCCGATGCTTGGCCTCATACCTGTGACTATAGGACAAAATAAATTGGACTTGGAGAACCTAGCAATGGTGGTGTACACATTTAATTCTAATACTTGAGAGGCAGAGGCAGGTGAATTTTTCTGTGGCCAGTCTGGTCTATAGAGCAAGCTCTATGATGTCCAAGGCTACATACACAGAGAAACATCTCAAACACACACACACACACACACACACACACACACACACACACACACACACACACACACACGCGCGCGCGCGCGCACACACGCACACACGCACACACACACACACAAAACAGACAGACCTGGAAAGGTTAAAATTTTATAGTCTGGTCTATAGAGCAAGCTCTAGGATGTCCAAGGCTACATACACAGAGAAACATCTCAAACACACACACACACACACACACACACACACACACACACACACACACACACACACACACACAAAACAGACAGACCTGGAAAGGTTAAAATTTTAGACCTGGAAGGTTAAAATTTTTAAAAAGACAGTTAGGAGAGCATAAGAGAATAGGGTTGGAGTCAGAGGAGGAATAGGGAGTGAATATGATCAAAATACATTGATTGGGGGTTGGGGATTTAGCTCAGTGGTAGAGCGCTTGCCTAGCAAGCGCAAGGCCCTGGGTTCGGTCCCCAGCTCCGAAAAAAAGAAAAAAAAAAATACATTGATTGTATCCATATATGACATTTTCAAAGAATTAATAAAATACATTTTAAAAATACTAAAAAAAAAAACATTCCTATTCTGTTTCACTCTAAGTTCCATCAAGCCTACTCCTAGCCTTACATGGTGACCTCAACTTTTATAAATTTTATAATAAGTTTAAAAATAAATGATTCATTACATTTTTTTTAAATCTCACTGTAACTTAGGATGATCTTGAACTCCTGATTCTCCTGTCTCTACTTCCTGAATGTTGGGAATACAGGTGTGCATCAGCACATATGGCTCACTAAGATATACTGAATTCTTTATTAACCCATATATACAGTGCATCAAATCTGAACTGAAGTAAAACATATTGCCAAACACATCTAAATAAGAAAGTAAAGTTTATGTATGTCACTTATCAGAATAAAAACAAAATGGAGTGTGGAGAAGAACACGTGATGACATGGCCTGCTGCCATCAAGCCTGACGAGCAGAGTTCAATCCCAGGACTCCCATAATGGAAGGACAGAAGCAACTCCTACAACTTGTCCTCAGACCTCTGCACAGCTCTCACATGCACACACCAAATACATAGACATATGCTGCTATAGAGCCCCAGGCAAGCATTGAAGCCACAGCACCATGGAGCTCACAGGGAGCTAGACTGCCCAACACTAGGAGACAGTTTCCTACTGGAGCACAGAAAGCTGCAAGTCCAAGTGAGGGAGGCCAGGAGTCTATAACTGCAAGACCTGGCTATACCTGCACACACCAAGCTGGACTTAGAAGACAGGGGCAGCAGAAAAGGAGAGGAAACTAACAGTAACAGGGCTTGGGGAAGCAGTGGGAATTTGGGAACTCCCGACCTGCCAGATCTCATTTACTATCTCATTAACACCCCTACAACACAGCTGAGACAACAGGAAGGCTCTCCGGTAGGAATAACTACCCTAGAGTAAGTCCTAGGCTAGTCCCTCCCTAACCTTTTTTAAAAGTTTAAACCCAAAGATTCTCAAACTAAGGTGATTAATCAGTAACTGAACTGCTTGCTCAAATTAGAATGAATAATCTTCTGAGGAAAAAAAGCATTAGTATTGCATGATACAATTTGTACAAAGGATATTTTGTTGTTATTTGAAACTGAGCCCCACCCCCACCCCCTCCCTCTCACAGGCTACCCTTGAACTCAAGGCATCCTCCTGCCTTAGATTCCCAAATTCTGGGATTATAGAGTAAGCCACTATAGCCAACCAAATCCTTAATCAAAATTCATTGGATATTCAAATAAACACAAAATAAGATCTATGGTAAAGAAAAAAATGTAGTGTGCCTGTAGCCCCAGCTACCCAGGAGGCTGAGATAGGAGAATCATTTCAGCCTAGAAATTCAAAACTATCTTTGAACATAATGAGATATCACCATAAAAAGTAGAGAAGTGTGTGCATAGTGGTGAATGCCCATGATTCAACATTGTGGAGGTAAAGACAGAAGATTAATAGCTGAAGGCCAGTCTCGGCTACAAAGTGAGATTGAGAACAATCTGAGCTACATGAGAACCTACAAAAGAAAAGAAAAGAAACTAATAGGCTAGAATGTTAGTCAGTCAGTTAGGACCTTCCTGAAGCCTTTGAAAATAAGAGAAATAATAAGTGTTTCCAAACTCCTTGGTTTGGGGGTTGACTTGATTTTAAGGCCAGTCTCGTCTATATAGGAATGTGAAGTCATAAAATAAATAAATAAAAGAACCCAGGTGATGGTAGCGCACACCTTTAATCCCAGCCCTTGGGAGGCAGAGGCAGGTGGATCTGTGTGAGTTAAGTCTGGACTACAGAGCTAGTTCCAGGACAGCCAGGAACCCCATTCCTACACAGAGAAACTGTCTGGAAAAAGCGACAACAGAAAAGTAGAACAAGTGTGGAAGGCATGGTAGGTAGCACGCGGCTGCACTGCCAGTGCGCAGGTGAAGGCAGGGGAATCAGAAATTCAAAGTCACTCTTAGAGGTTACCAAGAATTTGAGAAAAAAGAAAAAGAATTTGATACCACCCTGGGCTATATAGCACCCTATCTCAAAAACACAAGGAAAGAAACACTGAATGAAATACAATGTTAAGATCAAAATCAAAAACAAGGGTTGATTTTACAAACACTCCCTTCTTCAAACCTCACCACCCCACCCAACACCACCACCCTGGCTCAAATGGACGTTCCTCCCACTAATGGGGTTCAGGCCTATCTTTTATTGTCTACATAATTCTTACTAAAATATGGAGGGAGTCTGTAGATTTACTTTAGGAGACTATCACTACATGTGGAAGTCAGAGGACAATTTGTGGGAGTTGGTTTTCTCTCTCTACCATGAGTTCCAGGATCAAATTCAGGTTGTTAGGTCTTCTAGACCCAAAGTTATTTGGGGAAATCTCTAGTGAGGGAGTGCCTAGATCAAACTGGCCAGTAACCATGTCTGTCGAGCCTTTTCTTGAATGACGGTTGATGTGGATAGCACCGTCTCTGGATATGGAGTCTGGGCTATTGCGGAGGAACATCCATTCAGCAGCGTCCCCACAGCCTCTGCTTTAGTTCCTGACTCTAGATTCCAGCTTTGCTCCTGGCCTCACTTCTCTCACTGATGAATTGGAGGTCAGGAAGTATGAGGTGGAATAAACACTCCCTCTGATGTTGATTTTAGTCAATGTTCTATCGAAGCAACAGAAAGCACACTAGATCACCTGGTTAGCCATCTCATCAGCCCGTGAGGTTTTTAGTAACTGAACACTTGTCATCCATGTTCTCCTTTAGAATATGATCCCTTCAAATCCTTCCCAGCTCACTCTCCACTATACATCTAATGCCCACTACAAATGCCTGCCACACAGCAGGGACCTGAGCCAACTGCAAACAAGCTGCGATCTGGTCTGCCAGTAGGCCTACGTTAGGTCTTGTATGGGTTTTTATTCATATAAATCAAAATATGGTTCACCTTCAAAACAGGTTATAGAAAGACCAAAACTGCCACATTTTCCAGGAAGAAAAAGAAATCTTTATGACATTAATACTACGCAACGTTAGCAGATTCAAAATTAAACATAACTCTAAAACCAAGATCTAAGATGTGGTTGGAGAGATGCCTCACTGTTTAATAAGAATACCTTCTGCTTTTCCAGGACACAGTTTGTTTGCTGGCACACTCTAAGGTGCTCATAACCACTTTAAATCTTCTGGAGGTCCAACCCTAAGTGATCAACCGTGAAGCATAAATATATGAGCAAAGCTAAATAGACTTCATAGGTGACATATATATACATATATACATGTATGTGTCAATATCTACATTATGTACATATATGCATAATATATGTGTATGTATATACATGTAACGATAATAATTTAAAGAAGAGATCACTCATTTATTGGAGAGCACTGAAGGAGTTGGCAGGGGAAAAGGAGAAAGTAGAGTGATTTAGATGCAGTGCTCAGTTATGAAATTCTCACAAAAACAAACAAAATCAAAAAATTTCAACAGTAAAAAAATATTACTGTATAATATCCTATTAATCTATTGTGATGTTGTGCTCCATGCTTTCTAGAAGTTAGAGCAATGTTTGTGATCATAAAACATATTTGGCTCATTGTAGACATTTGTTGCTACTTTTTATATAATATTAGTAGTTATTTGAAAAAAATTAGTAAAATATCTATCTGATGTTGCAATTAAATACACACACGTACACACATAGTGATGATCTATAGAGGAGTCTTCAAAGAAAGCAAAAAAGCAATGTAATATCATAAGATGAATAACTGAAGATTTATTAATGGACTGAATATATTATTTTAAAAAGAAATAAATAAAAATAAGTCTTGAAGCAGCAGCAGCCATGATAAAGCATACCTTTACTTCCCATACTGGGGCAGGGGCAGGGGCAGGGGCAGGGGCAGGGGCAGGGGCAGGGGCAGGGGCAGGGGCAGGGGCAGGGGCAGGGGCAGGGGCAGGGGCAGGGGCAGGGGCAGGGGCAGGGGCAGGGGCAGGGGCAGGGGCAGAGGCAGAGGCAGAGGCAGAGGCAGAGGCAGAGGCAGGGGGATCTCTGTGAGTTCAAGGCCAGCCTGGTCTACATAGATAGTTCCTGACCAGCCAGGACCACAAAACTGAGATCCTGTCTCAAAACAAAACTTTTTAAATAAAAAGATTTAAAAAAGAGATCAGGGAGTAAATAAAGGCTCAATACCAACTCTGACTACTCAAGAAACAACTTAAGACACAAAGAAAAGAAACAGCTGTCCTCTAGATTCAGCCCTCAGAGAGGAACAACTACAAATTCTTTGTAAATGTTCCCAAAGCTTCACAGGTTCTGTCAGCCTTGGTGGGGCTGCCAGTACACTGGTTTGGATGCTGTTCTATGCACCGCAGTGTATCTGACGATCTTCCTACTTCTACCCACTATAGTACTACTACTTCAGCCACAACAACCAGTGTCTCATTCCCTCAGGGCCAAGGTCATTCCCTGTGAGCTTTAGCAGAATCCAGGCTAAAAATAGTAAAGAAACAATCATTTGTAAACACAACGAATCTTTTCGGCCCAGTGCTGCAGAGATTGAACTGACTCTATCCAATAACATCATGAAGATTTTTTTGTGGTCAAATACCAGCATTTTGGGAACTGAAGAAATATTGCTATGAGTTTGGTACCATCCTGGGATAGATAATGTAGTGGGCTCTCTTGGCATAAAACCCCGTCTCAAAAGGGGGGGGGGGGGGGACAGAGAGAGGGA
Source organism: Rattus norvegicus (assembly GCF_021556685.1). Lineage (NCBI taxonomy): Eukaryota > Metazoa > Chordata > Mammalia > Rodentia > Muridae > Rattus > Rattus norvegicus. The sequence goes on from NC_141541.1 coordinate 115,118,268, forward strand.
GAGAGGGAGAGAGGGAGAGAGGGAGAGGCAGACAGAGAGAGAGACAGAGAGAGAGACAGAGAGAAAGAAAGAGGTTACCAATGAGAAAGATCAGTGGGAAAAGGCAACTGGCTCTGAGCCTGACTACTGAATTTTATGAGTCTGCATAAAGGTGGAAGGAGAAAAGAACTCCACAAAGCTGTCTTCAGTGCCACAATGTACGTAACCACAAACACGTTACATTCATACACACACCCCAAACAAAATACATCCTTTTTTTTTTTTTTAAGAAAAAGAAGAACTTTGGTTACCAGTGCAAAACTGGGTTCATCAACATTCCATCCTGGATACAGGAAGGGATCACAAGGTCCCACACCTCCCTGAAGAGCTATAGATAATTAATTGTTGATAAGTACAAAACTCCCCACCCAGACATATACAGTGGTGCATGCCTTTAATCCCAGCACTTGGAAGACAGAGGCAGGCAGATTTCTGTGACTTCAAAACCAGCTTGGATTACACAGTAAATTCCAAGATAATGAAGACTAAATATGAGACTTTATATATAAAGTTATAGGCTAGTCATAGAAAGTTATATTCCTCTCCACCTCAAAAAAAACATTTTAGGAGCTCCAAGAAACCCAGCTTGGGAAATGACATTCCTTTGGCATAGCAAAGCCATTGCTACTCCACAAAACTGTGACCAAAAGTGAGGCCCAGTGCCCAGCTCCACCCAAGCGCACCTGCAGGACCACGCCTTTTAACAGATGCTGGGGTAGGTCAGGGGGAGGCTCCAACTAAGCAGCAAGTACTCACTCATTCTGTCTCCTGTCCTCACCAGAGCCTCTTAGAAACATACGGGTGAGGTCCTGTCCATCCTAGGCTCAGTGGGCAGAAGCACGTTCAACCCTGATCAGTGAGACCCCTTCCCTCCCAGTGCCTTCTTCCCTGAGCGGTTTCCTGCTTGTAGGCCTCCTCTCCCCTAAAAACCATGTAGGGATAAATATAAAGAAAACATCAGATTGGAAGACTGGCTAGGTGATGATGGCACATACCTTTAATCCTAGCACTTGGGAGGCAGAGGCTGGTGGATCTCTGGGTTCAAGGCCAGCCTGATCTACAGAGTGCTAGAGCCAGGGCTGCACAGAGAAACCTGTCTGGGGAAAAAAATCCCCACTCCTGCTTAGCAATCAACTTTAATCCAATGTAGTGGGACACACACCAAGTGAAGCAGAGAAAAAGAAGGAGAACTTGTAGAGAAGAAGGGAAGATTTAGGAGAAAAATGTGGGCAATATGACCAAAGTATATTAGATACTAACAAAACTGTGAAAGAATAAATTTTATATAAAAAAGAGAAGACCTGGTTTGTTCAACTCCCAGTGTCCACATAGTGGCTTGTAACCATGAATAACTCTAGTTCCAGAAGATGGGATGTTCTCTTCTGACCTCTGTAGGTACCAGGCACACATATGATACACATACATACATACATACATACATACATACATACATACATACATACAGTAAAACATTCGTTCATACACATAAAATGAATAAATCTTAAAAAAGACAAAGGCAGGCAGTGGAGGGGAGGAGACAGACTACAGCATGGTGGTAAGTGAACTCATGTTTATAAGCTCAGTATTTGAAAGGAGAACTCATTAAGATCAGGAGTTTAACACCAGCATCAGGTACATAATAAATTGGGGACCCACCTGAGCTATAACACCTTGTCTCAAATGCCTTCCCCATTCCATGCCCTCTGCAAAAGAAAGAAATAGAAAAGACCAACTAGTTTTATCTCTCCTTAACCAAAGAGTCCAACACCAGATTATACACTCAGCGTTATGTCCTCCTCTCCATCTACGAGCCCACCTCAGCCTCATCCCACTTGAAGAAAGTGGAACTACACAGCCCACAGCAGTGGAGAGCTAAGGTGTAGGCATGGTTTGTGCAGTGTGTAAAAGTCATCCCTGTGTTGTTCAAATGCTGATTTCTCTGCCCTCATATCTTCTTTCAATCCAGACACAGGGCTCAGTGGTTAAGAGCACTGACTGCTCTTCCAGGTCCTGAGTTCAATTCCCAGCAACCACATGGTAGCTCATACCATCTATAATGGGGATCCAATGCCCTCTTCTGGTGTGTCTGAAGATTCTAGCAACAGTGTACTCAATCCAGACACAACATTGTAATCAACCACCTCTGGTCTCGAGTTTGTGTAAACAAGTCTTACCATTTATTCTTTGCTTTGTCAATAAATGCTGATCTCCCGATGGCTGGGCAGAAGAGAGAATAGACACTCTATTCCCTCCTGCCAGTCAAGGGAAGGAGAGAGAAGAGCTGTTGGAAGTGGACCTACGGGAGAGGCTCCGAGAAGACATCATGGGAAGAAACATCTGAAGCAGAGAACTAAAGCAATATTGAGCTGCAGGCATCGTGGGGATGGAGCTGGGAGGTAGACAGATTAGCATAGGGACTTAAAGTAGATCATTTAACTGTCCAGGTATTTATTGCAACTTTAAATAAATCTTGTTTTCTCTGTGTGGTTATTGGGGACTAGAAAAAGTAAAGAAACATAGCTGTTGGATTAATTTACTACACATCTTTATATTAAAATGATTCATTTTACACTGCCATTCCTAAAAGTGGCATCCACTCATTCATTCAGAAGAGAAGCAAGGCCCTGTCCTGCCTGAATGACCCAATGCTAGCTTGCTGGTAGTCACAACAGGACAGTGACTCTGTCTACCAAGCACTACCTTAGGAATTTTACCTCTAAGAGTCCTTTGTCTCTTTAGTTAAAAATTTGTAGAATGAAAAAAAATTGTAGGATGGAATGGGCTGGGGATTTGAATAGGAAGACAAAGGCAATAAAATATTTCATTGTTTACTTCCAAATATGATCAATCTAACCATAGAGGGGAAAATCGAGGATGTGGGGTTTGAATAAGAATGGCCCCCATAAATGCCAAGCAACCAGAGCTTCCAGGGACTAAGCCACTACCTAAAGACTACACATGGACTGACCCTGGACTCTGACCTCATAGGTAGCAATGAATATCCTAGTAAGAGCACCAGTGTGAAAGACCCCAGCTTAGCAGCAGTAACGCCATTTTGCAAGGCTGTACTTAAGATGACTGGTTCAGGGAAAGGTTAGAACACTGAGTACACAGCGGCTGCCAAGCAAGATGTGTTTGGTTGAAGGCCTGGCAACAGGACGACTTCGGTTGAGCACCTGACAATGAAAAAAGCCCCGGGAGAGGTCCCACACCCTGGTGGGGGGCCGAGTCAGTCGTTATGTTCCAAGAAGGTAGCTAAGAAACTTGCCCCCGGGCTGAACCCTTGGGGGGCCGAGTCAGCCGTTCTGTTTCAGGAAGGTAGCTAGGAAACTTGCCCCCGGGCTAAACCCTTGCCATATTAGAATCCACCAATTATATCCCTGTAACCATGCATCCGCTTCTGTATGCTTGCTTCTGCTCCCCAAAATCCTATAAAAGCCCATCCTTGGTTCCGTGGGGCGCGCCAGTCCCCCGAGTGACTGAAGCGCCCGCAGGTGCCTGTGCCTGTGTATCCCAACAATAAACCAAATCCTCTTGCTGATTGCATCCTGTGGTGTCTCGGTCTGGTCTTTGGAGTTGGAGGGTCTCCATCCCGAGGGAAAGTTCTCCCTGAGAGCTTTTCAAGTGGAAGGGGAAGCCCTGGGTCCTGCTAAGGCTGGACCCCCAGTGAACTAGACTGTTGTGGGGAGGGCGGCAATGCGGGGAGGGTGGGGAGGGGAACACCCATAAAGAAGGGGAGGGGGAGGGATTAGGGGAAATGTAAATAAGAAATACTCAAGTTAATAATAATAAAAAAAAAAGAATGGCCCCCATAGACCCATATTTGAATGGTTAGTCAGCAGGGAGTGGAACTGTTTGAAAGGATTAGAAGGATTAGAAAGTGCAGCCTTGCTGGAGGTATTCCCTAGAAAGAGGAGGTGTGGCACTGGGGTGGGCAGTCTTTTTCTTTCTCCATGTGCCTGTCCGTGGACCAGAGTTTAAACCTCTCTGCTATTGCACTAGAGCCATGCATGCTTCATGCTGGTAACAGACTAACCTCTGAAACTGTAAGCCAGCAGCCAGTTAAATGTCTCCTTGTATAAGAGTTGACTTGCCCATGGTGTCTCTGCACAGCAATAGAAGAGTGACTAAGACAGACTTACATTATTCCTAGAAACTGCAGAATCACTAAAGAATCAATACTCTTCTATTTACCATTAAATTCTACAAATAATAAAAGTCCCCCACCCCACAGTTGCCTGTCTCAGAATCAGAGAGAGAGGTGAGGGCTAGGGTACAAGGCCAGGTCAATCCTCAATCCACCTGGGTTTTCCACTTTTGGAGCTCCAACTGGCCTCTCTCAAGGGGACCATTAAGAAAAACAAACCAAACCCGATCTCATGGAATCTTAAGTGAACATAGGAGCTAAGAAGGAGAGGGGCAAATGTGACCTTTGCATCCCATGAAAGAGCCAGGGGCAAAGAGGGCACAGGCAAATCTTTGCATGACACAAGCTCCACTAGGGCCTTGTACAACAACACATCAGAAGAAGCTGCTGCCCTTTCAAGAAACAAGGCACAAAGAAAAACTATAACAGTTCACCTTTTAATGAGTTAACCCAGCACAAGACAGTATTTATTCTAGTAGCCCAAAGGGAAGGAGAAAAAGCCAACAGGAATCAAGGTTACTTTCTCCTCCTACTGGTGAATATATTGGAGCATTAAGCTTCAAACACAACAGCTCTCTCATCGATCCCAGAAGGACTTTGTAGCTCAGAAAAGGGAGTGGGCAAAGACTAAGGTTCCATGAGCATCTGACTTGGCAGCAGAGGCTATGCTGGGAAAGCAAGAGGCCAATGGGAAGAAACGACTCTGTAAAACCCCAGACTGCCATGCACAGGACTAGGTACAAGCTCTTCTATCTAATGTATTCAGGTATAATTTTAAAAGTGTAAATGACTCTTTCACACCCTTAATCATGATAAAAATGTCTGATTTAGGAACACTAAGTCAGATTGAAAGGAGATGTTATGAAAGGCAAAACTAAATTATAATAAGTCCCTATACCCTAAAGAGAGCAACATCTGAAGTTATGAGTAACAAAATGACATACTCATGATTATGATGAGCTTTTTCAACTATTTCATTAATTAAAAGCCTAAATGTTGCCAAGTATAGAGACCCCTTTAATCCCAGTATTTGGGAGGCAGAAGGAAGCAGATCCCTAAATTCCAGGCTAACCTTGTCTATAAAAGAAGTTTCAGGAAAGCCAGGCTTACATGGAAAAGGCCTGTCCAAAAGAAAAGCCTAAATGTTAACTCTGTTAATAAAGAGTACATAATTAAACTTTAATCAGAGAAAGACACAGGAGAATGATATGGAACATATTAGCCATACTAAAAAGAAAATAAGTCTTTTTTTAATAAGATTTATTTATTTATTTATATGTAGCTATCTTCAGACACACCAAAAGAGAGCATCTGATTCCATTACAGATGGTTGTGAGCCACCACGTGGTTGCTGGGAATTGTTCAGGACTTTTGGAAGAGCACTCAGTGCTCTTAACAGCTGAGTTATCTCTCCATCCCCCAAGAAAATAAGTCTTAAGTCTTAGGTACATCAACTGGGATGTAACTGAAAAAAAATTGGACTTCAAGGTCATTTTGGTGGTTTGAGAATGGATCCTATAGGCGCATATGTATGAGTGCTCAGTCCACAGTAAAACTGTTTGGAAAGGATTGGGAGGTATGACCTTTTTAAATAAGTGTGGCCTTGTTGGAGGAGGTGTGTCACTGGAGGTAGACTTCCAGGTTTCACAAGCCCATGCCAGGCCCAGTCTCTCTGTTGGCCTCGCTGGGATCAGGATATAAATTAAACTCTGTGCACCCTGCCTGCCATGCCTGCTGCCATGTTTCCTGCCAGGCTGATCATGGACTAACCCTAGAAACAGTAAGCATACTTCCTTTTTTAAGAGTTGACTTTGCCATGATGTCTCTTTACAGGAAATAAGGCCAGTAAGTTCAAGGTCACCCTAAAATACATGCAACTATTTAAAAAGAGGAGGAGAAAGGGAGTAGGGAGGAGGAACAGCAGCAGCTGCTAACCTGGGCTAAATAGCAAGGCTGTCTCAAAAAAGTCAAAAATATAGATGCCAGGACTGCATACGCCTAGAGTCCCAGTACTTGGGAAGGGATGGCAGGAGAATAAGGAGGTCAAGGCCAACCTCTCTGCTCCACATCAAGTTTAAGGCCAGTCTAGCTCACATGAGATACTACCTCTAAAAAACAAAACAAAACAAAATTTCTGAAAACAGAAAATTTCTGAAATCAGGAAGATTAGGGGGAAAAAAAATCAAGTGGTAGAAAATAGCTATATTGTGTATATCAAAGAAAACACATCTATCTACACACAAAAATTTACAAATCAATAGGAAATGGTAAGTTCTCAAATATCAAAATGGCCATGAGCATAAAAGAGCTCAGCACATTAAAGAATTTGAGAAGTGCAAATACAACAAATAACCCAAAGCCCCCTCCCTGATCACTGAGAAAGACTGGGAAAGGCCCTACCAGGTCGTGTTCAACAACGGGTCAACGTCTGGCATGGTTTTCTGATGCCCTTGGCATACCCAAACACTCTGCCCCTTTGTGCCTCCAGCCTGGCAGAGAAAGGGAGGACAGGAACTCGTATCTAAATTGGCACTGCTTCATCTCAAACAGGGAAGCTGCCACAAATTGTGACTTTTGCTATTTGACATTTGATCTTAGCCAAAAGGCTGAGAAGTTATGATAAATGCTATTCTGAGAAAAATCAGCCCAACAATTAAGTAATCAAGCATTCCCAAGAAAAAGTGTTATAACTTCCTAGTAAGTGGGAAAAATGGTAAAAGAACAAACCCAGAACAGAGACCTGGTCTGAAACTGTAGTTAAGCTGGGAGGGAGGGGTACTGACACCTTTGATCCCAGCATTCCTGAGGCAGAGGCAGGCAGATCTCTATGGGTTCAAAGACAGGCTAATCTTCATAGATAGTTCCAGACCAGCCAGGGCTACACAGAGACCCTACTGCAAAACAAACAAAGAAGCAAGCAAGCGAGCAAACAGCAAACTGTCACTTAAGGAGTGCTACTGGCCACCCACAGAGACACCAATAAAACTCAACAAGGAAGCTGGTAACACCTTCGATTTGCTCAGAGCAGGCTGCTACCCCAGGCTCATCTACATCAACTTCTTTGGTTCTTTTCTTCCTAATCTTCATATAGAACAACAAAATAAAAGATCTAGAGTTTGCGTTTCAGAGTTTTCCATTTGTGTTTGGGAACTAAAAGGTTTATCGAGGACTTGGCCAAGATCACAGAAGTTTAGTATCTGGTTGCCTTGCCCGAGGCATGTTCCTGTCTACTATTCAACATTGCATCTCACAGGGAAGGTCATTCAAGTCACAACCCGGGTCAAGGCAGCAGGGACTGTACCAGCCTTTCCTGCATCATCAACTGCTCTCCCTTCCCGATCATCTCTACTATCATGTGACTAAAAGTACAAAACTTACCCACTGAAACACACACACACACACACACACGCACACACACACACACACACACACAAACGCCTCCTTGTTGGAATGGTGGTCCACACACTTCCCAATCACTATAGAAGCACGGGGTTTCAAGCCAATTTAAGCAATAACAATTTAAATAAATAAAGCATCAAACCAAAAAGAAAAAATCTTTGACCTCAACTTCCCCCTTCACTATTGCCTCTTTTATCTGTGCCTGTATATAGCAAAAGTTCTCAGCTATCTATTCTTAGTGAGACTGGTGGTATAGGCCCGTAATCCTAGTTACTCAAGGAAGCTAAGGCAGGAGGTTTGAAAGTTCAAGGCCTGCCTGGGCAACTCAATAAGATCTTGGGGAGTAGGAGGTACAGGGACTTGGGGGAGTAAAGAAAAAGTAATTACTTTTTTTTTTTAAAGTAAGAAGAGTGAGTGGTAAAGATGTATCTCAGTGGTAAAACTCTTGCCTAGCACCGAAGATCTCCTAAGTTCAATCCCCAATAACACACACAGAGACAGACAGAGACAGACAGACACAGTTGTTTTGATGGTCTCCTACCCACCTGTTCTTTAAGCTTCTATCACTACCCTGAAACTACTTGTCAAGATGTTAAAGATAATCTTAGCATGTGGGAAGTCAAAGCAAGAAGACTGCTCAAGGGTTGGGAATTTGGCTCAGTGGTAGAGCGCTTGCCTAGGAAGCGCAAGGCCCTGGGTTCGGTCCCCAGCTCCGGAAAAAAAAAAAAAAAAAAAAAAGAAGACTGCTCAAGGCCACCTATATAGTGAGTTCTAGGACAGCAAGACTAGCAAATGAGACCCTTTTAAAAGCGGGGGAGGGGTCTGGAAAGATGGCTTGGTGGTTAAGAGCACTGGCTCCTCTTTCAGAGGACTGAGGTTCAAGTCCCAGCACTCACATGGTGGCTCATAACTGTGTAACTCTAGCTCCAGGGAAATCTGACCCAGCTACTGGCAAAAGACTCTTCTTTGAAATGCTTTGTTATCTGATGTACTGGCTGGTTTTGTGTATCAACTTAACACAAGCTAGAGTTATTACAGAGAAAGGAGCCTCCCTTGAGGAAATACCTCCATGAGACCCAGCTATAAGGCATTTTCTCAACTACTCATCAAGGGGGGAGGACCCAGCCCATTGTGGGTGGTGCCATCCCTGGGCTGGTAGTCTTGGGTTTTATAAGAGGGCAAGCTGAGCAAGTCAAGGGGAAGCAAGACAGTAAGTAACATCCCTCCATGGCCTCTGCATCAGCTCCTGCTTCCTGACCTGCTTGAGTTCCAGTCCTGACTTCCTTTGGTGATGAACAGCAGCATGGAGGTGTAAGTTGAATAAACCCTTTCCTCCCCAGCTTGCTTCTTGGCCATGATGTTTGTGCAGGAATAGAAACCCTGACTAAGGTACCTGACCTCCTTCACAGCACTTCTCTCTGGATTCCTCTACCTTGGTAGGCTTTTCTTCTTGCTGATCTTTCTCTAGCCTTCTCTATATATACTGACGTGTAAAACCTGGTTTTCACAGTTTCTCTTACCCTTCAGGTGTGTTGAGGCCTACCCCCTAGCACAGCTGTAGTCATGTTGTTCCCTGCCCACCAGCTATTTTATATTGTTGCTAGAATATGCCTGCCAGTCACTGACACACAAAAATAACTTGACTAGAGCAGGGTCATGCTGACCACATACCATTATGTTCTGTATGCTATGAGGTGTGTTAACCTTAAGAAATTCTGCAACTATAAGCTTCATGTAGGACCCATCAAATTAAAAGTCAATACTGTTATGTCTAAAAAAATGGCTTGAGTCAGGGCCGACCACTGGGCAGCACTTTCAGCACCTGCGTGTGAGCTCATTGTAGGTTTGCAGTTTTAGCCTTTATAAGCTGACATAGAGAAGTGTTCATGTTCATGGCCTCAGCCCCCAAATTCTGAGTTACGGCCCTGACCGATAGGTCTTAGAGTGTGAGTTCAATAAGCCATCCCTGTCTCAGTCATCCCTGTCTGACTGAGATCGGTATTGTGTGTTTTGTAGGGCGATTCCTGAACCCCAACAAGATGAGCCATCTTTACTTGCAATTTAAACTCAAATATAACTCATACTCTAATCTAGAGTCCTCTCCACTTTAACCATCCCTTCCTTTCCAGATGCTGCAACTTGCAGATACAATCCACACTAAATCTAATGCTTATTAAACCAAATTCCTTTGTGCCCTCATTTGTTTCTGCTCTACCTCCACCCCAGACCTCTCAAAGACCAGACATGGAATCTTCCAGCAGTTTTTCAATCCACAATTTTTGGAATTCATCTTAATTTCTTCCACACAATCTTTCATAAAATCTATAACCACTGGATTTAAAAAAAAAAAAAAGAAGAAGAAGAAAAGAAGAAAAAGGAAAAAGAAGAGACTGAGGTAAATACAGGGCTAGCCAGGCTCAGGGTCTAAAGCACTGGCTACTCTTCCTGAGGACCTATGTTTGATTCTCAGCGCCCACTCCGCAGAGCACAGTAACTGTGGCTCCAGTTCTGGAGGACCTGATGTCCTCTTCCAGCCTCCCACAGCAACCGGCATGCACATGGTATAATACATCCATGCAGGTATAAGACCCATCATATAAAATAAATACAGATAAACAAATCTTGAAGAAAATCATTTACTCTATCTTTAAAACATAGTAAAATCGAATTATTACTTTTATCATCTCCACCAAGCTACCATCATCACCTTCTGCCTGGATTTTTGTGAAACCTTTGTAGCTGTTCTCTGCTTTGGTCCTTCCTTGTAGCGAAGTCTCTACATAAAAACCAGAAGGATCATTTACAATGGAAGTCAGATCTTGTTGCTGTCCTGTTGACACTCTCCAGTGTCTCTAGCTGACTGGATTGCTCTTTCCACTGGGCAATTTCCCAGCAAACCCCTAAATGTTCAAATCTCAACTCAAAATTTATCTACTCAAGAGGGTTTTTTAGTTGTGGTCGGGCTGTTTGTTTTGTTTTTACACCCCACATAAAGTAGCAGTTCTCACACTCATATTTCACTCAGATTTTATCTAGTTTCTGTTTCTTTATAGCACTTAAAAATCTTCTTATACACTGTAATCTTAGCACTTGTGAGGCTGAGACAAGAAGATTACCATGAGTTGAGGCCAGCCTAGGCTACATAGTAAGTACTGAGCCAGCCAGAACACACATCTCAAAGATAAATAATTAAAACCAGGCATTATTTATGTATTTATTATAAATGCCTTACAAGAATGAGAAACTCATGGGGAAAACATGTTTTGGTCCTCTCTGAATTCCCAATGTCCATGACAATGCGTGGCAAAGAAATTTAAAAGCTTTACAAATATTACTGAGATTATCCACAGATAAAAATAGATCTCAGCCCTCAACAAAGAAATGTCTTCTTGTAACAGATGGAGATAATTACAGAAAATCACAACCAATAAAAATGCAGAGAATGAATGACTGGACTGTGTGGTGCCCAACTCAGATTGATACATCTAAAACAGTAAAAAGTTAAAGCTTGGGAATCATAGAGGAAAGAGGGAACAGAAAGACCATAAGAGCTAGAGAAACAGGAAGTTGGCTTTGCAATCTCATCTAGAATTCTCAGAAAAGCTACACCTATGAAGTCTCATCTTTACGGCTGCCTTAACAAGACTTGAGCAAAAGGAGTTAAGGTTAGTCTTGAACTCCTGAATTCTTGGAGGGAGAAAAGGAAGGGGAAGAAATTATGTAATTATATTTTAACTGAAAAAAAGAGGCAAAGACAGAAAGAAAGTGAAGAGAATGATGAATTTGATACTCAGAAAGCTAAGAAAGAAAGATCTCAAGTTCAAGGTTAGCATGAACTTCAGAGTGATTTTAATGTCAATTTGAACTACACAGTGAGTTCAAGGCCAACCTAGGCCATGTAGCCAAGACCTTGTCTCAGGAAGCCAAAGAAGGAAGACGAGGAGGAGAAAAGGGTGGGTATGATCAGCGTTGGCACCATCACAATGAGTCCTGCTACTATGTGCAAATAAACGTTTAATGATTTAAATACTATTTCCAACAAAACACTTCCAGGTTCTATTCCAGTTTTCCACATGACTTGTCCAGTAGATAACAGAGATAACAAATCCAACCCATTAGAGGGAGAGGTGCTAGGGAACAAACGCAGGGCTACAACAATTGCTATGCAACAATGGAGCGACACCCCTGGCTCAGAACCCATTAGCTAAGCTAGACAAAAGCCCAAATCCATAAGAAGCTTGCACAGTTACTTATAGAAGCTTTATTTCAGTGAGGTTAAAGGGGGGGGGGCAGGTGTGGTGTACAGGTCTACATTCTTAGCACTACAGAAGCTTAGGCAGAAGGATCAAGAATTCAGGAGTTCAAGGCTAACCTTAACTACACAGTCAGTCAGGCAAGCCCAGACTATAGGAAATCTGTCTTTAAAAAAAAAAACAAAAAACAAAAAAACAAAACAAAACAAAACAAAAACCCTTTAGTTGTGGGGAAACCAAGTATATAAGCAATTTGGGGTACATTCAGTCAGTAGGTTAACTACTCATCAATAAAGAAAGATCTGACTTGAATATGTAATTTAAGAAATGTGACTGTCTAGAGAGAATGAAATGCTAAAACCTAACTAGATGTAATGTCATTAAGGGACATTAGTGCCTCCACTCGGCCTTCTTAATAGGGGCCTGACTACTCTCCAAGGCTTTTTTCACTCAATTTTTCGGACTTTTCTGTTTGCATGTAGCCCTGGCTGGCCTAGAAGTCACTATGTATCGGGGGCTGGCCTTGAACTCGGAGTTCTGCCTCCATCCTGGGTGCTAGAATTAAAAGTATGCATCACTATGACAGGCTCATCTGCTAACTCATTTCGTTCCTAAAAATATGTCCATTCTTCCCTACTTTCATCTCAAACCAGAAAACACATAAATCTCAAAATAATTATGCTGAGTAAATGAAGTTAAACTGGTAGAAAGAATATATAATGCAATATACTACATGATTCCAATTATGTAAAATTCTAGAAAGCGGGGCCAGGAAGATGGCTTGGCGAGCAAGAACGGGCTGTGAGAGAATGAGGACTGCAGTTTGGATTCCCAGCACATGTGTAAAAAGCTGGACGCGGTGAGGCATGACTGTACCTTTAGTGTTAGAGGGAACTAACTAATAAATCCTGGAGGTTTGCAGGCCAGCCAATCGAACCAGAATGAAGAACACTGGGATATAGTGAGGGACCTTCAAAATTTAAGGTCGAGAACAATAGAAGAAACCCAACTAATACACAGGCCTGCCTGCCTCTCTCTCTCTCTCTCTCTCTCTCTCTCTCTCTCTCTCTCTCTCTCTGTCTCTCTCTCTCTCTCTCTCTCTCTCTCTCACACACACACACACACACACACACACACAAATACAAATTAATAATTTGTGACAAAAAAAATTTGTGACAAAAAGCAGAGATTTCTGAAAACTGAGGTACAGTTTTGGTTGGGGGACTTTTTGTTTTTGAAGTTTTAGATTTATTTTGTATTTACAATTATCCTGCTTTCGTGTATGTATGTGCATCATGTGCATGTCTGCTGCCCTAGGAGGTCAGAAGGGGGAATCGGACCACCTGGAACTGGGGTTACAGACAGTTGTGACAAGACATGTGGGTGCTGGGAATCAAACCCCAGTCCTCTGCAAGAACAAGAATTACCCCCAACCACGGAGCCAACTTTCCAGCCCTTTTTGGAAGACTTTTGGAGGGTGGTAACACAAAAGACCGAGTCCAAGACCCTGTGCATGCCAAATAGTCTACCACTGAGTTCATACTTAACCCTTTCTTATTTGTTGTTTTTCAAAACAGGTCTCCCTACATTGACCAGGCTGGCTTCAAACTCACGCCAATCCTCACTCCTTAGCCTCCAAATTTTGGCACTACAAGAATTGCCATTCCCTAGAGATTTGCTCTGCTTCGTGGTACTAGGAACTGAGCCCAGGGTCTTCTACACATGCAGGCTAGGCAACCACTTGATAGTCATGTCCAACCCTCGTAGGTGTAATAAACAGTTCCCACCCCAACCCTGTGAGGTGGAGGAGTTAGGAGTTCACAGGGTCTCATGATCTGGCCAGGATTGTCTCAGGGTTCTTGCACCTCGGCCTCCTTAGTACTGGGATTGCACGAAATTCTTTTTTTTTTTAATTAATCATTTTATTCATTTATATTTCAAATGCTATCCCCCTTCCTGGTTATCCCTCCACACGCACCCCATCCCATCCTCCCTCTTTCCCCCTCCTCTTTGCCTCTATGAAGGTGCTCCTTCACCCACGCACTCACTCCCACCTTTCCGCTCTAGCATCCCCCTACACTGGGACATCAAAACTCTACAGGACCAAGGATCTCCCATCCCATTGATGCCCAACAAGGCCATCCTCTGCTACATATGTAACAGGAGCCATGGATCCCTCCATGTATATATTCTTTGGTTGGTGCTTTAGTCTCTGGAAGCTCTGGGTGACCCCGTTAGTTGATAACTGTTCTTCTTAAGGGGTTCCAATCCCCTTGGTCTTTAGCCAAAATAAGCAACAAAGGGGAGACAGAACCGGTAGAGACCACCTACAGTAGATAGGCATGGCCTCCAATTGAGGGATGAGGCCACCCACCCATCTCAAAATTTTTAACCCAGAAATGTTCCTGTCCAAAGAAAAGACAGGAACATAAAATGGAACAGAGACTGAAGGAAAGGCCATCCAGAGACTGCCCCACCTAGGGATTCATCCCATTTGCAGAAACCAAACCCAGACACTATTGCTGATGCCAAGAAGTGCCTGCTGACAGGAGTCTGGTATGGCTGGTCCCTGAGAGGTTCTACCAGCATCTGACCAATATAGATGCAAATACTCAGAGCCAAGCATCAGTTTGACCCTGGGGATCCCAAAGGAAGAGCTAGGGAAGGGACTGAAGAAGCTCAAGTGGAATGCATGTAATACTTTATAAACCCAAACCCACTCATGTTGCTTCTGGTTAAGTTAACTCTGGAGCCCCTTGCACTTTTTCTGCTTCCAGCTACTTGAAGAGCATGACCTTTCCTGCAGACTGTTGCTATTTACTTTTACTGACATAGTGAGAATTCACTAAGAGTCTGAACTCACTAACCCATGTGACCAAACTGTGGGCGCCAGCCAGATGGCTCAGTTGGTAAAGGTGCCAGTTGTCAAACCTGACCACCTGAGTTCAATCCTGGGGCCCATATTGTGGAAAAAGAATCAACTCTTATAAGTAGTCCTCTGATACCTATATATACCTATAACTGAAGCACATACACAGAAATGTATATGTGTGTGCGCATACATACATACACACGAGGGGGGTGGAAATATAGAAATTAATTCAGGATTTTAGCTATCTCATCTTCATGCCTCTTGTAAGATAGCTAATCTTAGATGCCAACTTGATATATCTAGGAAAGAGAGAACTTCAGGTGAGAAACTGTCTCCCTTAGACTGGCCTGTGGATATGCCTGCAGGACATTTTCTTGATTACTAATTAACATAAGTGGGTCTAGCCCTAGGCAGGCAGGCAGGCAGGCCTGGGCTGTATAAAGTAGCTGAGCATGAGCCTGAGAGAAAGCCAACATGACTCTGTGGTTTCTGCACCAGGCTTCTGCTCTGACTTTCCTCAGTGACAAACTGTGACTTGGAAGTATAAGTCGAATAAACTTTTAGTTCCTGTGTGGGTCCTTTGGTCATGGTGTCCATCACAGCAGTAGAAAAGCAAACTGGAACACCTTGCCTATCTTATCCCAGACTCCTCTGTCCCTGACTTGTAACTATCTCACTACACTCCAGCCACAATGGGTCTCATTGTTACTGATTCTAAATCAAGTTTGTTCCTGAGGCTTTTCCTTGATTGTTTGCCTAGAACACTTCCCTGATACTTCAAATTTCAAATAGAACAAATAGAAGGGGAACACATGAAAAGCAAAAGGGCAGACTTCCTGAAGAGGGTCAAAGGCCCAGAGATAGAGGAGAGCAGCTTCCCCCACTCAGTAGATGAAGTGCTTTTGGAGATGAAGAAGCTCCCAGAAGGGACTAAGCAAGCCGTTGGCAGACTAGAATTCCAGCAACTTGATATGCCATGTAAAGTAAAGAATAAAACGGAAGGCTGGAGACACATCTCGGCTGGTAAAAGTACTTGCCTAGCATTCCTACAGCCCTGAGCTCAACATCTAGTATCCCTCCTCCCCCAAAATGCAGCAGAATGATGAAATACTCTAAAGGGATGCTGACAGTTACATCCAAGGCCTCTCAAATTCATTCTTCTGCTAAGTAGATTCTTAAAAAAAAAAAAAAAAAAAAAAAAAAAACAAACCATTCTCGATACTCTCTTCTGCTAGAGATCATGGAGCATAGAAAACCACACAACAAGCCTTGATGCACAATTTGAAGACATGCACTATTTTACCTTTTAGAGACAGGGTTTCACAATGTAGCCCTGGCTAGCCTTCACTACAGATCCTCATGCCTCCGCCTCTCATAGGGATTAAAGGTGTACATTTCTATGTCTACTGCAAAATAATTTGGTTTTTAACGCAAACAAACAAACAAACAAAATGCATGTGCCCTGGCTTTGCAGTGACATTTTATATGTGAGACCTGAGATCTGCGGACTCTATGGACACGGTTATTGGCTGGTGGGAGAATGCACGCCTGGAAGAATGCAAAACCTGGGTTCCGTTCTTGGGACAACAAAAAATAGAGAAAGAAAAAAGGCGAAAACCCAGCATTAAAACCACACTATTCTTAAACAAATCACAGTAAAAGTCTTGTCACTTCTTTCAAAAAACAAAAAAAAAAAACAAAAAACTGGGGGTTGGGGATTTAGCTCAGTGGTAGAGCAGTCCCCGGCTCTGGGGGAAAACAAAACGAAACTGTATGGCTTCAAAGGCATGTAGTTTTTAGGACATACTTTTATAACTTGGGGAAATTGTTTCCAAGATCTCCTGCAGATAACAGAGTCCACAGATACTCAAGCCTCATATATAAAATGTCATAGTAAAGTCAGGTACAGAGGAACACTACACACTTACAATCCAATTTCTTACAAAGTTGAAGTAGGAGGACAGACTGAAATTCATAGAGACCCTGCCTCAAAAGAAGAGGAGTAGTGAAGAGAGGAGAGACAGAAGGAAGGGATCTGGACTATTCCAAGAAGCTAGGAAGGAAGATGTATATACACATATATATTACACGTATATATTTGTGTACGTGTCATACTCAGCAGCAGCATCTAAAACCCATCTCAACTTTATAGGGTTCTAAAGGTGTCTACAAAGACCAATCTGAGAACCCAGATGAGAAACAGGAAGTGATGCAGATCCCCAGGGAGTCAAAGGTTAAATGGAGAAGATGTGATCAGTGGAATGGAGAGCAAATCTGACTTCTGAACCTCATGGCATGTGTGAGGTTAGAGAGAATGAGAAAGGAAGAATGCAGCAGCAGAAAGAGGGTTGCTGGTCAGGATCAGAATCTGAAGGGTGGAGCACACTTCCTTAGACTCCTTCTCAAAAGTGACGGTCTAGTGCACTGTTCCCTTCCACCAAGTCGTCGAATGGTAGTCTGTTATCACCAAAAGCTTTCTCCCCAGTGAGTACTATAGGCCATGAAAGGCCAGAATTAACTGAGAGGGCCTAAGACTGACTAGATAACTTAACCATGGACTGAAGATCAAAAGAAAAGGTTAGTGGGAAACTGGAGAAATGCCAGGGGGTACACTGCTTGCTACTCAAGCATGACAAGTTGAGTTTGGATCCCTAAGCCCATGAAAAAGACAGGCATGGCAGTATTCATCTGTCATCTCAGCACCGAGAAGGTGGAGACAGAAGGATCCTTGGGGGTTATGGGCCAGCTCCTCTAACTCAATCAGTGAGAGATCTGTTTCAAAAAGAAGTGAAGAGAACTGAAGAAGGCACCCAATGTCAGCTTCTAGCCTCCATGTGCACATCCAAACATGCACAAACACATGTACACACAAATATCAAAAGAGCTTCATTGGTCTGGTGGCACAGTCCTAGAATCTCTTGTGCTTGGGAGGCTAATGTCGAAGAATTTCAAGTTCAAGGTCTGCCTGGGCTCCAGACCAAGTTCAGTGCCAGCCTGGCAACTTAGTAAGACCCTGTCTGGAAACAAAATACACAAAGTGGTGGGGATATAGTTCAGTCATCAAGGGCTTTGCTAGCAGGCAATGGCCTTGGGTTCAATTCCCAATGCCACAAAAGGAAAGAAAGTTTCTATGCTATTTCAAAAAACAGATGTTAGCCTAGTGCACCTGAGGACTGCCAGTTGGAGGCCAGCCTGAGCTACAAAGTGGGACCCTGCTCAAAAAAAAAAAAAAAAAAAAAAAAAGGTCACAGGTCAAAGGAAACAGGGACGTAGATAAGAGGAATCTGGGATCTGGAGGGAGCCTATCAGCTACGAAGATGCAGCTGCCTCCTAGTTGGAGAAACTTACAGGGGGCCAGCACTAGAGAAGATTAACATTCTGAGACTGTCAGTCTGTCTAAGAATCTCTATCCTCATAATTCCCTCATTATAAGCATGCGAGCGGAATTTTAATTATGATTTCAGGAAACTCACAGGATACTCACTAGCTATCACTATACCTGAGAGCTCACACTTCAAGGCTGCCAACTTGGCACAGGGACTCTACCACAGACTTCTCCACCTCTGGATTTGAACCTACCTTTTTGTCAAAGATGGACTCAACAATGCTCAACTTTCTACCACTAAAACAAGGTTTCCTTGAAAGAACAATCATCCATCCCCTGGGAATGACCACAGTTCTGTGGCACTATTCTCAGCCTGCTCTTCTCACTACAGATGGCCTACAAAATCCTTGGCATAATACATACACCTACAGTCCCAGTACTTAGAAGGGTAAAGAAAAACACTGCAACGGTTTATAGTAACCCTGGTTTACAGTGAGTTCCAGGCCAGCCTCAGCTATATAGAGCAAGACCTTGTCTCAACGCCCTCTAACCCCAGCCCTCTAAAAAAACCAACTAGAAATACCATGTTCTCCCGTAAAAATTCCACAGAAGAAAGGATATGACACTCTGTTATTAGTAGAGGTACATACCATCCAGCAGGCCTTCCTCGTCATCCCTGTCATGCTCCTCCACTGCCACCTCCTCCTCCTCCTCCTCCTCTTCCGCATCCTCCAGCTCCACGTCCGGGTCCAGGTCTGGATCGCTCCCTGAGGCGGATTCGTCTGACATGGCTCCCAGAAGTCCTCAGTGGGCATTACCGACTCATGTCCACAATAGGGTCCTAAGAGGAGGTCAAGAGGCATCAGAATCACCAAAGTTTTACTTAGGAGTACAAGCCTTTCCGAGAAAAACATACTGAAGAGAATGCTAGAGCTTTTTAAAGCCAGGCAAACTAACCAAATCCAGATCTCAATCCTCTCTATGAGAATGCTATCTTAATACACACTTTGATGAGTCTGCCCAGCTCAAGTGTCTCAGGGGCTGCTTTGACAAGAAAGTAACAGCCACAAAATAAAAACTGATGTCTTCGAATTCACACTTGCTCACGCCTTCCTGCTGCTTCCTTCAGTTTGCTGAAAACCATTTCCTATGCCCATGCCTGCCTGCCTGTCCACACACAGACACAGACACATGGGGACAGACAGACAGACAGACAGACAGAGACACACACACACACACACACACACACACACACACACACACACACACACACACACACCTATAATACCAAGCACTACTCCAGGTACAGAAAGAGGAAAAAGAATACGTAGAGAGTGTGAAGCCTGGTGTGTGCCAGGAGGAGCTGCTACTTTACACTGGGTGTCAAGGAAATCCTCACTAAGCAGAGGACACCAGGAAGTGTAAACTTCAGGCAGAGTGAGCATCCAGGGAACTGGGAACACTTAGAATATAAGGAATGGATCCTTTGGGGATAGGGTAGCTCCAGCCACAGGACACCACACAGACAGTGAGAAGCTGTTTGCCATACTGTCACTGTGCCCAAGCTTGTAGGAAGCCTCATGCGAAGGCCTCAGTGGCCAGATAGCCTTTTAGGCTCTTCTCTACATTTTCCAACAAGTTTTGCAAAGTGCCCTCAAGTTCTGGAATCATACTTCTCTTCTAAATTCCATTAGCTATACTAAACACTACGAATCTCCCCTAAAGGGTTAGTTAATACAGGCCACCTCCTGACCAACGGTGAACTTCCAGGGCAGGTGTGTAAATGGGAATTATCTTTATTCTGTGGGCATTGCCAATCTGCTATGAAACTTACCATATATACCAAAACTCACTCTCCACCCCACCCCGTCCTTTCCCTTCTCTTTCTTTATCCCTTCCCAGTCCCCACAACTTTATTGTTAAATACAAAGGGCATCTCTTTCCTCCTTTTTTTATTTGGTGTGGAGATTTTTTTTTTTTTTTTTTTTTTTTGGAAACAGGGTCTCATGTAGCTCAGGGAGGTCTTTAACCTGCAAGGCTATCCTTGAACTCCAGATCCACATAACTTCACCTCTCAAGCTCAAGGATTCTAGGTATGAATCATCACAACTGGCCTTAGTACCTTAGATGGCTGTCATTCTAGGAAATAAGGTTTATACCAATAGAGTAACAATCACAGTAACAAGGAATAGGCTTCTACATACCCTCACTTAACATTAATTTAAACCAATCTGAGCAGAAAAACAAAGGCCGGGTGTAGTGGCCATACCTTTAATCCCAGCACTCAAGCAAAGGCAGGTGGATCTCTGTGAGTTCCAAGACAACCAGAGCTACATAAGAGAGACTGTCTAAATAACAAACAAACGAACAAAAAGAAACAAAATACCACCTCAGCCCTCAAGCTCCTGACAGTGTCAAACATCAATAGCCAAGTACTACGTATGCTAATAAGACAGGAGACGCCAGCCTGGTCTACCTAAGTTCCAGGCCAACAAAGCTTCCAGAGCAAGACCCTGTGTTGTCATTGACATTATCATCCTCATCAACAGCAGAAGGGAAAACCAGGACTCTTTAAATCAGAGCTTAGACGGAGGGAGCACAGGGAAAGATGAATAGCACACATCACAGTTCAGTATTGTAATTAAAGTTTACAGTTCAGCATTGATTTTATTTTTAAAAGATGAAAAGGAGAATTTCAAAGGTTCCCAATACAAAGAAAGAACACTTTTTAAAGAAGGGGAAAGGCTAACTCCCTGATTTGATCATTACACATTGCATAAATATATCAAATTATCACACAGCCACACAAATATGTACAATTATGTGTGGATACCCAGACAATTAGACGAACACAATCAGAAGTGACTGAGTTCTCAGACAGCACCAACTTTCCTTTTACCCGTTCTTCCACAGGCCACTAAGTTTTTGTTAGAGATGACACAATGAACATTATTCTCAGTTCTTTAGAATTGCACCAACTAAGAGGAACTATTGCTGATTTTCAAAAAGGTCACAAATGGGTAACTGAGAGATAGCACAGTCAAAAAAGAATGCTTGTCTTGCAAGCACAGAACCTGAGTTTGATCTCCAGAACTCTTTTTTTTAATATTAATATTATTTATTTCATGTATGTGGATACACTGTCTCTGTCTTCAGACACCACCAGAAGAGGGCTTCAGATCCCATTACAGATGGTTGTGAGTCACCATGAGGTTGCTGGGAATGAACTCAGGACCTCTGGAAGAACAGTCAGTGCTCTTAACCACTGAGCCATTTCTCCAGCTCCAGAACTCCTGATTTTAAACAAATCAACAAATGTAGTTGAGCAGGGTGGAAGTACTTGTCATCCCAGAGCTAGACAGGTAGACAGACTCTGGGACTCTCTAGCCAGCCTAGCTGGCTTGCTGAGTTTCACTCCAGTAAGACACTGTCTCAAAAGAAAGTGGATAAAGCTTGAGAAACAACAGTCAAGGTTGTCCCCTGGCCTACACCCAGGCACATGCACACACTCGAATGCAAGGCCTCTGTCCACAAAGCAGAGCATTGTTGGAGAGCCCAATTAAGGGCAGACAAAGGTGTTTACACACACCATCACTGGGATAGCCCACGACATTTCAAAGGTGTGCAGTAATGGTAGCACATGCTCCTGTCTAAATGACAGAAATCTTTCTACCAGCCCTGGTGGCAAGTGAACAGGACCAGCACTTAGAAGCAGCAGAAGAATTGCTAAATTCAAGACCAGCCTAGGATACAAACAAAACCCAGAATTAGAAAGAGCATCCTCTTCATTGCATGACTTCATTATCTCTGGAGACTTTGAATAGTATTTTCTCAAATGACCTCAGAGCAATTCCACAGCAAGTGCAACTGACTTCACTAAAAACATAAACACTAGGACCCCTGGCCACCACCACACGTGGCTTGGGGGGGGGCAGAGGATACCCAGACAGTCAAGACACCACTAAGATGAGCAGGTGGGTGTGGAAGATGGGAGAGAAAGAAGCAGAATGATGTATACATGGTGAAGAGAGGAGGAACTAGAGACTCAAGGGCAGCAAGAACAGTCAGATGTGAGCAGCCTGTACTGCTATCTGAGGCCAGGGTGAGG
This sequence comes from Rattus norvegicus, assembly GCF_021556685.1. Classification (NCBI taxonomy): domain Eukaryota; kingdom Metazoa; phylum Chordata; class Mammalia; order Rodentia; family Muridae; genus Rattus; species Rattus norvegicus. Next base: position 115,140,411 of record NC_141541.1, read on the forward strand.
TCCTGCCCAGTGCTGCTGCAGAGCACCATGTCTGGGTCCATGGCTCTGCAGCAGTGCAGGGTCTGTGCCAATGTTCTTGACCCATGTGTTACTACCAAAGGCCATGCCAACGTCCCTAGTCTGGGCTGCTGTCTGGGACCATGTTAATATCCAAGGGCTTCAAAGGGCCAGCCCCGCCCTTCAATAGCTGCAGCAGCCCGGAGAATAGCCTCACACCTTACCTAAGCAGCAAGGTTGAGCTGGCCCAGGTGATATGGCCAGTGACATGGTGCAGGAGAGCTGGCTCTGCCCCTTGCTGGTTGTGGCATTCAGGTGAGCTGGCCCCATTTCTTGCCGGGATGGTGCTGAAGACCTGGCCCCAGTGCTGGGAGCACCAGAGGAATTGGCTGGCTGTCCAACTCAGCTACTGCCCATGCCCAGATCGGCTTGGAGTTGGCACACCCCAACTTCCACCCCATCTGTGAACTGCTGCAGCTCATGAAGGAGCACAGGGCACCAGCAGGATATCTGAGAGGAGTGAGTCAGGTGAGAATCCAGTAGTGAAGGTGTAACAGAGGCCAGAGGCCTCGGAGCAGTGAGTCACCACAAGTAAAACTGTTTGGTCAAAAGGCTGTGCTACGTGACACAGCATGACACGCCACAGCTTCCACGGTGAGATGGGGTTTTTTATTAGTATTTTTTATTTTTTACTTTTATTTTCTGTTGTCTTTTGGAGGGGTGGTTGCAAGAGCAGAGGGCAAATATGGAGGAATGGGGAGATGAGTGCGAATGGGGTACATGATGTGAAATTCACAAAGAATTAATAAAAAGTTTTATATGTATTACATACACATACATACAACTACATATGCAGGCTTATAAAATATAAACATAACCCTGGATTTAATAATTTACAAGGGAACATTCGGTCTATGGCATTGAGCAATACCCCGTAAAGAAACCCACTAGGCAAATAATTCACATAATTCAAAGACAAAGGAAGAGTCTAATGGATGTCATAGCAATCTGTCCAGCCTGCTAAAAGCTCACTATGGATCACTAGTTACCTCAAAACCTTTTCATACAGGAAAATAACACTGCTCTGATCATCCTGCTGTGTGTTTCAAATTCCTGCTAAGCTTAAATAGCCTTTGAGTGAACATCAGTGACTTGAAAACACACTAAGATACAATCATGGCAGCCACAAAGCTAAACTGACACACTTGACATATTTTACTTAGAAACAGAATGAAGACTTTTGACAATCTGGACCTTAGAAGAAAATAAGAAAGAAGAACAGTAAAGCAAGACTCAAGACTCCCAACAGCAGGGCCATAATAGACAACTAATTCTCTAAAGGCAATGAAGTAGGGCGATACCCAGGGAATTGGCCCCAAACACAGCAGAAACACTAGAGATGTCTTATAAGTCAGTGAAGATTCCGAGCCACCGCTCTGAGAATAACCAGCCTGACTGCAGGAAGGGCTGTTCTCATGCAGGGGGAGCTGTTCTCCTCATGCAGGGAGGGCTGTTCTCATCATTCGGCTTCAGCTACCTTTCTTAGTCCAGCCTACGTCAATCCTCGAGGTATCATCCTGACTCTAAAACAGTTCTCAAAGGGGATCCAGAGGCTTGGAGTCAGCCACAAAGTCAAACCATGCACAGTTTAAAAACGTCATTCAAAGTGCAAAACACACCAATAATTTTTGTATAACTGAATACAGAAAGGTCTGTGACAAATGTTCAATTCTATACCATAGATAACTTTTAAGAAACCACTACTTAGGACTAGAGACATGTCTCCGCGGTTAAGAACACTGTCTGCTCTTGCAGAGGTCCTGAGTTCAATTCCCAGCAATCACATGGTGGCTCACAACCATCTGTAATGGGATCTGATGTCCTCTTCTGGTGTGTCTCCAACAGTTACTCACATATAATTCTTTTTTTGAAAAGCGTATTTTTTAAAAACCCACTACTTAAGAGGTTGAAGGCTAACCTTTTAAATCTAGCACTTTGGAGGTAGAGACAGGTGGATCTCTGAGTTTGAGGCCAGCTCTGGTCTACAGAGTTTCAGGACAGCCAGGGCTGTACAGAGAAATCCTGTTTCAAAAAAACCACCAAAACAACAAACAAACAAACAAACAAACCCCTCACCTTGTCAGAACACACACATTAGGACTCTCCCTCTCCACGTTCGTTTCTGTAGAGCCTGAGCCATTCAATGATGTAAATGCCAACAACAAAGCACTTAGATGCAAAGAACTAAGAGCTCAGCTGTCTCTTTACATAAACACTTTCAAACGTGAAAAATAATTAAGCTCTTCGAGATCTAAAGATGCAGTCCAGAGAATTCGGAGGGTACACGTGAGATTTTTACTTAGCTATTGTAACCTGTACATGCTAATTATAAAGTCCTCCTCCCAATTATCTCTATTCATCCACACACTGCCAAGCTAAACTGTATTTTCTCCAAAAGACAATTCTGACCCTCTAATAGATGAACTCCTCTGTCTCATGTTATTCCTATGCCTTTTTACAAATACACAGTTGTTCTAGCCACATGCTGCTGTACTCTAATGTTTACATGCTGTATTACATGATGTTCACTGTATTAAACTGGGAATACTTTGTACCACTATATTAAACTGAGAACACCATGAGGATAGAAACCATTTATGACTCTATAACCAAGTACATTATCTTACTCAGAATAAATGTTTTACGAATTAGTTTATTGACGGAGGCATTGACAGAGGCATGGATGGATGATCAATAATGACATTTAGTTGAATGTTTGACACTCAAAAGAACACACCGTGCTGAACCATTTCATATCATCATTCTGTGTTCCCTAAGGCAGTATGTAGTTGCCCTTTTCCTTCAGTAGCATTAAAAAATAAGGTTCTGAACAACAAAAAAGTGATAATTAAGCTCTTCTAGTTTGGATTAGTTTGTTTTAGAAAAGTAATTTTTCACTTAAAATGTTATGAGTTGGAAGCATTTTTTAATGAATTGCAACATAAAACTCTGGGAAACCACCAGGAGAAACCAGTCAAGGATATATTTCATTCTCCACACAATCATGGCCACAGGAAAAAAGCAGCAGAGAGGAGATATGACAACAGGAGTTGAGAAGATATGATAGACTCTGAAAATTTGTCACATTGCCCAGTGATGCACACCTTGAGTTCTAGAACTCTGGAAGCAGGGACAGGTGGATTTCTGGGTTCAGGTCAGTCTGGCCTATGAAGTGAGTTTCAGGCCAATCAAAGCTTTATAGTGAGACCCTGCCTCAAAACAAAACAAAAGCAACAAAAACTACTCACATTACATACACATTAAAACACCAGACTAGCCAAGTACAGATCATAATCTCTGCTCTTGGTTGAAGGAGGAAGATGGCCTAGGATACACAGTGAGTTTGAAGCCAGCCTAAGCTATGTAGGAAGTCTCTGTCTCAGAAAACTCTCCATGACCCCCCTTTAACTCCAGTTCCAGGGGCTCTAATGCCATTTTCCAGCTTCCATGGACATTCTGCATACTGACTGATGTATACACATGCATGCAGGCCAAACAATCATAAATATGACAAAATATAAAAAAAGACTGTGGTAGGAAGTCTATATGAATCCTTTACTAATATAAATAAAAGTCAATGATTTCTGAGCTGATACGAATCATATAAAGCATTAATTTAAAACTTTATGTATCCGTGACAATGCCTGTGCACCACTCTCCTTAATTACAGAAGAAGCCAGAAGAGGGTGTCAGGTTACAGGTGTTGGTGAGCTGCAATATGAGTTATGGGAACTGAACACATGTCTTCTACAAGAACAGCAAGTGCTCTTAACCACTGAGCCATCTTTCCAGTACCTGCATAATTTTTCTAAACACAGGATATCACTGTGTCTCTGTCGACTCTGGAACTCACTCTGTAGACCAGGCTGGCCAAGAACTCACAGAGATCTGCCTGTTCTGCCTTCCCAGTGCAGGATTAAAGCCATGTGCCACCATGCAACCCCTCCCCACCCAGCAGCATAATCATTGTTAAATCACTACACCTGTATTGTATACAAGTTATTTTTGTTAGTACTTTGTGAGACAGAGTCTCAAGTAACTGAGACTGATCTCAAGTTCACTACATAGCTGAGGATTGCCTTGAACTCCTGATTCTCTTACCCCTACCTCCTAGGTGCTGGGAATACAGACATGTGCCAGCTATATTGTTTATACACTACTAAATTTGGTTCCTTAGTTGATATCCACCCAATATTTTTCTTTAAAATTTGTCTTGTTTTTAAGAGATCATTATACAGCTCATAATAGCAATCCTCCTTCCTTCTTCAGCTCCAGACAGCCAAGTGCCAGGATTAAAGGAATAAGTTCTATTCAAATGCAAGCCCTTTCTTCTCAAAGTATTGGGACCTTTTCTTCTAAAATGTTAAAAGAAAGTCAAGATTAGAATGAATATTGCAAGACAAGGGACCAGGGACTGACTGCAAACATGGCACCATATATGCCAAAGACTCCTTCAAGAACTATTTCAAATTAGAGGAAACAAATGTAGTATAGGATCTTGGGTTAGACACTGGACCTAAAAGAAAGCCATAATAAACTATCACTACGGAGGCTGCTAAGATGACTCAGAGGGTAAAAGTACTTGTTGTACAAGCCTTATATTTGAGTTCTTCAGAACTCATATATTAAAAAGTTAGATGTGGTGCTGAACGTCTGTAATCCCAACACTCCTAGCCCCGAGATGGAAGAAATAGACAGAAGAATCACCTAGAAGCTGGGTGGCCAGCCAGGCTACAGTCAGCACAGCAGAGACTATTCTGTATAGTGTGGCCTTTGCCTGGACAGTGTTTTTGTCTATAGATGAACTGAGGCAATTCTTCCTAGTAGGTATCTCGCCACAACTGGAGCAACTCCATTTTTGCTCAACTTCTTCTTTGAACCACGAAGGAAGTGCTGTAAGAAGCAGACATGTCTCTAGTCAAATGATCCATAATAATGAGATGGTCTTAAAATGTCGTATTTGGTGGACTTCCGATGCTTTTGAAGGCTATATCTATGCAAAGTATATCTTTACTGTTACATCTTAAATATTTGTCTTAATCAGGCTTTCTATTCCTGCACAAACATCATGATCAAGAAGCAAGTTGGGGAGGAAAGGGTTTATTCAGCTTACACTTCCACATTGCTGTTCATCACCAAAGAAAGTCAGGACTGGAACTCAAGCAGATCAGAAGCAGGAGCTGATGCAGAGGCATGGAAGGGATGTTTCTTACTGGCTTGCTCAGCTTGGTCTTTTTTTTTTTTTTTTTTTTTTTTTTTTGAGCTGAGGACCGAACCCAGGGCCTTGTGCTTGCTAGGCAAGCGCTCTACCACTGAGCTAAATCCCCAACCCTCAGCTTGGTCTTTTATAGAGCCCAAGACCACCAGCCCAAGGACGGCACTATCCACAATGGGCCCTGCCCCCTTGATCACTAGTTGAGAAAATGCCTTACAGCTGGGTCTCAATGGAGGCATTTCCTCAACTGAGGCTCCTTTCTCTGTGATAACTCCAGCTTGTGTCAAGTTGACACACAAAACCAGCCAATACACTATTTTTCATCATTTCTATTTGAGTCGACCCATACATAGCTCTGCCAAGATGGGGTAAGCAGTCCTTCATAATCCTGCTTTACAAAGGTCTATCAAATGATCCTGGACCAAAAGGCTGAAGACTGATGATGCTCCAATGTTTGGAGGGATGAGAAACTGTCCAGGTAGTCAGCTATCTCTACAAATTGGTTGTTTTGGAAGCTATGTTTTGTGCTTCCTATGTAATATTTGAGTCATTCTCGGACTTCTGATGGGGCTGAAGACTGGTTGTAGTCTCATAGTCAACTCAAGCTGTTTAGGATTGAGAGAGATGATATAGATTTGAGAGGATGGTTTTCAGACAGTATATAAACTAAAACCAGGACATAATTCAAGTATAGAATTGTAAGCTTTTTAAGTTAGGATAGATGGTAGAATACTTTATCTAAGTTGACCTTATCTTATCTAAGTTGTTAAGTGTACCTTTACTTTATAGTTTGCATGATTGTGATAGTTGTGCTCAATTTATATCTAAAAGAGCCTTTTAATTGGACAAAAAGGAGGAAATGTTGTAGAATGCCCTGGTGCTGTTTGCATTCTGATATTAATTCTGCTTCCTCAAGAGGGGCTGCCCAGCAGAGGAATGGATCACATACTCAGGTGATTCATGTGAACCTTCTGCCTATTTTAATTGGTCAAATAAAGGCTAGATCCTGTAATTAGACAGTGGAAGGGAAAGGTGAGGCTGAAGATTTTAGAGAGTGGGGGAAGAGAGGGAGAGGAAGAAGACAGAGGAAGAAGAGGTGGAAGGAAGATGGAGCAGAACCACATGGCCCAAAGAAGCCACAAGAAACAAGAGATCTCATAGTTGGGGAGTAGAATAGTGTAGTGGTAAATCTGCCCAGTCTAGGCATGCAGTTTATAAATATTGTAACTGAGTTGTGTGTTTTTGCACTGGCTTATTGGGGTTGGAGATTTACTGCAACATGGAATCTCTTGATTTGAGGCCCACCCAGTCTACAGAGCAAGTTTCAGTACAGCCAGAGCTACACAGAGAGAACCTGTCTCAAAAACAAACAAATGACCTTAAGAAACAAATGACAGGGAAATTTTATTAATAAAAATAAATAGCCCTCTTTTTTGTAAGCAGTTTCTCATTATATAGCCCAGGCTGAGCTCAAACTGGCAATTCTCCTACCTCGGTGCCCCAAGTGCTAAAATTACTGAGCATCCCACCACAGGCAAAACAATATTGTAAAGAATACTGACCATCATGACTCGCGCCTGTAGTCCTGGCACTCAGGAGGCTGAGGCAAGTGAACTGCTACTCCAATTCTAGTTTGAGCTATCCAGTAAGTTTCAGGCTCAGAAATAAATCAATAAAATTAGAAAATAATGGCAGCAAAGAAGAAATATTTTTTTGTTCCTACTTTTCCAAATGTCTAAACACTTTAGCCAGTATAAACATACCTTATTTCAAAGTACAGATCTGAAACATTAGCTGTCTCCCCTGTTGAGTATAACAACTGAAAACACTTCCTTTCCTTTCAGACTTTCATGCCTTGGGGCTTAAAAAGGTTAAACAAGTCCTCTGGTGTCCCCACATATGGACAGGCCATCCTCTGGCTAAGAGATGGGTCTATTTCTCTTACCCTGAGCCCAGCAGGAAGTAGACAGGAGTCTCACTTGGGCTGTTTCTGAAAGGCTCTAGGCATGATCAGTGACATAAATAAATGGCATCCCACAAGCAGGCAGAAATTGAATTCATCAGCTTCCTTTATTCTTCATATAGATGTGACCCAGATCTGAGGAGTCTAAGGAGACTTATATAATTTGCCTAGATTACAAATGTCACTATAATTTTATGGCCAAGTTTATTCTAATCCAGGCTCTCCTTTCCTCTGGATTCATTCATATACTTTAATTTATACTCTCTCTTCCCTCCCTAATCCTCCCTCAGGCTAGATATATAAACCTGTCCAATATGCCTATATCTGGCTTAACAACAGACATAAATACTGAAGAAACCAGTGACACCGACTGTAAGATCTGAAAGAAAATGGAGACTTTGCTTACCAACGTAACAGAGAAGAGAGAAGCTACTCTTTCGTACCGATCCTCGACATCTCTAAGGAAAATACTGCAGGGAGACAAAACCTGCTCTGTAAACTTGGGAAGTAAAAGGAGTTGCCGGCTGACAGTGACGGCTCACACCTTTAATCCCAGCACTGAGGGTACAGAAGCAGGCAGATCGCTACATAAGTTCAAGGCCAGTCTGGTCTACAGAGTGATGTCCAAGGCAACCAGAGCTGTTACACAGGGGAACCCTTGGGGAAGGTGCTGCAGGAAAACTCAGTTTTGAGAGGGCTGTAGGGCTGGGAGTAAATCAGTAGATAAAAGTGCCTGCTGCTAAGCCCAACAAATAACTTTGAACCCTGAGTTTTACATCATAGAAAGAGATAACTAAATCCACAAGCTGTCTTCCAACCTACACTAGCAGGCACACATATACACTTGTGTATGCACAAACTAACTAAATAAATAATACGTGATTTTAAAAAAATATTCTAAAGGAGCCACTTATTGCGTGGTATTGTGGTATACATCATTAATCACTGTGTGCAGGAGGCAGAGGCAGGTGGACCTCAGTGAGCTCTGGTCTACATAGTGAGTTCATCATAAGGAGACCCTGGGGGGGGGGGGGGAGGTCGTGAGAAGGGTTATCAAAGATGAAAACATAGCTTTTGTACATAGCTGCATATAGAAAGTCATGTGAATCCCACCTTGATTCACTTAGAGAACACAGATATAAGGCCAAACTTGATTGGGCCAAATAAGAATGACATTCAAAATAGTTCACAAAACACTGTCACAGCCATAAGAACAAAGAGCAAAAGTCGAATAACTTGAGAAAATTTTTTAAAGAAATGGGTAGCTGGTAGCTAGGGCTAGAAATATAGCTGAGTAGGCAGTGCTTGCCCAACTCATAAAGGCTGTGGGTTCGATCCTCAACATCACATGAATCCAGGCATAGTGGCAAACTCCTGCACTCCACACCTGAGAGAAAGAGGTAAGATGATCAGAAACTCAGGCCATCTTCAGAACTTGAAGAGTTCAAGACCAGCCTGCGCTATATGAGATCCTCTCTAAGAAAATTAAAAAAATAAAAAACTTGATACTAATTATAAACCTGGTCAAAAATCTAAGAGTCCCTCCCCTGGGGAGTGAGGAGGAAACATGACTAGGGAAGTTGTGGGAAAATCTACTTCTGTCATTTTGCTAAACAGACATTTTATTATAGTTAAATCTATCAAAAAGCGTGGCTCTCAGGCTTTGCAGTGGGCCTCACTTATACACAGGCCCACACTTGGCCAATGCTCAAGAAAAAGTGACTGTTGAATATGCTCAGCCACTGTGTCACCCTCTCCAAAGCTCAGGGGACATCAAAAAGACGGAAGAGAAATCATTAGGAACTGAAGAAGTGTGTGTTTCTGGAAATGATCTAACCTTGTACTTATGACATCACAGCAGCTGTGGCCACCTCCACAAGATGGGACCTACCAACATTCCATCAAGAATAAGGAGGGGCAAGGCCCTGGGTTCGGTCCCCAGCTCCGAAAAAAAGAACCAAAAAAAAAAAAAAAAAAAAAAAGAATAAGGAGGGGACCCATGAGGCCCCACCCTCAGGAGCTATTGGAGGCAGTTAATGGCTGCTCAGAAAGGGAAGGTCACTGTCTTCAGTAATGTAACCACTGGTGAGTTACCCAAGCTGCAGTAAATAACCCCTAATTGAAGTTCATGTAAGCAACACAAAAAACAAAGGAAAACAAAAACCATGAAACTAGGAGGGAGAATTGTTAGGAAGGGAGAGAATCAGCAGCAGGAATTGGGGAGGGAGAAGAGTGGGTATGGGGTTGGATATGATGAAAATGTATTCTATAGATGTGTAAAACGACATGTCAAAGAATACATTTCAAAACGGAGGAGCTGTGGAGGACAAGTCAGTAAAGCACTTGTCACACATGACCAAAACCTTAGGTTTGATCCCTAGCACCTATGTAAATAAGTCAGGTGCAGCAGCACGTACCTGTAACCCCAGCGCTGGGGAGGTAGAGGTAGGAGAATCCCCAGAGACTGATGGGCAGCCAATCTAGCCAAATGTCAGGCTCTAAGAAACTCTGTCTTGGGCTGGAGAGATGGCTCAGTGGTTAAGAGCACCCGACTGCTCTTCCAGAGGTCCTGAGTTCAATTCCCAGCAACCACATGGTGGCTCACAACCATCTGTAATGGGATCCAATGCCCTCTTCTGTGTGTCTGAAGACAGCTACAGTGTACCCACATACATGAAATAAATAACAATAAAAAAAGAAAGAAAGAAAGAAGGGAAGGGAAAGGAAGGGAAGGGAAGAGAAGGAAAGGGAAGGGAGGAAGGAAGGAAGGAAATTAAGAAAGAAAGAAAGAAAGAAAGAAAGAAAGAAAGAAAGAAAGAAAGAGAGGAAGGAAGGAAGGCAGGCAGGAAGAAAGAAAGGAAGGAAGGAAGAAAAAGAAAGAAAGGAAGGAAGGAAGGAAGGAAGGAAGGAAATTAAGAAAGAAAGAAAGAAAGAAAGAAAGAAACAAAGAAAGAAAGAAAGAAAGAAAGGAAGGAAGGAAGGAAGGAAAGAAGGAAGGAAGGAAGGAAGGAACAAACTGTCTCAACAATTAAGATGAAAAACACCCAATGTCAACCTCCAACACCAGCATGGATGCCCACACACATTAACACACATGAGCACATGTAACGCACACACATGAACACATGTACATACACCCATACACAAAGGATGGAGGGTTAAGTGGCTGACAGTTATTTTAGAGAAAGAATGACAGAAAGAAGAACAAGAGACTAGCATTTACTCAGTCCAAAGACAAAGCCCTTTTTATATAAAGATGCTGTGCCAGGCACTGGGAGGTGGACAGGTACATGCATCAGAGATGAAAATGCAGATGTAGAACAAGGAGCAAAGAGTCTGTGTTCCCAAAGTAGAAACAATCAACAAAAATGTCATTTGTGGGCCACTAAAGCAGCCAGTATCATTTAATAAATACTAAATCATATCACAAAATCGTATCCTTAATAGAAAAATGAAAAACAATACTACTGTCCCACTAGGGAATTTATAGCTCAGTCTCTCACCTCTCACACTAAACAGCTACCCAAATATACTCATATTCTCATCTTGTCCCCCAGGTACCCAAAGATACACGTTCATCCTAGTACAGTTTAAACATCATCTGGAAGGGCATATTGCACAAATCTGCTATCTCAGGACTTAGGAGGCTAAAGCAGGAGGATCAAGTCCAGCCTAGACTACATAGCAAGACCCTATCTTTTAAAAGGGGGCTGGGGGTAGGGGGGGTTTCTTTGGTACAGTCCTTGACCTTCAAAGCCCCAGCCTAGGATAGTGACATTTGGTTGGGAGTGCCTATAATTCAAGTATGTGGAAGGCTGAGGCAGGGGGATGGGCAGCCTAGACTATACAAAGAGACTCTGTCTCAAAACAGCAACAACACAAAAAGAGTACCCTGAACCTACTTCTGACTCATTAGTGTTCCCTGGGTCAACCTACAATCAGCAGCGGCTGTATGTAGGATAACAGAGTTGAAGAGTGAACTGCACGATGTGAGACAGCTCAGTGAGTAAAGGCACCTACCGCCATGCCTGAAGACCTGAGTTTCACCCTCAGAATTGGAATAGTAGAAAAGAAACAAGTCCTACGTTGTCTTTTGACTTGCATGTGCGCGTGCACATGCACACACACACACAATGTCACATACAATTAACTGGTTTTTGTTTCTTGGCTTTTTTTTTTTTTAAGTCAAGAGGAGAAGTGAGACACTAGACACAACTTACAAAAACCTTCCAGGTCTACTTTGGAACAAGAGGCTTAATGAGATACAAGCCCTTGTCACTCAGTCAGCAGACAGTCAGTCATTAAACACGCATGATCTCTTCTCAAATATACATTTTACCAGCACTGTAGCCAAAATAAAAATATCTATCTAAAAATTAGAAGGGGTATGAGGGATGGAGAAAGGGTGGGATGGCAAGCTAATTGATCCTCCCAGTCACAGCAGCACACAAGAGTGAGAATGTAACTAACTCATGGTTACAAAATAGTGAGGGGTTGGGGATCTAGCTCAGTGGTAGAGCACTTGCCTAGCAAGCGCAAGGGCCTGGGTTCGGTCCCCAGCTCCGAAAAAAAGAAAAAAAAAAAAATAGTGAGGCTGAAAAAAAGGCCCAGTAAGTCAATAGTGACAGTGACAGAGTATCACAAATCCAAGGACAGTGACCAGCAAAATGGCTCAGTAGGGAAAGACCAGGTGGGCTGGCCAGAGTACCCAAAGAATCCACCTTTCTCCAAATCAACTTACTACTACAGGAGAATGCCAACATACTGAACTTTTTTTTTTTTCTTTTTTTTCGGAGCTGGGGACCAAACCCAGGGCCTTGTGCTTGCTAGGCAAGCGCTCTACCACTGAGCTAAATCCCCAACCCCCATACTGAACTTTTTAACAAGGATTCTTGGAAACAAATTCATATCCTCTTGCAAGATACCTTGCACGGTGCCTTAGTCAGGATTTGTATTCCTGTACAAAACATCATGACCAAGAAGCAAATTGGAGAAGAAAGGGTTTATTCAGCTTACACTTCCACATTGCTTATCATCACAAAAGGAAGTCAGGACTGAACTCAAGCAGGTCAGGAAGCAGGAGCTGATGCAGAGGCCATGAAGGGACATTACTTACTGTCTTGCTTCCCTTTGACTTGCTCAGCTTGCTCTCTTATAGAAAGAAACCTAAACTACCAGCCCAGGGATGGCCCCACCCACAATGGGCTGGGTCCTCCCCCAGTGACGAGTAGTTGAGAAAATGCCTTATAGCTGGGTCTCATGGAGGCATTTCCTCAAGGGCGGCTCCTTTCTCTGTAATAATTCGGTCCCCAGCTCCGAAAAAAAGAAAAAAAAATTATTTTAGATAGTATGGTGGCACACAACTGTAATCTCAGCACTTGGTAGGGCGGGAGGAATATAGAGGCAAGAGGATCAGATGTTCAAGGTCCTCCATGAGAGCATCATGGTAGAAGGACATGGAGGATCACAACTGTTCACCTCATGGCAGCCAGAAAAACTGCAAAAGTACAAAAGGAAAAGGCCAATGCCAAGCAAGACACAACCATCAGCAATCCACTTCTTACAACTAGGTTAACCATCCCAGTAATCTGCTCTGATTTTTTTACTTTAATTTTTTAATGATTTGTTATTATTTTATATGCATAGTGTTTTTACCTGCATACATATCTGTGTGAGGTCAGAACCCCTGAAACTAGAATTACAGATGGTTGTGAACTGCCATGTGGGTGCTGGGAATTGAACCCAGGTCCTCTGGAGGAGTACTCAGTTCTCTTAACTGCTGAGCTATCTCTCTCCAGCCACTCTGTTCAGGTTTTTAACTCACTTTCAGGAGGCTGAGACAGGAACATCACCAGTTTGAGGCCAGATTGGGAGAAACTTTATCTTTGATAAAAAAAAAATGTTTTTAAAGTCATTTGAAAGCTAGCTAAAGATATGTTTTTAAGTTTAAATTACTGTGCTTAAAAGATCTATAAAATAATATTGCCGGGGCTGGGGATTTAGCTCAGTGGTAGAGCGCTTACCTAGGAAGCGCAAGGCCCTGGGTTCGGTCCCCAGCTCCGAAAAAAAGAACCAAAAAAAAAAAAAAATAATAATAATAATATTGCCTCTAATCTGTAAGGCCACTTGCTCAAGAACAGATAAACCTATATTATTATATAAGCCCCACTTACCCAAGGACAAATAACTTCCTAAAATGCTTGGGGCTGTTCATGGAAGATAACAAGCCACATGTTTTCACTTCTGTAAACAAGGCTGGTTACCTCACTGCTGCACAGCATGTGCTTGATCACATGGAGGCAGGAGACACATCTGGATGTATGCTTGTCCCCAGTCAGGTGAAGAAAGCTGCAGAGCCTTGTGGAGTTTGTCTTTGTAAGTACCTGACTAGTGTAGGTCATGGCCACTCTCCATGTATAAATTTAGCTCATTCTGCTATATGACATTAGGTAAATTGCTTAAATCTCTGTTTTACAACTTCACTTTTTTTTTTTTTTTTTTTTTTTTTTTTGGAGCTGAGGACCGAACCCAGGGCAGCTCTACCACTGAGCTAAATCCTCAACCCCTACAACTTCACTTGTAAAACTGGCATTCCCCTTCTACATCTCCCTCTCTCCTTTTCATCCTCCCCACCCCTCTCTAACACAGTCCAGGCTGCTGTGAGCTCACTTTGTAGGCAAGGACACTAAACTACAGTCTAAAACAATAGGGTCTTACCTAAGAACTCTCCCTGCTGGGATTATAGATGTGCATAGCCACACCCAGTCTTTACCTAACATGCACAAAGCCTTGGGTCTGATCCCAAACACTGCATAACTGAGCATGGTGCATACTCCTCTAATCACAGCATTTGGGCAGCAGAGGTGTAAGGACCAGAAGTTCAGGGTTGGGGATTTAGCTCAGTGGTAGAGTGCTTGCCTAGCAACCACAAGGCCCTGGGTTCGGTCCCCAGCTCCAAGAAAAAAAAAAAAAGTTCAAGGTCAGAGAGTGACTCGCCTGTTGCACAAGTGCCAGGACCTTACAAATACTCCAAGTACTCATGTAAAAAGCCAGGAGTGGTGGTGCACATCTGTAATCTCAGTAGTAAAATCTCAGGTGGAAAGATGGGGGGAGGGGTAGTATAATGCTAGCTGGCCAGTCAAATCTAGCATATCTGTGATCTCCAGGTTCAATGAGAGGATCCATCTCTTGAAAGAAAGAAAGAAAGAAAGAAAGAAAGAAAGAAAGAAAGAAAGAAAGAAAGAGAGAGAGAGAGAGAAAGAGAGAAAGAGAGAAAGAGAGAAAGAGAGAAAGAGAGAAAGAGAGAAAGGGAGAAAGGGAGAAAAGCAGTCAAGCAAGTTACCCAGTATCAACCTCTGGCCTCCCCATACAGGCCCATACAATAGCATGCACACACTTGCATACAAACACTACACACACACACACACACACACACACACACACACACAGAGAGAGAGAGAGAGAGAGAGAGAGAGAGAGAGGGGGGGGGGGGGGGGGGGTGGGGAGACTAAATAACTAAGTGACTCCTTACACAGTGAGGCTGTGGTGTAGAAAGTAATAGAGCACTCCAGTCTCGCACAGAGACCCTGCGTACAATCCCGAGGACTTCTAAATAGGAAAATTAAGAAGAAAGAAAAAAATTTATTGGAGGAAATGTAGGTGAAGATGGGGAACAGAATCTAAGGCCAAGACAAGAGCAGTGCATACATCTGCAAAGGAAACACTTGGGAGGCTCAAGCAGGAAGTGTGGCTCAAAGCCAGCTGGAGCTAAAAACAAACAAACCCCAATTCTCGAAAACCGAGGAAGTGAGAGCTGAAAATGGTAGTTCAAACCTCCAACCCCAAGAAACTGATGCAGAGACATCAGAAGTTGAAGGCCTGGCTCAGCCACACAGGGGGTTCAAGGCTTTGTGGGCTGAATGAGACCTTGTCTCAAAAACGCAGAGATAGAAGGCAGCTAGAGAAGTATCAAACTTCCTTGGGAGGTCTCTGTAACCAGGGCAGACAGTGCCCCTATCAGGGTGACACCAGATAACGGGACACCAGATTTCACACATACCTCAACTTTTAACCTCTAAAAAGGTAGTACTCCAGGGCAGGAGCTCTTTGGTATCACAGATCTGAATTAATGACACCATTTTTCTGGAGCACTGTCCCCTTCTTCTTATCCGTACAAATGGAATAACGATACTTACAACCTGGGCTGTGAGGATACCCAGAGCATATGACCCAGCAACATAATAGAAAATGCAATGGCCTAGCACAACACAGACAACTACAGAGCTGTGTCTCTCAGGAAGACACACTATAAGCTGAGCACCAGCTCATTTGGAAGTTCTGTGGGTGAGACAGCTTAGTACACACCAGTATGTTGATTCTCTTATGGTAACCAATGGTAGAGTCAAGGAGAGCCTGTTTCTCTTTCCAATTGTATATGTGACAATCTGAGACATGTTTGTGTGTCTAATTACTAAACAAGTAGGATTTGTTTCAGGGTGCTGATCTCTGGAACATTAGCTAAAATAAAGTTTTACCCAAAAGTTAAGTTTCAAAATTGGCTCAAAAATGAGAAAATAGGAATTCTTCTAAGACAAAACTAGATAAACCAATTCTACAAAGATTGAATAAAATACTGTAGGGAAATGAAATTGGAGGCATCCAAAATAATCTCTACATGGGCTTCTGGAATGTATCAATTGTATCTGAAGCCATCAGAAACAGAGAGTAAGTGCAAGACACCAACGACATTAGATTTAAGACATCTAAAACATAATTTTTATGTCAAGCCAAGGGAAGTTTACAGAAGCAGCAAGAGATAAATGCTTTGCTTACATTAAGAGTCAAGACTACTCATGACAGATTAGCAAGGTAAATAAATATAACCTATAGAAAAGAAGCATCAGCTGAGACAATTTAGAAACTGTAAATGTGAAAGTCACACTTTTCAATTGAATAGATTATTTTGTTGGTGGTGGCTACTATTCAGGCTGGTTTCTTTTAAGAAATAACTGTCTGTGTATCCTTGGCAAAGTATTCTTTGCAGATCATTTGGATTATTTAGAATAACAGAAATGAACCTGAGCTACCAGAGATCTTAAGATGGGAGAACAGGGCCAACAACAAGGCTATCTTAGATTTTCCACAATGCTGTGATAAAATACTGACAAAAGCAAAAGGAGGAGGAATTTATTTTAACTCACAGTTCCAGGTATAGTACACTGTTGCTGGAAGTCCTGGTAGCAGGAGCTCTCAGCAACTTTTTAGTTTGCTTCCCCTGACAGGAATCAGAAAACAAGAACTACAGGAAGCCTTGGGAATGGTGACGCCCACAGTTGACATACTTTGCCTTCTCAGTTAATACAACCAATCTAAATCCCTATAAGCATACCTAGAGATCCTTTTCCAAGGAGATGTAAAATTCTGACAGGTTGGCATTTAATATTAAATATGGCTCAACCAGTAAAGGTGCTTGCCTACCTGGCAACCTGAGTTTGATTCCCTGAAGCCAAGAATCTGTATAAAGGTAGAAGAGAACTAACTCCACAAAGATTTTCATTTTCATCCCTGTATTGTGATGTGCATTATTTGCACGTACAAATGCACACACACACAACATAACCCCCACACACGCACAAACAACATATACACATTTTTTTTAACTAAATAAAAAGGAAAAAAAATTTGAACTGGTACATTCAATGACTCCTACTTCACCCTAATCTGATCAGGTAAGACAAAGCTGGTGAGGCACATAAAGAAAAGAAAACTACCAATATCTAAAACAAACACTCTACCAAAAAGGTATTGACCTGGATAGGAAAAGCATAATAAAACAAGTACATATATATGAATAGAGGGAAGCACATGACTGAATACATCCAAAAAGTAAGCCATTTTATCTCTTGTTGGTAGTTTTACCTAAAAGTTAATATTATCATCTTTATTCTTTTGTTAGATAACTTCATTCCTGGTCCTAGGAAAGTAAAAAGGAGTAGAATGATAATAGAAAAGTAGGCTAACCCCCCACACACACACACTCCAGGGCTAGAGAAAAATCCTATCTCCAGAGAAAGAAGGAAGGAAGGAAGGAAGGAAGGAAGGAAGGAAGGAAGGAAGGAAAGAAAGAAAGGAAGGAAGGAAGGAAGGAAGAAAGAAAGGAAGGAAGGAAGGAAAGAAAGAAAGGAAGAGAAAGAGAGGGAGGGAAGGAGGAGGGAGGGAAGAAGCAAGGAAAGAGGGAGAGGGGTGCCATTAGACTCTTTATCTCTCTTTCCAGTGTGTCCATAGTAAATAAGTTGTCTTCTTTTTCTTTTACTAAAAAAGCCAACAAACAAGCAAACACAAACAAACAAAACAAAACAAAAATCCCTATAGGGGCTGGAGAAATGATTCAATGGCAGAAGACCCTCAGGTTTGGTTCCAAGCACCCATATTACAGCACACAGCCACCTGTAAACAGGGGACCGATGCCCTCTTCTGGCCTTCTAAGACACCAAGAACACATGTAATTTTTTTTTAATCTTAAAAAGAAAAAAGGCCAGGCAGAGTGGTGCACATAACTAATGTTTAAATTTACCAACTTGGGAGGTAGAGGTGCGTGAATCCTTCTGAATTTAAAGCTGTCCTGCCCTACATAGCTAATTTCAGGCTAGTCGGCGGTAAATAACAAAACCCTGTCTCAAAATAAAACAAAGCATTTTGTGGGTTTTTTTTTAAGTTTTATGTATGTATTCATGAAATCATTTGTGGTTTTTCATATCTATGTATATATACATAGATATTTTTCTTATTGGATTTTTGTTTGCCTGTTTGCTTTCTAGAGAAAGAAAAGGCGTGGAGTTGGGTGATAAGGAGGTGGGAGAGATCTAGGAGTAGTCAGGACAGAGGAAGTCATAATCAGGATGTGTTGTATGACTTTTTTTTTTTTTTTTTTTTTTTGGTTCTTTTTTTCGGAGCTGGGGACTGAACCCAGGGCCTTGCGCTTCCTAGGCAAGCGCTCTACCACTGAGCTAAATCCCCAACCCCGACTTTTTTTTAACTAAAAATATTTTTAAAAAGCAAATGAAGGGGCTGGAGAGATGGCCCAGTGGTTAAGAGCACTGTCTGCTCTTCCAGAGGTCCTGAGTTCAATTCCCAGCAACCACATGGTGGCTCACAACCATCTGTAATGGGATCTGATGCCCTCTTCTGGTGTGTCTGAAGACAATTACAGTGTACTTATATACAATAAATAAACAAATCTTTTTTTAAAAAAAAAAGGTAAATGAATAACATAATAGCTATATAAAATCGACATTTTACCTTTATACAAGTATGCTTTATTTATGAAACCAAGTCACCAGTGAACAAATCCTCCTTGACTAAAATTTAGCTAGATGCCATCTTTACAGGCACCCTATTTCATAGGCTGTGCCTGCTTTACTCATATCCACATGCAGTGACCAACTATGGCTGGCATGTGCCAACAAGGTTCACTGGTCATTACAGAAGCCATTCTTAGTCAGTGCTGCCCTGGGGGTTATAGTCTCCAAGTAAAAAAAGGGTATTCATCATTCAAGTTAAAGTCAATCTTAAAAAGCTTCTGCATTGCCCACACTAATACAATATAGCTTTATGTAAGTATTCCAATAAGTACGAAAAGAAAAGGCAATTCCAGAATAATTTAATATTCAGAAATTAAACTACTTGTGTTGTTTGCTGCTTGGATCAATACAGTAATTTCATGAATATTCCAGTCTGTAAGCAGTTCCTACTTCTTGATTCTCCCCTTCATCAATTCTAGTAAGTCAATATTTCTCTATATATGAGTCAATAATTTTCTATAGGCCTCAATTATTCCTTCGTTTTCCCTACAGAATAATAAACAACCCCAAGAGCACCACCTAACCACATAAACAGTTTCTCCAGTTAGTACTCAAGAAGTTATAATCATCACCTGTAATCCCAACAATAGGGAGTAGAGACAAGAAAGTGGGAAGTTTAAGTGAGTTGTGTACAGTGAGTTGGAGGGCAGCCTCAGCTATACTACTCTGTCTCAGAAGGGTAAATAGTCAGGCACAGTGGCTGGCAAACACCTTAACCTCAATGCTTGAGAAGCAGAGTCAGAAGATCGCTGTAAGTTCAAGGCCAGTGAGGTCTACATGGAAAGACCCTGTCTAAATAATCGAAAAAAAGTAAGTAAATAAATAACCTCAAATCTTTCTAAAAATCTTCTGTCTCTCTGCCCACCTCTCCTCTTACTTTACTCAAATGCACACAAAACTTAAGTACATTGGAATGCTAGATGTACTGTATATATCCAAAGCACGGTGCCAAGCATATTGGCTCATGCTTATAACTTCTATGTCAAAAGCAGAGGCAAACCCATCATTTCAAGTTCAAACCAGCAATATCTACAAAGTGAGGTCTAAACCAGCCAGGACAACATAGCAAAACTGTTTAAAAAAAAAAAAAAACAATTAGGACATTTTTGTACTGAGGGGTATAATAGGAAGTATTGGTATTCATGAGTTTAAAATCAGTCTAGTTCAAAAACAATTCAAGGCTATATTTATTAAGTGCTTAAAATAAGTGGCAGTACCCATCTGCACCAGAGGTCAATGAAGAAGCCAGAGAATCTGAGGTTTAGATAGTGGTTAGTGCCCCTGGTAGAGACAGACTCTGAGGCAGCCCCTAAAGCAGGGCAGAGCTAAATTACACAACTGATGCAAAGAGCAGGAAGGAGACTCCAGGTAGGAACAAAAGCTCAGATCCGAGAAGTGCTGAAAATACAAAGTGATAGATTTTCTGGACTGGAAGAGAGAATTACTCATGAGTATAAACATTAAACATCTATTATTAACTAGCAGGGGCCGACACTAAAAATATACAGAGTACATGCTGGCCACAGAGTGATGACTGGAGGTGCCAAGGATGGCCAGTCAACTGGTGCTGATATGAGAACATGTGCTTCGCAAGAACAGCACTGAGAAAACAGTAAGGGTCTTCTATCGGCTGACGGGATAGAGAACTAAAATACAGACTATCTACAGAAAATATAGTGTTTATTCAGGAGCGAAAAGAATGAAGTGCCAGGCACCATGGTGGTTCATGCCTGTAATCCCAGCACTTGGCAGACCGGTTCAGCTATATAGAGAATATCCAAGACAACCTAGCCTTAGAGTGAACCCTTATCTCAAAAACAAAAACAAATCGCAAAGCCACCCATTGGACAATCCCATTTATGTATGATAGATTCTCAGACTATTCAGTGCACTGATGAGGGATGACCTACGAATGACACCATATACAGAAGTACTGCTCATCAACAGAGAAAAACAACAGAGGGTGCCATAAAACATTCTGACCGTGAGTATCCTGGGTACTTGCTAAGGAACCTGAGCTTTGTCTTGAACAAAGACTGGCAAATACGCAGTCCTTAGTACCACTTTCCTGCCTGTGGCATTGGCAGATTTAACAATTATGCTGTCGAGCTCTTAAGCTGCCTCCATAGTTATATATACAAACTCCTCCCCACAACCCTTTTTTTCAGAAGGATCTCAAGAAAGTAGCTTCATATAAAATTTCAATTTAAAAGAAAAAACAAGAACTCCGGTGGCTGCATGAAAATTAAATTTGGCAGAAAGCTGCTGTGGCCATCCGAGTACCAAGTGATGAGACATTGAACTACAATAATGGCAATGAGAAAGGCAAAAACAGGGGCTGGGGATTTAGCTCAGTGGTAGAGCGCTTACCTAGGAAGCGCAAGGCCCTGGGTTCGGTCCCCAGCTCCGAAAAAAAAGAACCAAAAAAAAAAAAAAAAAAAAAAAAAAAAAGAAGAAGAAGAGAAAGGCAAAAACATCAGAGGCTAAGGAAGCAAAACCCTAGGACCTCAATGGCATGTGGAGTCTTAAGAGGGTGGCAGTCGGGGTTGGGGATTTGACTCAGTGGTAGAGCGCTTGCCTAGGAAGCGCAAGGTCCTGGGTTCGGTCCCCAGCCCCGAAAAAAAGAAAAAAGAAAAAAAAAAAAAAAAAAAAAAAAAAGAGGGTGGCAGTCTTGCTCATCAGTAAGTCCCAGCATCCATGTTCCTGGCATAAATCAAAGATTCTATAAATATTCGACGATTGTCTTCCACTGTCTCTTCACAAAACCAGAATAGAGGCAATATTATTGTCTTTCCATAGAAACGGAATCTAGAGGTTAGAGGTTAAGTGACTTGCCCAAATACACACAGACAGGAAACAGTAGAATGTAATTCTGACAGATTTCCAACTCCAAAGCCCGAGCTTTGACCTGTGACTCGGCTTCCAACTTGAACAGCAGGATGGCAACAGGATTGCTACCACTGAAATGACAACTAAAATATAGACTGTGGTCAGAGGCCTGGGTGTTCTCACTGTGTTAAAATATAGACTGGAGGGCTACAGAGATGGTTCAGAGGTTAAGAGCATTGACTGCTCTTCCAGAGGTCCTGATTTCAATTCCCAGCAACCACATAGTGGTTCACAACCATCTGTAATGAGGATTCGATGCCTTCTTCTGGTGTGTCTGAAGACACAACGGTGTACTCATATACATGAAATAAATAATCTTTGAAAAATAAAATAAAATATAGACTGGGTATGTTCTCACTGTGTTTTGGTAGCTGGAACCTTAAATGTAGGGGTTATTCAGGAGGATGTGTGGTGAAGAGAGGATAGTCAGAGGTGAGCTAACCCGGGAGTAAAGAACAAGAGTCTACACAGAAAGTCACAGAGGGAAGGACAATGAGCCCAGAGCAGCTTTTAAGAATGCCATCAGGGGGTTGGGGATTTAACTCAGCGGTAGAGCACTTGCCTAGCAAGCGCAAGGCCCTGGGTTCGGTCCCCAGCTCTGAAAAAAAGAACCAAAAAAAAAAAAAAAAAAAGAATGCCATCAGGGGGTTGGGGATTTAACTCAGCAGTAGAGCACTTGCCTAGCAAGCGCAAGGCCCTGGGTTCGGTCCCCAGCTCCGAAAAAAAGAAAAAGAAAAAAAAAAAAAAAAAAAAAGAATGCCATCAGCAGGTGAGTATGCTCAAAAGGGTCAAATTCTAAAGCAATGCATGTACATTTGATGGGGGAGTTGCTGGGATTGCAGAAAATGGCAGCACTTAGGGTTAGGGTTTCAATAGCTGAAGACTGCCTGTTTCTAAATGTGTCAAAATCTGGGGATGGCTGAAAACACAAATCCCATTTCTACTAATAATTAATGATATGTTTTGAATATTTTTGTGTCCCCCCCAACCCTCAAGGTTTTTATATAATTTTATTTCATTATTTATGTGTATGTATAACTGCGTATGAGTTTATGTGCACCCCTGCATGCAGGTACCTAGAGAAGCCAGAGGGCATCAGATTCTCTGCAACTGGACTGACTTACAGAAGGCTGTGGACCACCTGAACCCAGGTCCTCTGCGAGAGTAGTAAGCACTCTTACCTGTTAGGTCTTCTCTCCAGTTCCTACCCTCATGTTTTTACACTGAATTTTTAATACCTTTAAATGTATCTGGAGATGGGACATTTGAGAGGTAATTCAATCACAAAGGTCCAAGCCTCCCTTAAATAGAAGTGGTGCTTTAGAAAAAGAACCAAGAGATATCTATCTGCCATCCGAGTATATAATACAAAGGCCTCACCTGCACACCAGGTGACAGCTATTACCAGGGACCAAGTGACCCAGCACATATGCTCTGGGATCCTCACCCTCCAGAACTTGAGGGTCAACTGATGTCATTTTGTTACACCAGCCAGAACTAGGGGCTACTTCACAAGTGATTAGGTCTTTTTATGTTTATTTCCTTTCTGAAATGGAAATAAGCCAGGTACAGTGGGTAAATGCCTATAGCCAACATCTAGGAGGTTGAGACAGGACAATCTGGAGTAGCCTCAATTACAAAGCAAAGCCTGTCTCAAAAGACCAAAGTAATTTTTTAAAGGAAAGAAAGGAAGGAGAGAGAAATACTATCATGGTTATCTTCTATTCGTTACTTTGAGGACTTTTTTAAGTTTCAAGATGCTCACCATGTGTGGTGGCCATTCTTGGTTATCAACTTAAATACATTTGGACTACCTCTCCCTCCTCCACCCCTCCCTCTCTTCTTTCCCCCTGGAGGACCCCCCTGAAGCCTCTTGTCCATAAGACTTGTGGATGGCATCATATACGTTCCTGGTAGGTCCTGTTGTGTTTATATCTACATACCCTATCTGAGAGCTGGTTTCATATAGCTCAGGATGCCCTGAACTTCACAAGCAGTGTTAAGACACTTCTCAAGTCCTGATCCTCCTGCCTCCTACTTCCCAACTCCACATCCTGTCTTACATTCCATGTTTCTCTCACCTGAGAACTTTCTATTGTTTCCTCCTTTGCACTCTTACATTCTAGAGCTCTTTGCTGAGCCCCGTTCTGATCTAAGAGAACAAGCAGAAGGGTGCCACTCTGTGGGCCTGAAGCTCCTATTAGGCCGAAGAACTTCTGTGCCACTGCCTGGAGTCCTCCTTATTGCCAACCCACTAAGAGCTCTGATGTTCTTTGTGTTACCTGCTGTGGCTCTGGACTAATAAAACAGAAGGAATAGCTTTGGAAAACACAAAGGAGTCTTCCTCAGGTTGGGTGAACAGTCAAAGTATACTTAGCCCTAGTCATTAAAGGGCTCCATCTGATATTATAATTTATACAAAATATTTACCTTAAAAAGTCTCCAGAGCACATCTAACATTTGCTTAGATATTTCGACTTGTAAGAGTATCTCCTGCTGACCTCAGGGAAGCAGAGAAAGGATCTCTGGGAGTTCCAGGCCAGTCTGATCTATAGAGTTCCATGGCACCCAGGGATACAGAGAAACCCTGCCTCAAAAAACAATTTATTGCCAGATGTGATGATGCATACCTTTAGTCTAGCACTCAGGAAGCAGAAGTAGGTTGAGTTCAAAGCCAGTCTGAATTCCAGAGCAGCCAGGGTTATGTGGAAAGACCCTCTCTGAAAGAGAGAAAAAGAGAAAGAGAGGGGGTGGGGGGGAGGAAGGAAGGAAATTATTTTATTGAAGTTTTTCCCCCTGCCTAGAGTTGGGGAAAGAGAAAGGAAGAAAGGAAAGAAGGAAGGAAGGAAGGAAGGAAGGAAGGAAGGAAGGAAGGAAGGAAATGATTTTATTGAAGTTTCTTTTTTTTTTTTTTCTTTTCCCTGCCTTGCCTTGATTTGAGGTCAGGAGTATGGCACATGCCTATAATCCCAACACTTGGAATAGAAGTTCTAGGCCAGCCTGGGCTATTCTTTACTAACTAATTAATTAATGCAGAAATTTTGTAAACTATGTTTCAAATTACAAATTTAAAGGAACAAGGAAGAACAGAAATATCAAATAGGGAAAAAGATATTTAAAAATTACAAGCATGAAAATACCTATTTTGGTTAAGAAGTTAAAAGGAGATACTTTAGATGAGAAATGATTTTGAGACAAGCTGACTCCATGACAGGCTTCAAATTGCCAGTTCATGAGACTAAGCCTAAATCTGTTTCCAAGAACTGGGCAAGTCCAGGCTGCAGTAGGTGCCCCACCACCTGGCTTGAGGTAAGGACAATGGGTCAGTAAGTTTCCAGACCTCCCCAGCAATGGTTCTGGAACGTCCCTAGAGATAGTGTCAATGATAGAGGTCACCTACCTCTCCCCGGAATGCTCCTAATGTGCTTTAAATCAGCCTTCAAGCTCACTTGGGTATTGCCATATTGGAATGAGAGACCCCAGCAAGCTGAACTTCTGCAGAATAAAACACTCTTTGCTTTTATATACTACTTGAGTCTGGGGTATCATTCTTTGGTGAATCATGAACCCTTACATTTGGGGGCTCTTGCCCAGGATTCTCCGGAGACCCCATGACCCAAATTGTGGAGTGTTTTTGCCAATCAGTAGTTCTGGGCTCCCTGGTTGTCTTCTGTCTTGTCCATATCTGTGTTTCTGTTTCAGATTTAATCTGGAGGCCGAGAGGGATAAGGAGGATGCAGTATTTTGTCACCTGGGCAGGTACAATGGAGGATACTCCTGACCCCTACCAGAAGCAGGAGAGCTTGCTAGTTCTCATCTGGACTCTGAACTGGCTGTGGTCTGTGGGCCTACTATGCACAGGGAGGAAAACAGTTGGAACAGCCTTTCGGTTTGCTTTTGTCTTCCAGGAATGTCCTTCTGTATCTGGCTGTGTGCATTCTGTGTGTGCTTTTGGTCCCACAGTAGAAATCTTTCTTTAGAATGGGACAGGCACAAAGCACCCTATTAGGTGTGCTTGTTCATCAGACAAACTAACCATCTTCTGCAAGAATGAATGGCCCACTGTAAAGTAGGTCGGCCTGAGAAGAATTTCCATCTCTCCATCATTTACAGGGTGAAGGTTTAGTTTATGAGGCCTGGAGCCATATATCACCATGTGGCAATACCTGGTGGAGAAGCCCCCTGTTTGGATGAGACTTTTTTGTCACAGGCCTTGCCACTCCCCACCCTTCTTTCTCTAAAGAAGGGTCAGCCTCGGCTCCCTGCCTTGATCCCCCTTCTGTTCCTTGCTTCCTCTTTTCTCTGTCCCCCTCCTTATGTTCCTGCTCCTGCCACCACTGCCCCTGCCCAGCCAGCATAGGCAGGAGGAGCAGCCCCTGATTCCCCCAACTCTCCTGACTCCACTTGGGAGTCTCCCTCACACTGGCCCACACTACCCAGAGGGCTAACTCTATATAGCCTTACTCCTTCAGGCTATAGGACCCCCAGATGCTCAAGGGAGACAGTTCATGACATATGTGTTATTTGCCAGTAATGATCTTTACAGCTGGAAGTTACAGAACTCCCCATTCTTAGAAAGACCATCAGCTCTCATAACTCTTCTAGATTCAATCATGCTGACTCACCGACACACCTAAGATGCCTGTCAGCAGTTGCTCCAGGTCATCTTCACAACAGAGAGGATTGTGGGAGCCGCCTGGAAATTGGTTCTGGGAACAAATGGGCTGCCCATCCAAGATCAGGTTGACAAAAATGCAGCCTTCCCCTGACTCAACCAGACTGGGATTTTAACACTGCTGAAGGTAAGGGAGAGGCCAGATCCGAGTCTACTGCCAGATTCTGATGGGCGCCTCCAAGAGGATACCAGAGGCCCACAAATTTATCTAAGGTGAGCTAGGTAATGCAGGGAAAGAATGAGAGCCCCAGGGAACATCTAGAAAGATCTTTTGAAGCCTATAAGACCTACACTCCTTTTGACCCAGAAGCCAGAGAGCACCAGTTAGCTTTGAACATGGCTTTTGTTAACCAAGCTGCCCCCTGACATCCATTGAAAGCTTCAGACACTAAATGGCTTTGCAGCCTACCTCTAGCACCCAAAAGCCAGCCTCTATTTGCCTTTGAAGGGCAAGATTTGGAGAGAGGCTTCAAGAGCACGCAGGTGTCCACTGAGGTCAGAAGAGGGTATCAGATCCCTTAGAGCTGGAGTTGTAGGTAATTGTGAGTCACAGGACATGTAAACTGCCTGCAACTCCAGCTCTAAGGGATCTGACACCCTCTTCTGACCTCAGTGAACACCTGCATTCCTGCATATTAAGAGCACTACCTGCTCTTCCAGAGGTCCTGAGTTCAAATCCCAGCAACCACATGGTGGCTCACAACCATCTGTAATGAGATCTGATGCCCTCTTCTGGTGTATTTGAAGAAAGCAACAGGGTACTCATATACATAAAACAAATCTTTTTTAAAAAAATTTTTGGGGGTTGGGGATTTAGCTCAGTGGTAGAGCGCTTGCCTAGGAAGCGCAAGGCCCTGGGTTCAGTCCCCAGCTCCGAAAAAAAGAAAAAAATTGTTTTTAATTTATGGCTGAGACTGGTGGTTTTTAATCCCAGAGCCCTTACAAAGCAGAGGCAAGTGGATCTCTGTGAGTCTGAAGCCAGAAATACACTGTGAGACCGTTTCAAAAGAGACAAAATGAATAAACAGAAATAATTAACAAAAATGAAAGAATCTACTTCATCTTTTTTTATTTGCTTCTTTGTAAAGAGGGAGTGTCTGCCTCTGGGTTATTGGGAGAAGATAAAGTAAATGCATAAAATAAATACATAAAAGTTATTGTTTAGGTTTGGTTTGGGTTCTATCAGGTCATCAGGCGCAGTGACATGTCACCCTTATATCATCTTGCTAACTAATAAAGAAGTACAGTCTAACAGATGTAGCAGCCTGTGCTCATCATCTTAGCAAGGAGGAGGCGAAGGCCAGAGGATTCCCAGGATAGTCTTGGCCACAGAATGAAATGAGACTGTCTCAAAATGACACACAGCAGACAAAAAGAACATATATACGAGGTATACTTAATAAGAGAGCAAGGATTTTCATAATTACCCTAATTACAGTAATTTTTTTCAAGCTTTCTTTTCCTGCAGTCTGGTACCTGCATGAGAACAGCGAGTACATTATTGAAATTGCAATAATCTTATTAACACTCAGCTTTCAGAAAGATTTCTATATGATCTGATCAGCCATGAAAATTAAATCACAATAGTTCCTTTCAGGGGAGTGGTTCTTCAAGATAAGAGTTTCTCTGTGGAGCCCTAGCTGTCCTGCAACACTCTATATAGACCAGGCTGGTCTTGAACTCAGAGATCCACCTGCCTCCAGGGATTACAGTCATGCTAGCAAACCACAGTAATTTAAATGATGTTATTTTACCACTAAGAATCAAGAAAGTCACTTGTAGTGAGACATGCTTTCAATCTCAACATTGAGAAAGTCTTTGGAAGACAGGTAGGCAGATCAAGAGTTCAAGGCCAGCCTGGTTTTACAATGAGATCCTGTCTTAACAAACACACACACACACACACACACACACACACACACACACACACACACACACACACACAAAACCAAAACCACCAAAACCAAAACCAAAACCAAAACCAGGGTGATGGTGGTACATGCCTTTTATTCCAGCACTTGGGAGGCAGAGGCAGAAGAAACTCTGAGTTCCAGGCCTGCCTGGTCTACAGAACAAGCTCCAGAACAGCCAACATTACAAAGAGAAATCCTGTCTCAAAACGAAGTGGAAAAAAAGGAAAGAGAAGGAAAGATTGTAAGACAGGAAGCATGGGTCAGCTGGTAAAGTCCAGCGTTAAGCCTGAGGATTTGCAGCTGATTCCTAGAATACAAGGTAGACTATGACAGCAGAAGGAAATCAACTCAAGCCCTTGCGTTGTCCTCTCATCTCCACACACGTTTGCTTGCACACAGTAGGTAGGTAGATAGAATGTTTTTATTTTTAATAATCAAGATAATATAGGTACAACATACTTCTGTACCTTCTAGGTAAACAAATCAGAACCTGAAATATTTGGAAAAAGAATCTTATCAACTTCACTACTGGGTTTAGCAGGGTGGAACAAACAGTTTCAAAGCCACTGAATTCAAATTCCATAATAAAGCTTAGTAAAATAATCCTATTTCCCGAGTAAAGTGGCAGTGAATCTGTCAAGGCCTTCAAAAAGTCCAGCAGAGCTAGCAGAAGTCACAGTATCTTACTACTGAATTCATTTCCCACTCACAAATAGGTGGCAGGTCGGCAACAGTTGTCTGGACCTGGTGGGACAAACCAGTCACTTTTTACGCATGAGGGCAAAATGCCTACAGCAATAAACAGCCACATCAAGGAAGAATTGCCACATTTGCTACCACAGAAATGTAAGATCCAAAAAGATCAAGTAACAGTCCCCAGCCTCAAACCCATGAACAGTCAGGTTTAGTAGCACATGCCAGTATTTCCAACACTTGGAAGACTGAGGCAGGAGCATTGCAAGATCAAATCCAGCTTGGGCTACACAGCAAGACCCTTGATTAAAGAAAAAGATATGGAATAAACACTATTTTTACAGCAAAGTATGGCAGTGCCTTCAGTAACCTAGAACACAGAAGCAGAGGCATTGCTTCAGTGTCAGGGTAGGTCACATGTGACCGTGATCAGGACCTTCACCACCAGCATACCAAGCGACTTCAGACCACTCGTAAGCACAGGTCTTTTAATTGCTCACTCAACAGACTTTGCCAAGTCGCTTCTCTGTGCCAGTAATGGTAAGGTCCTGAGATAGAAGGATAGAAAACAAAACTGTGATGCTCACTTAATGCCAGCACTGAAAGACTGAGGGAAGAGAATCACAAGTTCTTTACAAGTTCACTGACCTCCACATGTGCACTCACAAGCACATACGCAATAAACACATACACATATTTACATAAAGAAATGGTTTTTTAAAGGGAATAAATTAAACATCCTGTTCTTGGGCTAGAGAAATCAGTGGTTAAGACCACCTACTGCTCCTGCAGAGGACCCAGGTTTGATTCCCAGCAACCATACTAGCTGGCTCACTGCCACCTATAATTCCCCTTCCAGTGGATCCGATGCCCTCTTCTGACCTGAGGGCACTAGCCGTACATGTAGTACACACACATATATACACACATATACATAAATTTTTAAAACATATTAAATCTTTTTAAAGTCCTATCTCTGTGTAGTCTGAAATAAGTAACAGCTCGACAACAGTTGTCTGAACCTGGTGGTACAAACTGAACAGTCACTTTTTACACATGAGGCTTGATTACATAGTTATAGAAAACATGGGAGAATACCAAAACTGAACAGTTCAGTGTGACCAGAAGTACCCCCAAACTGCAGTGTATACACAAAGGAGAGATAGACATCCAAGGAAGATTCATTAGGCACAGATGTAGGGAAACAAACAACAAATCAGAACAAAAGCAAGGCTGGGGACAAATCTCAATGGTAGAACACTTGGCCACATGCAGAAAGCATGAGTTCAATCCCTCAGGAAGGTGGGCTATGTGCAGGGAGAGAAGATGTCTGAATTCTTGATTCAAGCACTCAAGCCTTAAAGTTGACCACACACTTAAAAAAAAAAAAAAAGTATGTTGTATTCAGAGTTCACTACAACATTAAACATTTCAGCATTTGTACATTAGACCAATGATATAAGTAGCTTCGTAATCACTGAATTCAAATTCCCCAATAAAGTCTGGTCAAATAGTCTTACTTCCTGAATAATGGTAACAATGAGTTCAGTTAGGCCTCTGAAAAGTGTGTCAGTCAGTCTCGAAACCACTCATAACTTTATTATAACTTGGCCTCAAGTATCAGGGTAATTACAGTAGAAAAGAAACTAAGAGATATGAGAGGCCAAGTCAAAAGATCTTTACAAACTATGTTGAATCAGACATGCCAGATGATCACGGGATTTCCAAGCCAGTAAATCATTTACTCTTAACTGGAATTGAAGACCACTCTCAAATGAAGGGATGATTCCACTAAGGTAGGACTGCAAAAGATTTGAGGATCACTTATTTCAAATCACTATGGTCATTCCTTAATTTTCCCCTTGAATATTAATGGAATTTTGAAAACTGAGTCAGGAAAACTGAACTGGGCATAGGTCTCATAGGCAGAGGCAGGCAGATCTATGAATTCCCGGAATAGTCAGGGCTACACAGAGAAGCTGTCCCAAAAGACAGACAAACAAATCTGAATAATTCTCTAACAAAGCCTGTGACCTCAGCCTATGAAAAGCATGTCTAAGGGCTGGGGAGCTGGCTCCATAGTTACTGAGTACACACTGTTCTTGCAGGGGACCCAACTTGGATTTCCAGCACCCACATCAGGTAGCTCACAATTGTCTGTAACTCCAGCTCCAGATGATCTGATACCCCTCTGTCCTCCTCCTCCTCCTACACACACACACACACACACACACACACACACACACACACACACACACAGAGAGAGAGAGAGAGAGAGAGAGAGAGAGAGACTGAAACTAAAAATTAAACAAACAAAACTACAAAAGCCATGTGTAAACAGAGGGCTAAATTCTAAGTTTAGCATGCCAAGTAGTTTCCTTCTGGATCCTCCCTAGAAATTGCCAGGGGAAAACTAAAAGTGCCAATAATGACCTTGAGCTCTCTCTATGTGCTCCTCCTTGCCAGTACTCGAAAAGACAATCTCAGGATTCCTCCCACCTGAGCACCAGCAGATGCACACTGCACAGCTTACCTTCCATCAGACCACACAACTGAGTCCCTCATTGCTACGCAGTACCTGGCTACTTTTTACCACCATTACTTACAACAGCAGCTCCTGAGTCCAGGTGCAATGGCTGACACCTACAATTGAGCATTGGTAGGCTATGGTATGAACCTTTCTCAAAATTAAAAAAAAAAAGGGGGGGGGTGGGGGAGGAAGAGGAAGAGGTGGTATGGCTGCAGTCCTTATATAGCAGTAACACATGCTAACTTGCAGTGTCTCTCCGTATAGCCTTGGCTGGCCTGGAACTCCATCAGGCTAACTTCAAAACTCCACATGCCTCCACTTCCCCAGTGCTGGATTAAAGAAATGTGCCACCTCCACCATCTGGCTTCATGCTAAGTTTTATTAACAGCACTGATCATCTCTAAAGCACTTATACCCTCATCTCCATCCCTCACTGTAACTTGTAGGTTATAGTGGTTAGAGAGGTAAGAACTTACACAAAGAGCTAGAGAGATAGCTAAGTTGATAAAGTGATTGATGTGCAAACATGAGGACCGGAGTTTTATCACCAGAACCCATATATAAAGCCTGGATATGGTATCATGTGATTGTAGTCCCAAGGCTGGAGAGACAGAAAGTGGATCTCCAAGCTTGCTAGTCTACCTACTTAAGGAAGTTCAAGGTCAGTGAAAGACCCTATCTCTGGGACTATTTTTGCTTGTTTGTTTGTTTGTG
This sequence comes from Rattus norvegicus, assembly GCF_021556685.1. Taxonomy (NCBI): domain Eukaryota; kingdom Metazoa; phylum Chordata; class Mammalia; order Rodentia; family Muridae; genus Rattus; species Rattus norvegicus. The sequence goes on from NC_141541.1 coordinate 115,172,420, forward strand.
TAGACAGGGTTTCTCTGTGTAGCCCCTGGCTGTCCTGGAACAAGCTCTGTAGACCAAGCTAACTTTGAATGCAGAGATTGGCCTGCCTCTGCTTCTTGAGTGCTGGGATCAAAGGCATGATCTTTCACAGTCTGGTCTCTGCAACTCTTTCCTTTCTTTTTCCGTTGTTTTTGTTTTTGTTTTTGTTTTTATTTTTATGTACATTGTTGCTTTGCCTGCCTGGATGTCTGTGTGAGGATACCATATCCACTGGAATTGAGATTACACACAGCTATGCAGGGCCATGTGGATACTGAGAATTAAACACAGGCCCTCTAGAAGAGCAACCAATGCTCTTAATGGATGAGCCATCTCCCCAGGTCCTTGTTTTGTTTGTTGAGACAGAGTTCCTCTGTGTAGCTCTGGTTGTCTCAGAACTTGCTCTGAAACAGCCTGGAACTAGGGTAGCCTTGAACCTGAGTGCTGGGACTAAAGGCATGTGTCACCACTGCCTGGTGAAACCCTATCGCAAAAAACAAGGTGGATGGAACCTAAGAAAGATATCCAAGGTTGTCCTCTTGCCTCCACATCCACACATCCACACATAAACATGCATACACATGCACATGTATACACACAAGCTTACCTAGGGTAAAAGGCAAGAAATATTGGTTTGGTGGTGCATCCCAGCACTTGGAAGGCTAAAGCAGGAGAAGAGCAAGTTCAAGGTTAACCAGGGTTACATAGTAGACCTGTCTCAAAAACAAATGAACAAAAAAACAAGCAGTAAGCAAATGTAAAGGCTGGGGTGCAACTTGGTTGGTCGAGTGCTTCTTGCCATGTGATCACCAGCACAACAAGACCAGAGTGTGGCACACATTTGTAACCCTTGTATTCAGGTGGTAAAGGTAGGGGGATCTAAAGTTTAACATGATCTAAAGTCATCAAGTACATAAGAGTTTGAGGGCTAGTCTGGGTTATATGAGACCCTGGCCAGCCTGGGCTATCTCAAAAACAAAAGAAGCAAAGGGAGAATGACTCTAAAGATTGCTCTTCCCATTGTACTAGACATTCTAAAGAGAAAGGAAAAGTCTAGCCAGATATGGCACATGCCTGATATCACTGCAATTGTGATGTAGAAACAGAAGCGTCCAGAGTTATAGGCAATCCTGGGTTACATGAGACCCTGTCTCAAAAGCCACAACAAAGAAATATCTTTAAAGCTGAAATGGAGTCACTCAAGTAACCAAAAATACTTCAAGTAATCACCTTGCCTTCAGAGCAATGTATGGCAGGTTTTCACTTTCTTTCACCAAGTAATCCCAGATGAAAGAAAAACTCTACAAGTATTTAGTATGTAAGTGTCTTGATTTTAAGTTTATTTTTCATCAAGACACAAAAACAGAATAGAGCAGAGGGAAAACCTTTACTAGGGTGGTTAACTAAGGAAAAACTTTGGTTTACTCTACATTTGATGCAGGAAAAATCGAGATGGGGCCTTACCCCAACTTATCTCCGTTATTACAGGGGGGCAGTACCCCAGGCCATCAATAGAGAGTAAACGAAGTCCTCATTCCCTCAAAACCACAGTGTGATGGCATACTTAACGGCCTAAACATAAAGTATTTGTAAATCACTGCTCACCCTAGCACACAGAGACAAGTGTTTGCCCTTTGGCTCTCCCCACTACATAAGTACTTAGGAGTTAACAAGTATATTTAAATAAAGTAACACAAAGCAACCCCACACCAGAACGGATATATGATAAGCTTTTCCATGAAAGCCTGTGAAGACAAGTAGTTATCATTACTGAAAAATCAATGTACTATTTTTTTTTAAAAAAGTTAAACCAGACAAGTGGTGGCCTTTAATCCCAGCACTAGTGAAGCAGAGGCAGAAGGATCTCTGAGTTTGAGGCCACACTGGTCTATGCAGAGAAACCCCCAAAAAAAAAAAAAAACTTAACTGCTATATTTAATAAAACTCTCCTATGCCTAAGTCATTTCTTCATACATGTATAGCAACTTAACTATAAGCTAGCATTATTAGAATGTCAAAATTACTCCCACTATAGAGCTGCCTAACAGTTACTGGCATAAGATCACCAGTTTATGCATAAACAAACAACTTACAGAGTATGAACCTCTAATCACAACACTGGGAGGCTGAGGAGGATGAGTTCAAGGTCAAGCTGAAGTGTGGACAACATATTGATTTTCTACACAAATGAGCTACAGTTTGAGATCCTGTCACGAAAAACAAACCAGAGCTGGGCATTGTAGCACATGCCTTTAAGCCCAGCACTTGAAGACAGAGGCAGGCAGATTTCTGTGAATTTGAGGCCACCTAGTTATACATAGCGAACCCCAAGTCTCTCTCAAAAAGGAGTTTTAAGAACTCCAGGCTGGATAGAGTTAAGAGTCCTGCTCTTGAAGAGGACCTGCGCCAACTTCGCAATTCACAACTGCCTGTAACTCTAGCTCCTGGAAGAGTAACACCTCTAGTCTCCATATACACCCTCACATACATACGTGTCTACACCAACATATATGCAGATTTAAAATAATAATGGTAATGAAATCTTTTTTCTTGAGACAGGGTTTTTCTGTGTAACAAACAGCCCCTGGCTGTTCTGGAACTCACTTTGTAGACCAGGCTGGCCTCAAATACACAGAGATCCACCTGCCTCTGCCTCCAGAGTTCTAGACAAAAGGCATGTACCATGATGGACTAGCAATTAATAATTTAAGAAGTTATTCTTAAATTTAAGGGGAAAAAATCCCTAGAACTAGAACTATCAGTACAGGGTCACAAAGAACTGCTTCACTTCTCACTTGACAATACTAGCTTGCAACTAGGTAACATATCCTATACACTCAAGATCAATTCAGAGGGTGCACTGATCCTGATATGGCTTTGTACATATAGCTTTCCCTTAAATATTTATAAGTGACACACCAACTTCTGCCTGAACAGTGCATGCAAAGCTCTGGTGCACAGCTATAAGACTCCGAGCTGGAGTTTACACACTGCCGCTAGTGACATGGACTGTGACACAGAAACACAATGTACAGATCAAAAGCAGTGGGCACAGATAATACTGGTAGCAAAGATAATATCCCGTAAGCGCAAGGATGCTGAAATGATAATGACAAAGATTTAGCAGATTCTATGTAATCACTTCATGGCAGTAAGAGATAATGAAATTTCATGAATTTAGGGGTCTAAAGAGCTTGAGAAGCAGAAATGATAGATTTTTCACATCCCTCTCTATAGTTACATATATTAAAATATACGAAAAACAGGTTAGTGAAGCCTTGTACATTAGTTTGGACTTAGAAGAATTGTACTGAAAGCTCCATGAATTACAACATACTATGGGGTCTAAGTTTGTGGATCATTACAAACAATAGCCACAGTGCTAAAAAACAAAGTATGAGTCACAATTCAAAAAGAGGGGAAAGGGGAAAAAATGAACAGAGAAAAGCTTTAAAGTCAGATACCGCTAAGAAATTCCTTACTTAAGTGACTGCCGGCGACAGCCACCACACTGACTTTGGAGTAAGAAGGAAAGGTCCACACTGTCCTCTCCTCTGGAACAAATTCATTAAGCCCCCCCAAATACCCATTCCAGCTTCAAAGTCCAGGCACCAACACAGTCAGCCACATCCGCCAGCAAGAGCAGTAATCTAACAGATCTGAGTCACACACTCCCCCGCAGTAAGAGGTCATTCTCTATCAGTAAGCCCACTCTGCAAAGTGCTCTTGTTCTACTCCCAGACAGCCACCATGACCCACATAAAGCCAATTCTTCGACCCCAGCAGCTGCCGGCCATCTTCTCCCTCCTTCCCCAGCTAGAATCGGCCTTTTCCTAACCCAAGGAAGCTAACGCTACTCCGGTGACAAGTTTCCTACCTGAGAACCACTCTTAACTCGGATACATCTTAGCCGTGAAGGGTCCATTTAGCTCTTAGCTCAACTCTTTTGTGCCCAACTAAGCTCGTGCCTTTCCAGGAACTAGTCACCAATTACCTCTGAGAAGCTAAACTCTCCATGCCTCTTCTCCCCAAGCCCGACCCAGCCTAACAAATTCTCAGACTGCCCGAGGGAGTTCAGAGACGCACCCCTATGTCCATTAGGGAATCAAGCCACAGAGGCCCCTAAAATTCGAGGCACAACCCCTCTCCCTCACACCACGCCACGGTATGATCAGCTTCTAGGGTGCCGGTGTTACAATAAAAAATCAAGAGCGTATAGCCACTGTAGTTCGGTCTCGGTAATTACGACTGCCTTCCTTGACAACGAAATCCCCAAATATCAAGCCACTGAAGTCCCGGGTGGATGCCAAGACCCCCTCCAAGCCTCCAGTCACTGGAGTTTCCCAGGTCCGACCCAGCTCCCCCAAGGCCCAAGCCGCCAGGAGTAGCTTGCTACCCCCGACTGCAGCACGCCGGGGACTCCGGCCGCGTCCCCATTGTTGCGGGTCCCAGCGGCCCCGGCAGGGAGTAAGGGGACCGCAGGGGCTCTCACCTCCCGTGCCACGGATCCGGGCCGCACCGGACCGGGCTGGGCCGTAGGACCTCGCGTTCTGCCGCACCCGCCTGGACGGTGTCTGCGGCGGCGGGAGCCGGAGAAGCGACTGAGGCGGGAAGCAGCCAGCCAGGCCCGGGCGCCGCAGGCTGGCTCTGGCCGAGGGTCGGTCTTCTCCGGCGGCGGCGCTCTCAGCCTCCGCTCGCGGTCCGCGCCAGAAAGCTTCCCCCTCCCGGCCCTCTCACCCGGCCACCCGGACGGGAACACAAGCCACCCGCAGCAAAGTTCCGCTGTGAGTCCTGTTGTTCTTTCCCAGGAAAAGACACTAAACGGCGATTCTTGTGTAAATAAGGTGTATTTACTACAGAAGATCTTTTCTGCAATAAGTGAGACCAAACGAAACAAAGCAAAAACAAAAACAATCCCATGCTAGAACCTGCCTGGAATTGGTAGAGCCAACTGAAAGGATTTTTGCATTCACTAACTACTCAAAACACACATTAATCAGTACAAATGAACCTGAGCTCTTACACTCCTCAATTTGGGATAACGTTAAAACATATCGGGAACTAGATAGTGCGGATATGAGGTTTAAGTTCGTTGCCGGTGCTGTTCATAGTCAATGCTAGCTACTACAGCTGTTGCCTCCAACAAAAGTTATTTTCCCTTGAATTGATGCATGCCATGTAATTCTTGTTCTTTTCCCCTTCAACCCTACCTGCCCGGAGTTCCTGTTGGCTGCAGCTGTCTGCAGAATTATCTAGAAGACTAGCAGAGGCGGCGCCCCGTTTGGGGTGACTGAGGAGGGGAGGAGGGATCGCTGACACTCAAATGCAGGTTAAGGTTACAGGATTTTTCTCCCTGAAGTTGGAGATTGTTAGCTTCACTTTCATATGAGCTGTATTGTTGTCTCTTTCCACTATATTCTCTTGGCTCTTTCCCTGCCCCCAAACTGAATATGGGTGCAGGATGAAAATATTGGATAAATGGGTCTGCTTTTTTTTTAAGGTTTATTTTGTTTTCCTCCTGAAATTAAGAGTATAAAATTTCCCTTCTCAAGCCAATCTCTATTCTGTGCTTTCACAACTCCACATATCATATATGGTTATTTTTAGAACAAATTAGGTTATCAAAGTACAAGTGTACTTTCCCAAACTATCATTTTGGAACTTAGATATGCTGCAGATACTCCCCCAAAACAAGTAACATAAATTTAACATATTCTCAAATTTCCATTCTCACTCATCTGCTTGACTTCTGAGACTCATTGATACCCTTCTCCCTTTTCCCCTTCTGAAAGGCTCTGAGTATCAGTCATTTGCACCTAAGTTTTTATTGATGTGCCATACACATACATTTTCATTTAGATTATCTTTCTGGATATTACAAATGGGTTCTGATGTTTAAAGCCATTCTAGTATCCCTTGAAAAGCAGGACTGTGGGTTAGAGAGCAACATACTCAGTTTTCTAGCAGTTCTTTGCTGATGTAAGAACAACTTAATCCTAAGCCATAAATGGACAAAGCATGCCTCAAACCTGGTTTACTTCCCTTTGCAGCCTGAGGGCAGTCCTTCATTTTCTCCGGCGTCTTCCTAGTAGGGAATCCGTTGGGTAAAAGATAAAGCGGGGCTGGAGAGATGGCTCAGTGGTTAAGAGCACCGACTGCTCTTCCCGAGGTCCTGAGTTCAAATCCCAGCAACCACATGGTGGCTCACAACCATCTGTAATGAGATCTGATGCCCTTGTCTGGTGTGTCTAAAGGCAGCTACAGTGTACTCATATATAATAAATAAATAAATAAATAAAATATTTAAAAAAAAGATAAAGCAAACTTGGCTTTAAGAGTTGAAGAGGTGGTATATTAGTCAGGATCCTCTAAAATTACAGAACTTGTAGACCATCTCTATATATTAAGGGAATTTATTGTGATGACTTACAGTCTGTAGTCCAATTAACCCATCAGTGGGCAGCTGTGGATGGGAAGTCCAAGAATCTAGTAGTTGCTCAGTCCCATGAGGCTGGTTGTTTCAGCTGCTCTTCTGTAGAAGTAGGTCCCAAGAGATGTGCTGGCAAGTAAGTGCAAACAGTCAAAGAAGAGTGAATCTTTTCCTTCTTCCAATGTCCTTAGGTAAGCCTCCAGCAGAAGGTGTGTACCACTATACCTGGATCTGGGACTTTCTTTGTCCCAGGCTGACCTTGAACTCAGAGATCTCCTTGCCTCAGTCTCCTAGGATTCAAGGTGTATACTACCTTGACTGGGCCAAAGCTTTTCATGGCCCCCTTACCTCAAGATCTCCAGGTCAAGATCCAGGTCAGAAACTTGGGTCTTCCAGCCTCAAGATCAGGATCACAGATGTGCCCTCCAATTCTGGATTGTAGTTCATTCCAGAAATAGTCAAATTGACAACCAGGAATAGCCACCACAGGTGGCCAGGCAATGGTGATGCAGGCCTTTAATCCCAGCACTCTGGAGGCAGAGGCAGGCAGATCTCTGCAAATGAGACCAGCATAGTCTACAGAGTTCCAGGACAGCCAGAGCTGCTACACAGAGAAATCTTACCAAAAAAAAGTTGAAAAGGTTCAAAAACTTACCATAATATATGCCCAGTACCCAAGCACTTGGGAGAATGAAGTAGGAGGATTGTCACAGAGTCTAGGCTTGTTCTTTCTTTCTTTCTTCCTTCCTTCCTTCCTTCTTTCTTTCTTTCTTTCTTTCTTTCTTTCTTTCTTTCTTTCTTTCGTGTGTGGTGTGTCCGGTTTTAAGTCAAAGTTTCTTTGTGTAGCCCCAGCTCCCAGGAACTCCCTCTGTAGACTAGGTTAGCCTTAACTCAGAGATCCACCTGCCTCTACTTCCCAAGTTCTTGGATTAAAGGCATGTGACATCAGTGCAGCTATTAGAACCATCTCTCGAAAATTACAAAACAAACGTTTAAATATGTACAGATAATAGTCCTATAGATGACCTAAGGGACAAAGATGAGACCAGTAAAACTGGCCAGAGACTCAAAAAAGGAGCTTTACTTACTTAAGTGAGCTTATGTGAAGAACTTATTTCTCTTCCATGACTTAGCTTGGAGTAACAAGAGCCAACAATGGCTCCCCTAGTGATAGAAGTCTCTTCTATTCCTTCCTCCCAGGAAGCCACTGTTCTTCTGAAACATCACTGCTGCTTTGCCCTTCTGGAACTTCTCTGACTACCCAAATGATGTTGTATCTTCACCGCCATCTTTGGGGTTCCTGACATCCTCAAATTCGTCTGTACGCTTAGGATGCATCCCCGGAGTGATTATACACATATGTGTCTATTGATGGATCTTCATTTAAGTATGGTTAAGAGAGCTGGGACCGGGCTGGAGAGATGGCTCAGTGGTTAAGAGCACCGACTGCTCTTCCAGAGGTCCTGAGTTCAAATCCCAGCAACCACATGGTGGCTCACAACCATCTGTAATGGGATCCAATGCCCTCTTCTGGTGTGTCTGAAGACAGCAACAGTATACTCATATACAAAATAAAATAAATAAATCTTTAAGAGAGCTGGGACCTTCTTCCTTGCATTAGACAAATGGATCTATTTCTGAAAGTTTTACTTTGTTTTCCTCATGAAATTAAGAATGGATTGGGCCTTTTGGAAACTCAAATTGAATCCTGACATCTAGAAGGCAACAGTAGGAGAAGCCCTAATTTAAGGCTAGCAATCTCAAAAAAAGGAAGAGAGAAAGGAGGGGGAGGGAAGTGGGGAGCAGAAATGAGGAAAGGGGAGGGGAGAGGGAAGGAGAAGGAAAGGGGAGAAAGGAACAGGAGGGGGAAAGGGGAGAGGAGGAAAGAGGAGAGAAGAGAACAGAGGGGAGTGTAGTATCAAGTTCTGCCTCTCTGCATGGATGTCAGGAGCTGCCAATTCGCCTGCCCTGAGAAGGCAGGGCAAAGTCCAGGAGTCCACAGCTAGACCAGAAGGAGAAAGCGGATCTGGGACAAATAAAGTGGCAGGAAGGGAAAAGTGGAACCAGGGATCTAGTCCGTTTGAGAGTAAGGTGTAAGAACATCCAAGAAGGGAAGGTCACTGGGTGAAAGTTAAGACTATCTAGATACCTCATTAGCATGGAGAAGAACTGCAGGTGCTAAGCTAAGTGACTGAGTGCGGTGGTCCTCTCAGTTGGTGATCTCAAAAGCAGTCACTGGAGGCTTGGAATGGGCAGCTCCACTCCTACCATCTAAGATCTGAGATTCTCAGAGTTTGACCGCCCTGCTTCACAAGTTCTAATGCCAGTCTGGTAGCATGGTCCCACACACCCTACAGGGGAGGGGAAAGGGAGAGAGAAGGGAAGGGAAGAAAAGAGGAGGAGAAAAAAGAAGGGGAGGAAGAGGATAGAGTAGAGTAGAGATAGAGCTTGGCTTTCATTGCTATGAACTCATACCTAGGGAAAAAATCCTCTTTCCCTGTGTTTTGCTCAGCCTCCCACTCAAATAGTACCTATGTCAGCTAGACTTCTGGCCTATCCCCACTTCTGAATGCCAAAGCCATTGTCTCTCTAAAACACGTTTCAAGGTGACAGAGAATTGTATTATTTTTTCAACAGCCATCCCATGTAGTGAGAGTTTTGGTTTCTTTAAAACCCCAGCTATGGGGTTGGGGATTTAGCTCAGTGGTAGAGCGCTTGCCTAGGAAGCGCAAGGCCCTGGGTTCGGTCCCCAGCTCCGAGAAAAAAAAAAAAAGAAGCCAGTAAAAGGGCTGGAGAGATGGCTCAGTGGTTAAGAGCACTGACTGCTCTTCCTGAGGTCCTGAGTTCAAATCCCAGCAACCACATGATGGCTGAGACCCATCTGTAATGAGATCCGATGCCCTCTTCTGGTGTGTCTGAAGACAGCTACAGTGTACTTATATATAATAAATAAATCTTTAAAAAAAAAAGAAGCCAGTAAAATAATAAAACAAATATCCAGCATTCCCATTCTTGGGTTTTATTGTCTTTTTTTGGTGGGGAGGGGGGTGTCAGTACATTGCCCAGGCTGGTATGGAACTTGTGAACTGAAGCAATTCTACCTCAAGTAGTTGGGACTAGTGGTATACACCATCTGCACCACCATGCCCAGCAAGACGTGGTCTATTTCCTGTAAAGTGGAGCCTTTAGCTTTCCATGCTGGAGATTAAACCTAGGGCCATTGTGTGTGCTAGAAAAGCAACCTTACCTATGAGCCACACCCCCCAACCTAAGGACTACTCCTGCCCTATTTCCTAGCTGCATACATCACCCAGATTATAGTCTCCTGAGAGATATTTTTTATTTTTATTTTTTATTGAATATTTTTTAAATTACATGTCAAATGTTATCCCCTTTCCCGGTTTCCTGTCCATAAATCCCCTTCCCATCTTCCCTCCATTCCCGCATCCCTTCCCACCTCCCCACCCTGACATTCTGCTATTCTGGGGGGTCCAGCCTTGGCAGGACCAAGAGCTTCTCCTCCCATTGGTGCCCAAGAGAGATATTTTTTAATCCATCTCAATATTCAGTCAAGGCCTGGAATGAGAGTGGGACTATAACATTCCCCCTCGCTCTGAGCAGTGTGCTAGATGCCAAGAAGAAGGCACGCCGGGCAAAGCTTTATGCATCTTACAGACATTGCTCATTTAATTCTTACATCAATGTTGTTAAAAGGATAGACCATCCCACCCAAAAGGGGGAAAAGTAAAGCGGGAGGGTTACAACAGGGGTGGAGTGTGGATGTACCATGTCCTAAAACAAATAAAGCGCTCTGTCCAAAATGTTTTTGAGAAATTTAATTTATAAAATGTGACCAACAGAAATCTGTCTCCAGAGCTGGGGTTAGTGGTTCATGCCTCTAACCCCAAGAGGATGAGAGAGGAGGATCGCTAGTTTGAGGCTAGCCACACTGGACTGTAAATTTGAGACCAGCCTGGCTTCTATAGCAAGACTCTATCACAAAAGTGGAGGACAGAAAAGGAAATCTGTCTATGCTGGCTAATTTGATGTCAACAAGTTACAGTCATCTGAAAGAAGGAAACCTCAATTGAGAAAATAGTTGTTTCATAAGACTAGTCCACAAAGGGACTTCCAGGACATCCAGGGCCACTCAGAGAAGCCCTGTCTCAAGGGAAAAAGAAAAAGAGCAGGTTAAGCAAGCCATAAAAAGCAAGCTGTAAGCAGTACGCCATGCCTCTGATTTCTGCCCTGTTTGGGTTACTTTCATGACTTCTTTCCATGATGAACAATGAGGTGGAATTATAACCCTTTCCTCCTCCTCCAAGTTCTTTTGGACATAGTGTTTCATCCCAGAAATAGAAACCCTAAGACTCTGTATCAGCTTGGTTTTCATTCAGCAGTTATGATTCTCCATTTTCATTTCTCTCTTATTTTGTTTGCTGGTTGGTTTTCATTTGTTTGTTTTAAGACGTGGTCTCTATAACTCTGACTGTCCTGCAACTCACTAGACCAGGCTAGCCTCAAATGCAAAGGTCTGCCTGCCTCTCTCTCCGTCTCCCTCCATAGTGCTGGGGTTAAAGACATGCAGCACCATGTCATGCTACAAAAAGGGGTTTTGTTTTTTGATGTTTGGTTAGTTGGTTGGTTTAGATTGGGTTTGAGTTTTCTTTTCTTTTTTTTTTATTTTCTTTTTTTCGGAGCTGGGGACCGAACCCAGGGCCTTGCACTTGCTAGGCAAGCGCTCTACCACTGAGCTAAATCCCCAACCCTGGGTTTGGGTTTTCGAGACAGGGTTTCTCTGTGTATCCTTGACTATCCCAGGACTCACTCTGTAGACCAGGCTGTCCTTAAACTCAGAGATCCACCTGTCTCTGCCTTCTCAGGGCTGGGATCAAAGATGTGCTTACTACCCAGCTACAGAAAGAGTTTTAAAGAAACAGTGCAGACAGCACTGATAAATGATCAGAGGATTTGGCAGTCCTCGGTAGTTTGACAGCATAGAAAAACTGACTAACCTACAACCCAGTGGTAAGCTTCGAATGCTATGGAGGCTGAGGCAGGAAGACTGGAAGCTCCAGTTCGGCTTGGGCTACAAAGAGAGCTCAAGGCTAGTATGGGTAAATTAATGAGACCGCATCTAAAGACAAAATAATAATAATTATAATAATAATAATGACAATGACGACGACGACGATGATGATGATGATGATGATGATGATAACAACCAAAACTGATGAGCTAGGCATACTGGTACAAACCTATAATCCCAAAATTTGGGAGCTAGAAGAGTCAAGAATTCAAAGCCAGCTTAGTCTGCATAACAAGTTCAAAGGTAAACTAGACTATGGGAGACCTTCTCTCAAAAAAAAAGAAGAGAAAAGAAAAAAGAGAAAAAGAAAGAAAGAGGAAAAAAGCCTCCCAAAAGGGAGATACTTAAACATAGTGGTAAGCATGGCTTAGTGGTCCAGCTATTCATGAGGCTGAGAAAGGATAAATCGGAGGTTAAGACCAGCCTGGAAAACATAGCAATATGCTGTCTTGGGTCGGTTGATTCATTTTGAGAGTCATATATCTCAGGTTGGCTTGGAACTCAAGAATAACCTTCAACTTCCTGCTTCTACCCGGGTCTGCTGGGATTACATGTATGTACCTATTCCCTGCTCTCTCTAGAGATGTATCTCGGAGTTTCTTTTGTGCTTGGCAAATACTGTACCACCGAACCGTACCTGCAGCCAAGCAGCATGTTGCACTGTATATGGTGGCTGATAGGAGAACTAAGTGGTAGACTACTTGAACAGCATACATGAGCTCCTGGGGTCCATCTGAAACACTGCTGAAAAAATAAGTGAGGCAGCTATCCAGTCACGGTCACATCACCACCACCATCACCATCACCAATCACCTCGCCCTATTTTAATCTCTCTTCCGGTATATAATTCCATCTGTCAAAAGCCAGTCCCAACATCCAGGTAACTCAGGAATGCGGCAAGGTATGGTGGCAATGATTGGAGTCAGTGCTAACAGTCACCGACGGAGCCCACACACATGCACACGGCAGCAGAAGATTTAGGGGGTCAGCACTGCTAACGGAACAAAACTTAACCTACTGGGGCTGGCGAGAGTGTGCAGCCAGAAACTCTGAACTTTTAACTCTTAAGAGGTAGGTGAGAAAGAAAAAGATAGAAAGTCATGCACGCACACACATGTTCATGTGCACAAACACACAGAAGCACACACACACACACACACACACATACCACAACACACCACACACCACACATGTGCACTCTGGCGGGGCCTGACCACCTGTTTCATCAATTTCACAAGTGCACATGCGTACTTAAAAACATACACATATTCCTACATATGTCTGTATACTCATACATATAGATGGACATATAGACATATTGTACGTATATTAGACAGACATATAGTCATATATATTATACATACAATATATACATATATACATGTTTTTCCTTGATCACAAATCTGCCCCAAGCCTATTTTCTCTTCTTAGTGTAATTTATGAGAGTTTACTGCATTCCTTACTATGCAGCCTTTACTTACTAGTCTATGAGGGGGCCCATTCTATTCTTGATTCTAACTTTATTATATCTTTCTGGCAAAACAACTAAAACCATCTCCTTAAACTTTCCTCCTAAAATTATTCGAATGAAACGAGGGATTTTATGGTCAATAATACATCTAAACATCATTATTCTGTAAAAGTACATCTTCATATTGATCTACAGGAAACTTGCCCACTAGAGCGGGCTGTCACCCAGGAAATAATCACACCAGGCTATAGGCAGTGAGGGTCTCCTGGTGTACATTCAGACCACGCCAAATAAATGAGGGGTATGGCAATGACGATCATGAGAGGGCACACCAGTAGCAGGAAGCAATCCTGGGACAAAGTCTCTGGGGCCATGCCTCTCCAGAGTACACCCATCGCAGCCATGCAAGACGGTGCGGTCTCCAGAAAGCTCACTTGCTTGCCGTATCTTTTCCTAGATGGCTTCTATCATCTGTCAAATTTGTTTTGTTTTTGAGACAGGGTCTCCCTATGTAACCCAGGGCTGGAAACAAACAAAACATCACCCCTCTGGGGTTTGAGATACTTGAAATCTTGCTCCCACCCACAACCCTGAAAAAAAGAAAGCAAGGGCAGGGGGAAGCTGTCCAGGAACTCCCAATTGTCCTGCTTCTGCCTCCCAAGTGCTGGGATTACAGGCACGGGCTACCATACGTGAGGTATCTGATATGTTCCGTATCTGCTCATTATTTCTCTTATCCCATAAGATTGTGGGATCCCCAGAAACAAATCCTCAACACCTAGAGCAGGTGAAGATTGGTCAAGAAATATATTTAGGGGGCTGGAGAGATGGCTCAGTGGTTAAGAGCACTGACCGCTCTTCCAGAAGTCCTGAGCTCAATTCCCAGCAACCACATGGTGGCTCACAACATCTGATGCATTCTTCTGATGTGTCTGAAGACAGCTGCAGTGTACTCATATAATATATATATATTTAAATTATATAGCCAGGCAGTGTTGGTTCACACCCTTACCCAGCAGAGATCTCTCTGAGGCAAGCAGATCTCTATGAATTCAAGGCAAACCTGGTCTACAGAGCAAGTTCCGGGACATCCAGGACTACAGGAAGGAAACCCTGTCTCAAAACAAACAAAGGAAATATATTTAGCAAGCATGAATTCATGCAATTATGCAAATACCATTATTGAGGCAGGCTTGGGAGGCACTGGGTATGAGGTGAGTGGGGCAGATGATCACTTGGAACCTGGGACATGCCTGACAGATCCCACGTGGATTGTGATACTAAGTGAAGTCATTTCTCGAAGGATGCTACAAACTATGGGCCATGGGAAATGGGGCAAAGAGGCTCTCTGGCACAAGCTGGAGGTGTAGAGCAATGGAAAAACTCTTGCTAAAGAAGAACCTTTTAGTATAAGGAAGTTTGGGGCTGAAGAGACAACTTAGAAGTCAAGAACATTCGTTGCTCTTGCGGAAGACCTGGGTTTGATACCCAGCATCCGTACGGTGGCTCACAACCATCTACAACCGGAACTCCAGTTCCAGGGGAGCTGATGCTCTCCTCTGACTTTGGAGAGTACCAGGCATGCCCGTGTGAACATGCCCTGTGAAAGTGCATGCGTAGAAGACACATATATAAAGATGAATAATTCACTTTTAATTTTAAGAAATGGACGAGGAGGTCTTACCCGAAGGCATGAATAAAAGCATGCTTGGAAGGGAAAATAAAGATGTAATGATGTGGGGTTGGGGATTTAGCTCAGCGGTAGAGCGCTTGCCTAGGAAGCGCAAGGCCCTGGGTTCGGTCCCCAGCTCCGAAAAATAACCAAAAAAAAAAAAAAAAAAAAAAGATGTAATGATGTTCTGGGGGAAGGTGGTAGAGTAGAAATTCCCTCCATGTCACATAAATGAGGAACCTCAGATGACAAAGGAGAGGCTGAGGGCTGAGAAGAGAAAGGAAGAACACGAGAAAACAAGAAAGATGGCTCATGGCTGCAATTCGGTAAAAGCAAGCATCTTTTATTCTCCTGATTTAATCATCATCTCAGAAACTTACTGCTTTTGTCTAACCTTGGCCTAGTCCTGGAAGCTTCTAGACTCCATACAACCTAATCTAAGCCTAGAATGTTTTCAGCCTCTGAGACTAACTGCTGAACAAGTTCACCCTTTCTAGCTCTTTCTGAACTCTGTTGGCTGGTTTAACTCAGTTGTTCTGGCTCTAACTCCTCTCCAAGCTGACTGATTCAATCTAGCTTCTCTCTCTTAGCCTCTTCTGAATTGCTCTGTTTGGTTTAACGTTGCAGAAATTATTTAATTCTGACCCAGGGTTTCTACCCCGCCTTTGACCACTTAGTTCCCAGATAAAACACACACACAACCTTTATATTTACAATAAGCATTTAACAACAAGAGAACTGGGCAGATTCTACCCTCTCTGTTGTTAGAATCTACTTTCCTATCAGTAACCCTGAGTTATTACTTACTATGTTTCATCTGGGCTGCTCTTAACTCGATTGGCCAGCTCTTAGAGCCACCATGTCTTTATGGCTCACCATGGATTCATGGCGGCTTCTCTTTCTCCCTCCTACACCATCTTCTCCTTTGTGTTCTCCTCCAGTTCCAAGCCTGGGAAACCTACACCCCACCTATGTCTCTTCTGCCCAACTACTGGCTGTTGGCATCTTTGTTGACCAATCAGAAACAACTTGGGAGCAGGGTCACTTGAGTCTATGTGCAGACTCCAGGTCTTGGGGAACTGCACTTAGCATTACAATAGACAGCAGGAACAGACCTCAACAGTTTTCCTTTTTAGTCTAATAAAAGGCTTTTCCCCCTCAGATATAAATCGAATATAATTATATCAATTATGCAAGTTATAAAGTAGGATGTACATTTAACACCTAGTCTATTACGTTTGGCAATTTAGATAAAGTATCATCTATCTGAATGAGTTTACAGTTTTGTACCTCAATCATCTTTGATTGTAACTTGTGTTACCATCTAAAAACCATCTTTTTGAATCTAGAACATCTTCTTTAATGTAAAACAACTTGGGTTTAATTGTGAGGCTATCACTATCTGGCTTTTAACCTTGTCAGAGATTTAAGAAAGAATACATATTTGAGTATGTAGGAAGTGTAGGGACATAGCTTTCAGAATTTAAATACTGGGTGGAGACAGCTGACTATCTAGACAGTCTCCAACACGTGTCATAATATTGGAGCATTGGTTGTCTAGTCTCTGGGTTTATCCAGTCTCTGTGTGATCGGTCATTAGGGCTGGTCCTTCTGAAGTTGATATGCACATATGCTGGAGAAATCAGTAACTGAGACAGTCTGTGAATTACCCACTCTATCTGCTTTGTGAAGACATTCATGTCTCAAGTGATAAGAGGTTATCCCTGGTTGGATCTAGTTTTTATAAGTTTGGTTGATAACCATACTTTTTCATTCCCTGTAGATGAATAAGCATAATCATGTCCCCATCTTAAAACTATTGCAGGTTTCAATTCTAATGTTGACACAGCCTTAAAGTATGGTGGTTGGCTCAGTTCCTCAGTTTTTTCTGATAACCCAGTGTCTCTCAGCTGCTGTTGTTCCTTTTTCACCAACGGTAAGAAAATTTAGAGTTAACAACACATTGTTTAGTCTGTCCCTGGGGGAGGTATTTTTTTTGTTTGTTTAATAAGTATCTATTTTAAGGTATGATCAGCTCTTCCTATAACTGCTTGTCCTGTGGGATTGTGTGGTATACAATTAACATACTTTATATTATAATGTGCAAAGACTTGCTTCATCTTATTGGATATGTATGCGGGAACACTATCAGTTTTAATTTGTGGAAGTAACCCCATAATTGCCATTATTTCCAATAAATGTGTGTCTTAGTTAGGGTTTTACTACTGTGAAGAGACACCATGACTAAGGCAACTCTTATAAAGGACACATTTAATTGGGGCTGGCTTACAGGTTTAGAGGTTCAGTCCATTATTATCAACATGGCAGCATCCAGACAGGCGTGGTCCAGAAGGAGCTGAGAGTTCTACATCTTCATCTGAAGGCTGCTAGCAGAATACTGACTTCCAGGCAGCTAGGATGAGGGTCTTCTAGCCCACACCCACAGTGACACACCTACTCCAACAGGGCCACACCTAATAGTGTCACTCCTTGGGCTGAGCATATACTAACCATCATAATGTGTAATTACACAATCAGTCTTTTTGGAACCTAAAGCAGTTGCCCATTGAAAACCCCAAGTATGGGCTGGAGAGATGGCTCAGCGGTTAAGAGCACTGACTGCTCTTCCAGAGGTCCTGAGTTCAAATCCCAGCAACCACATGGTGGCTCACAGCCATCTGTGATGAGATCTGATGCCCTCTTCTGGTGTGTCTGAGGACAGCAACAGTGTACTCATATAAATAAAATAAATCTTTAAAAAAAGAAAACCCTGACTATGTGTCAATGGTATGGTACATATACCATGTTTTTATAGATCACCAGACTCATGGTGGCTTCTCTTTTGTCTCTTGCACCTTTTTTTTCCTCCTCATCATTCTCCTCTAGCCTGGGAAATCTACACTCCACTTATATCTCTGCCCAGCTATTGGCTGTTGGCATCTTTATTGACCAATCAGAAATAACTTGGGGATAAAGTCACTTGACTCTATGTGCAGATTCCAGGTTTTGGGGCCTGCACTTAGCATTACAATAGCCAGGGAGAACGAACCTTAATAGCCTCATACTAACTTTTGCTCTCATCTTCTAGCTCCGTCTCATTCTGTCTCTCTTCTGGCTACCCATGCTCTGGCTTGTTCTGTCTTCACCTGTGTTCTAGCTTGTTCCCTCTCTGCAACCTGTCTCTGTATAACTCCCCTGGTAAAGCTGCCTCTTTCTTCTCTGCACTGCCCCTGGAGTAGCTTCTCTTTCTTCTCTCTTCTCATGGGAGTTGGGCATATCCTATTCTGTCAAATCTTCCTCTGACTCATCAATTAGACATCACTTTCTTTTTTTTTCAACTTATGAAAGCAGAATTTAATTTGCTCTAAGGTTTTAGAGTCCATGGCGACAGAGCAGCTGAGAGCTCACATCTTGAATCGAAGAGAGAGTGCTAACTGGGATTGGGTAAGTCTCTTCAAACTTCAGAGATCATCTCCAGTGACATACCTTCTCCAACAAGGCCACACCTGCTATATCCTTTCCAAACATTTCCACCAACTGGGGACAATTGTTCAAATGTACAAGTCAATGGGGGCTATTCTCATGCAAAAGTCACTGACGTGAAACTATAGTTCATGCTTTAGCAATCCATGTGCTGGAAAAGTAGGTGGACACCGGCATCTATGGCTCTCAGTGGTGTTTCCAGGTGGAGACAGAGGCTTTCTCCTATGGGATCAGTAGAGCAAACGAACTCACATCTGGGCGGGCAGCCCTCCTGTAAATACACAGAGCAGAATCTTTACGTCAGCCTCCATTGTACTGCCACGACTTCTAGGCCTCTAGACATCACTTTCTTTTTTTTTTTTTTTTTAGACATCACTTTCAAACACGGCTGCTTCCTTCTACAAATTAACTTTACCTTCATTGTTTGGGATTAAAGGTGTTTACTAAAGCCATTTTCTTACTCCAGGCAGAGGGATCAAAGGTATGTGGTAAGGGCTAAGCCACACCACTAGAAACAGCTTTTTTTTTTTTCAGTAAATAACACAATCTAAGGGTTCATAGTGGGATCTAATATCTGCAATGCAATCCTCTAGCATTCAAAAGAGGCAGAGACAGACACAGAAGGACCACTACAAATGTGAGGTCAGACTGATATACATAGTGATTTCCAGCCCACGTAGGGCTATGTAGTGAGAATCTATCTCAGCAAAGGAAATAAGCAGTGAAGAGATGGCTTGGTACATAGTGCTCTCACAGAGACCCAAGTTCTATTCCCCGTGCTCACATTGGGCAGGTTATAACCATCTGCAACTCCAGCTCTAGGGGGATCCAACTTCTTACCTATATAGTCACACACACACACACACACACACACACACACACACACACACACACACACACACAGTATATCTTAAAAAAAAAAACCTAGGGGTTGGGGATTTAGCTCAGCGGTAGAGCGCTTGCCTAGCAAGTGCAAGGCCCTGGGTTCAGTCCCCAGCTCCGAAAAAAAGAAAAAAAAAAAAAAAAAAAAAAAACCTAGAGGGGCCTGGTGAGATGACTCAGCAATTAAGAACACTGAGTTCTTGAGTTCAATTCCCAGCAACCACATGGTGTGGCTCACAAACCATAGTTGTATGCCTTCTCTCCTGCAGCTCTGTTTCCCTGGCATGGTGATTCTGTTCCTCCCTGGTCCAGGAACCTCAAAGTCCTGCCTCTGTCTCCCTGCCCAGCCATGAAACTTTATTTACCAATTACAGCCAACTGGGGCAAGGACCCTCAGTGTCTTACAGGCAGAAGTGCAGGTTTCTGTGTGATTTTGAGAGCTGAATTAATTTAAATAGAATTAGAATTAATTCACAACAGGTCGTAGTAAGAGGTGGGCCTAGGTTATATGTTGAGTACTAGGCCAGCCTGAGCTGCAAGTGAAATAGCGAGAAAAAGGGGGGCATGGGGGAGAAAGGTAAGGAGAGAGAGAGAGAAACAAAGACCAAACAGAAGTAGAATATGGTCTACCCGGTCAAAAGGAAAACCGCACAACCCTGCTATCATCAAACTGACAGTTCTCTGCACAGATCTTTTGTTGTTCTCTTTTTCTTTTTTAAGCTCAAGGGCAGTTTTATTGGCAGTTAAAAGGAAAACTCTAAACTGTGAATATTGACAGTTGCCAGGAGTAGATAAAACAGAAAAAGTCATGTCCTTTGAATTAAGCCAGCATGGAGTCAGACACATAGGCAAGAGAGGATTGCTAAAGAAAAGGGGAAAAAGCAGAAGGACCAGAGAATACATATGTAGGCTCTGGCCAGCATCGGAAAGCAAGTGCAGGCAAGTCAGACCTTTCTGAGTGAAGACCGAGAAGACCCAACCAGGACGGCATAGTGCATCGGAAGTGGCTACCCAATTTTAGCTTTTTAACATGGGGTCTTTTTTTTTTTTTTTTTTTTGGTTCTTTTTTTTTTTTTTCGGAGCTGGGGACCGAACCCAGGGCCTTGCGCTTCCTAGGCAAGCGCTCTACCACTGAGCTAAATCCCCAGCCCCCAACATGGGGTCTTAAAACCAGGTGCTATCCCCGCCTTTGCCTCACAAGTCACAGTTGCTGAAAGAAAAGAGGAAAGATTATAAGCAGCCACCAGTGGGACAAGAGACATTTTAATGAGTTTGGGGTCATCAGCTGGAGACTTATGGAAGATTCAACAGAAGGTGTGATTTTTGTTTTCTTCTTCTTCTTCTTCTTCTTCTTCTTCTTCTTCTTCTTCTTCTTCTTCTTCTTCTTCTTCTTCTTCTTCTTCTTCTTCTTCTTCATCTTCTCCTTCTCCTCCTCCTGCTCCTCCTCCTCCTCCTCCTCTTCCTCTTCCTCCTCTTCCTCCTCCTCCTTCTTGTTTGATTAGTTGTCTTTGGAATTTTGAGATGAGATTTCCAAATAGCCTTAGCTGTCCTGGAACTAGCCAGGCTGGCCTCAAACTAACAGAAATCTGCCTGTCTCTGTCTCATGAGTGATGGGACTAGAGGTGTGTGCCACCACTACCTGGCTGTGTTTTTGTTGTTGTTGTTGTTGTTGTTATCATTCTTTTTGTTTGTTGTTTTGTTTATTTTTAAATATTTATTTATTTTATGCATGTGAGTACACTGTCACTGTCTTCAGACACACCAGAAGAGGGCATTGGATTCCCATTCCGGATGGTTGTGAGCCACCGTGTAGTTGCTGGGAATTGAACTCAGAGACTCTGGAAGAGTAGTCAGTGCTTTTAACCTTTGCACCATCTCTCCAACTCATTTGCTTTGCTTTTTAACTTAAAATATTTTTAAAGATTTCATTTTTTTTAATGTATGAAGAATCAATACCTGTTCTGAATGGAATCAGAACAAAGATTTAGGATAAGGCAAGTAACCTGATCATGTGGTACTTCTCCCCTGCACCCCATGATTGCTGTGGTAAAGCTCAGCTGGTTCATAAAAACTTAAAGGCTTAATACCACACCTCCACTGCAGGTCCTCCCTCTGCCTTGTGAAATATACAGGAAAAAATGAAAACACGTGCCACAGCATTTGTATTTCTGATTCACACAATTAGCAAGGGTATGACCTAAGGTCACCAAGGTTGGACCTGAGTCAGAATGGTAGAAACATTGATTGAATTATCAAAATTAGACTTAAGAAAGTCAAAGAGGGGCTGGAGAGATGGCTCAGTGGTTAAGAGCACTGACTGCTCTTCCAGAGGTCCTGAGTTCAATTCCCAGCAAAAACATGGTGGCTCACAACCATCTGTAATGAGATCTGATGCCCTCTTCTGGTGTGTCTGAAGACAGCTACACTGTACTTACATATAATAAATAAACATATTTTTAAAGATGGAAGGAGAGAAATGACTCCAAAATTTGGAATCTGACTTCCACATGTGCATGCCCCCAACACCAACACCATACATATTCACACAGTAATAATATATAGTAAAAGAAAATTTGTGTTATGGACAAGTCATAGTAACCATTAAAATTATTTATTGGAGATGTACACAAGCAAGGTTCAGAAGACAACTTGTGGGAGTCTGGTTCTCTACTTTTACCATGTGGGTCCCCAGTATCAAACTCAGATCATCAGGTTTGGCAGCAGGCATCTACACCCACTGAGTTATCTTGCAGACCTTGCAATAACTTTTTGTAAAATATCAAATTACAGTAAGCACATCGTTCTTTCGTGAAAATTCTCCATGTTTGCAACCAGTCTATGCCAAGTCCTACGTGGCTGTAGAAGGGACAGCACGACACGTTTCCCATTCCTAGAGCAGAGCCAGCAGGACATGGATCTCCAGTAGTGCTCCACCAGTGCTGACTGTTGCTGTGCATGTGGGGCTTGTTTGCATAATAATGTACATAATTTCTTTTATGTTCCTCCTTCAGGAATGCTCTCCGGGCCAAAGTTATCAGGGAATGTTCTCCTTGCTGAGGTTATTACTCCATGATAATTAGAAGCAATACAAATCAGAGGGGCAAGGGTGTGTCTAATGTTCTTTAGCAAAAATGGTAAATCCTATGACCTTCAGGACAGCCCTTAAGGCTGTGGGAAATAACTCTGAAAATATGAGTTCAAGAATGTATCATTTCCCACCTATGCAAAATATAAGGATTCAATAATGAATTGTATGAGGGACCTCACAGACTTAAAAGAACAAAGGCAGCTGCACTAATGCTAATGAGCCAGCCTGTGAGAATACAAAGGCAGGCAGATCTTTGAATACTTTTGTTTAAAAAAAAAGATGTACTTGCTGTCTTTTTCTAAGAATCAGGGGGCTAAGGTCATAAAATGTTGATTTATGGGACTATCAAAAGGGAAACTGAGGTAATGATTTAGTTGATATGTAAATAAGACTGAACTTTGGTCTGCAGGAGCTGAGCTATTTAGACATTTGTCTGGATAGGCATCTCAAGCAGAACACAGCTGTCAGCTTGTACCCCTTCGTTGATTTTGATGAGTCGTTTCTTCTGCTGCTCCCAAACACCGCTATCTCAGGACCCCTCTCCAAGTTAAGACTGGTCCTCGGCAAGTCTATTGGTGTGCAAACTATCTGGTAACTTTGGAAAACAATGGCAAAAGGTTTTAAAGAGTTTCTAACAGTATTTTTGTTCTTTAAAAATAAGAAAAAAAGACCTGAATGATGAAGCCAACTTCAGCAAAGCAATAGAGATGCTAAAGGCATAGACATTCAGCAAATTTAAAAGAATAAGGCCAGACATAGTACAGCATGCCTATAACCCCAAAATTTGGGAGACAGTAGTGGAGGTTCACGTGGTAAAGGATGTAAGACAGTCTCAAAAATTCCGGAAGCTCGGGGCTGGGGATTTAGCTCAGTGGTAGAGCGCTTACCTAGGAAGCGCAAGGCCCTGGGTTCGGTCCCCAGCTCCGAAAAAAAGAACCAAAAAAAAAAAAAAAAAAATTCCGGAAGCTCGAGAATATTAATAATCAACTAAGGAACTTTAAAAACTTAAGAGAAAAACGGAAAATAATAATGATGAGGTTAAAAGAATGCATCACCGGTAGAGTAGACCAACAAAAAATATCAGGGATTGAATAGTTAAAGCCTGGCAGTGCTGGCACACGCCTTTAATCCCAGGAGTAGAGGCAGGTGAGTCTGAGGCCAGCCTGGTCTACCGAATGAGTTCCAGGACAGCCAGAGCTACAAAGAGAAACCCTGTCTTGAAAAGCCAAAACCCCAAAACCAAAACAAAGAGCAAATAACAACAAACAAACAAACAAACAAACAAACAAACAAAACTACCCAAACTTTTGGAATGAGAAGTGAGACTTAAGAAGAAATCAGGGGTTGGGGATTTAGCTCAGTGGTAGAGCGCTTGCCTAGGAAGCGCAAGGCCCTGGGTTCGGTCCCCAGCTCTGAAAAAAAAAAAAAAAAAAGAAGAAGAAATCAAAAGATACCTGTTGCGGTAAATATTAAATAATTTGGTAACCTTTTATCCCGTGCTAGTGCCGGCACATGTAGCGCCACACGGCAATGCGGGGTACTTTTATCTCAGTGGCGCCACAATGCCCCCAAGTACTCTCAGACCCACCTTGCCGTGCTGTGCCTAGAGTTAGTTCCAGCACCCGTGGGGCCACATGGAACTATCTATAATTTATCTCTGGTTAGTATCTGGCAGCTCTCTACTAGCTGTGAACTCTCTGGTTCCAGCTACCTGGTAAAATCAGGGCTCTAGAAATCCAGCGTGGGGCTGGCCTATCGCGGCTCTCTGCCCCAGACTCTGTCCACACTCCCAGCAACCGTCCCTGGTAGTTAAAGTATAAACTCCCAACTACCCAGTGAAATCATGACTCACTAAACTGTAACTCGATAATCAGATTTATATGTTAAATTCTTAATCCACAATACATCCACACAATAAACTCACAACCAATTGGTAAAGATATAAACCGCCCACCTAGATAAGGTAAATTCCCAGCAACCACATGACAGCTCACAACCCTCTGTAATGGGATCTGATGCCCTCCTCTGGTGTGTCTGAAAACAGCTACAGTGGATTCGTAAAAATAAAATAAATAAATCTTTAAAAAAAAAATTCATGGGTGTTAGCTGTTGTTCCGACTTCGAGTACAATCCATTAACATCTGACCTCCACATTTACTCTCAACACAGCGGACTAACAGCAATTTCTTTCCTTTTTTTCTAGAGACTCCTGTGCCATGACAGCGAAGTAGCAGAAGAAGAGAATGCGCAGGCTGAAGCCCAAGAGAAGGAAGATGAGACAGAGGTCCAAGTAAACCATCTTGTGCACCCACGAAGCCTGCAGGAACAGAAGTAAGGGATGCTGAAGGCCGGGACGTGGGAACAAGTTGTTGGACTATATGCTGCTGTCGGTAATAAGTCTCAGTAGACCCGGAATGTCACCTCGCCGAAATCAGCTGGGAAAATGACTGCCTTCCTCACAATCAAAATAGTCCCGCTGGCCCTCTGCCCTGGACCTTGGGCATTCTGGACTAGTTCTGTTCTCTCTTGTGGCCAAGTGTAACTCGTGTACAATAAACTCTCTTGGTGTCAAAAAAAAATTCATAACAACCTTATATCTTTGTAGAGATGCGTGGCGAGGATCGTTTCCTCTGCCTCCATGTTGCTTCTCTGTCCTTTCTGCCTCTCCCTTTCCTTCTAAAACTTTGTTCCTGCCTCCCTTCCTTCTCACCGAATGGCAGGCCTCATTTTTATCTTGTGTCTGCCTTCACCTGCATAAAGACATCAACCTACAGATACCTTTTCTACTCCCCAGAGTCTCAGGGTTTAATGGTGGATACCTATTATCTAAGAGAGGAAGGAGGGTTGGATAGTCAAGGCCAGCTCCAGCTGTAGAGCAAGGCTGAAGCCAGTCTTGGCAACATGAGATCTTGTCTCAAAAAATAAATATAAGCAAAACAAACACACAAACAAATAAACCCTGACTGAGAGAGAAAACAGGGCTATTGTTCTAGCTTAGTGATAGGGCACTTGCCTAGCATGCTTGGGGCCCTAAGTTCAACCCTCATTACTGCAGGGTGAGAGGGAAAGAAAAGAAACAAAAGTACTTCCTTCTAAACTCATCCTAGAGAGATGGGTATGGTAGCTCTCATCATTAAAGCCAGTACTCTGGAGACTGAGGCAGGAGGATTGTCACGAATTCAAGGACAGCTTGAGGTCTTGGATAGCCTGGACTGAAGTAGGGGACCCTTGCTGTTTCAAAAAAAAAAAAAAAAATCCAAACCAGGGACATGGCTCGCTGGATAAGGGTGCTTGTGATACAAGCCTGGTGATTCTAGTTCAAACCCCTAGATCCCATGTAACGGTGGAAGAATAGAACCAACTCCACAACTGCCCTCTGCCTGTATATACCGATAAATTAGATAGTTTTTAAAATCCCTGCATTTGGCTGTGTTCGCTTCGACCCGCGTGGTCGTGCCGGGTTGGAGTCCTCGTCCTCTTCGGGCTCGGCTTTGGGCGCCATGCACCCTGCAGCATTTCATCGAGGTGGAGACGCAGAAGCAGCGCTTCCAGCAGCTGGTGCACCAGATGATGGAACTTTGCTGGGAGAAGTGCATGGATGAGCCTGGGCCTAAGTTGGACAGTCGGGCTGAGGCCTGTTTTGTGAACTGCGTTGAACGCTTCATTGATACAAGCCAGTTCATCTTAAATCGACTGGAGCAGACCCTGAAGTCCAAACCTGTCTTCTCAGACTGATGACTGATGTCTTCTCAGACTGATCTCAGCATTACCTCTTTGGAAACGTAGTTCAAGGAGGGAAGAACTGCTGATGAGGCAGTTGAAGAAATGGCTATGGGGGGGATTAAACTCCCAATTTTCTTCATCACCTTGGGACACATTGTCACCCGAGAATGAACAAAGACCAATTTTTATGTATGGGAGTTGAGAGTCACATGTATTTGGTTGTGTTTTTTAAGCTAACCATGTGGTAAAAATTTAGATAAATGGAAGTATGAGACGCGTATTGCTGTGTATGGGACGGCGCTTTCTCAAGGTCCCTTAACTACTTTATAGAATTTGGACAGAAGAACTGCTTTCTAGAATTGAATAGTGGGACCACGCAGGGTGAATCTCGATTTATATGGGTTTATTTCTGATTTTTTTTAAAGGGAGATCTTTATATCAGAAAAATTGGCAGTGGGGAAATACCCTGGCACTGATGAACTGTGAGCTTTCTCACAGTTTGACTTAGAGCTGAAAAAAAGTCCTATGGAGGACTCATAAAATCCACCTTCTTAGGTAGTCCCTCTGCCCTATACTGTGACTTACTTAAGTGTCAAATTGAAAATACGGTCTCAAGGTAGAACAGGAAGCATGAGAATCCAAAGGGCTTTAGTCTTAAAGGAACCTAGCTCATGAACATTATTCTTACGACCAGATAGCCACAGGAAGAAGTTAACTTACTTCTTATATGAGGATACAAAACATTCACAGATGTGCCTAAAGAAATAACTATTTAGGCCAGTTTAAAACTAACAGCAGATTCAGGTAGAGGTGCATGCCTGAATGTTAGTCATAAATTCCATTAACTGCATTCTTTTGGGCACGGAAATAAAAGCTCGCAAGATCAAAAAAAAAAAAAAAAATCCCTGCATCTGGGCTGGAGAGATGGCTCAGCGGTTAAGAGCACTGACTGCTCTTCCAGAGGTCCTGAGTTCAATTCCCAGCGACCACATGGTGGCTCACAACCATCTATAATCAGGTCTGGTGCCCTCTTCTGGCCTGCAGGTGCATACATGCAGGCAGAAAGCTGTATGATGTATACATAATAAATAAATAAATGTTAAAAAAATTTTAAAAAATCCCTGTGTTATATTTTTTATTATTATTTGTATGTGTGCCTGTATAAAATGTGGGGGAGCATGTGTGCCATGACTCAAGTGTACAGGTCAGAAGACAACTTTGTGGAGAAGAATCAGCAAGCATTTTTACCTGCTGAACTGCCTTGCCAAATTTGTCCATTCTACAAAGGCAGCGTGGGTGCTGGGAATTGAACCCAGGTCCCTTGGAAGAGCAGTCAGTGGTCTTAACTCCTGCGCCATCCATGAGTTGAAGAATTTTAAAAACTGAAGAAAGAAGACCCCAGGAGATAGAACTACTTCCACATTCACAGATCGGGAAGACTGATGATGTAAATGTGGCCATGTTACCAAAAAGCTCAATATAAACTTAATAGATCTCAGATCGAAAAATAGAATTGGCAGCCTCGTGTTTTCTGTTTGGGCAATTATTACAAAGCTGCAGTCATCTAAATAGGATGATACTGGTGCAGACACCAAATGAAAACCACAAAACAATCGATTAGAATAGAGAGTCCAGAGATAAACCTACACACATTTTTGAGGAACACTAGCTAAAATACCTCTATGAGGGAAAGACAGTGACTTCAACCAGTGACGCTGAGCAAATCAGAATATCCGAATGGGAAAGAATGCATCTGAACTCCACCTTAACCAACACACAAAGATTAACTGGCACACAATAAATGTAAGGGCTCATGCTATATAGCTGTTAGACGTCTATAAACCGGACGTTTGTTATATATAATAATGTATAGACTTTGTTGGATTATAATGTAAGCACAAGCACAAGAAAGGGGGGGGGGAGTTGGATTCCGTTAGAACTAAAAAGAAATGAGTGTATTCTATTAAGGTCAACCTCTGGGATGGGAAAGATTGGCAAATCACCCACCATGGTAAGGTGCCGCCCTTACGTCCTGTCTGCTTCCCTCTTGGGGTAGCAAGGCCCTTTGTGCAGCAAGCTGGACTGGAGGAAGGGAAGCTTAGCGGCTTGCAGGTGAGTGCAGTGCGGGATCTAAGTCATTGAGAATGAGCGCAGTGCAAGTTCAATGAACGAACCTGGGAACAGCTTCGGAGAACTGGTTCCATTTATTGGGGAGGGAGGAATTTATGGCCCTGGAGAGGTGGCCATCGTCTCTGGAGCAAGGTTTGTATGGGAATGTGTAGTGAGCCATATTGGATTTGGGCCTGGCCGCTTTGTAACTGCATGGCCACAGTTAAGAAGTCATGGGATTGTTGGACAGAGGCTCTCCCTTGTATTTACGGCACAGGAAGAAAAGACCAAGTAGTAAACACCTGGTGTCTCCACTGCATGACCCCTGCTGAGCCCGGCTGATGCATGTGGGACTGACACACCTGGACCACACCTGGGTGGTGGTCAATTTACTTCTGCCTTTTGCTTCCTCAGCCTTTATCCTTGAGATTTAGGCTGGTCTTCTTGGATTTCTCCCTAATTAATTCAGGTCTCGTAGTCGGTCTTTTGTTACCGAAGTCAAGAGCCAGGTAGTCACGAGCCAGGGTTTCCCACTGTGCTTCCCAGATATTTTCTACCTGGAGACTTGGGTATATAAGTGGTGGTCCTGGGGTTGGGGATTTAGCTCAGTGGTAGAGCGCTTGCCTAGGAAGCGCAAGGCCCTGGGTTCGGTCCCCAGCTCCAAAAAAAAGAACCAAAAAAAAAAAAAAAATAAGTGGTGGTCCTATTCCTATTCTCTCTCTCCTCTCTCTTTTGTTGTCTCTCCTCTATCTTTTCTCCTCTCTCCTCTCTCTCTCTTTCTCTGTCTCTCTGTCTTGCTCTCTTTCTCTGTCTGTCTCTCTGTCTCTGTCTGTCTGTCTGTCTCTCTCTCCTTCTTGCTGTCTCTCTCATTCTCTTTCTCTCTCCCCTCTCTTTTTGTCTTTCTCCCCTCCCCCTTCTCTACTTCCAACTTATGGATCAACATGTGAGCTCTCAACTGTTCCTAATGTCTAGCACTAACACCCTGGAACCACAAACCTCAAATTAAATGCTTTCTTTTATAAAAAAAAAAAAATAAGTGGTGAATAAAGCTACAAGAGACTCTCACTCTTCCTTCTGCTCTTCCACTCTTCTTCTCTCTCTCTCTTCCTCTCTTCCTCTCCTGGCTTGACACGATAGCCTGTGTGTGTGTGTGTGTGTTTCTTTCATCCCGTAGGCTTTCGCCCGATTCTCGGTACTGTGTCGGTGCTGGCGCCGACAGGAGTGTACCATGGCCAAGGCAAGGGTGTTGGAAGATGTTTCATTCACAGAAGCCTGATAACTATCACAGTAATAAATTCTTTCTAGGGTCGATGTTGGGGGAGCTGGCTTGATGGTGCGAGGTTGGGAACAAGGAGGTAGCCAACTCCTGTCTTCTCCATGTTTGAGGTATCTCCATAACCCTGGGCCACCATGGTCCCACAAACCCTCCCTTTTGTTTTATAAAGGAACAGTATCATCATAGTCCACATCTAGGTTGGAAATGGTTTGATATTGAAACAGAACCTGGTTGGTTGCAATGATACTTGCCTGCTGTTTTTAGAAAATTCAATGAGGCACGGTGCCAAGAGGAGGGAAGTCCCAAGAGCCAATGCAGGACCAAAGAAAGGGAGGAGCCAAGCTGTCAGGGGATTTGAGTACCATGGGGGAGGGTTGCTGGGTACATAGCACGCCCAGAGATTGCGCTGGAGATCTTTGAGCATTTGTATGCTTCCTTCCACTAATCCGGATTCACTGACATGGAAACAACATTCTTCCTCTCCCTCCCCCCAACACAATCCAAGTCCCTCTCTGTTCAACAGTCTGTAATCCAGAGCTCTCCAATTCTGTAGAAAAACCTCTGCTAGGGAGGTGATTGTCACTGGAGGGACTCAAGAGGGAATCCATGGCCTGGAAAAACTTATCCTGGAAGTCGCAGGCTGGATGGTATGTTTGGACGAGGGCTGCTCCAGCAGTTCCCATGGCACCCAGTGAGATGGTGAGAGTCAGTCCAATGAGCAGAGGGATGAAGACCTCCCTTCTCTTCCAGTCCCCTCCCAGCTGTAAAATGAGCTCTTTGGGCTCATAGAGATAACTCTGGGGAACAATCTTTATGGGGCTGCAGAAACCTTGAAACGGGGGGTTAATGCAGGGACTGGTAATATTGCACCAGAGGAAAGCAGGGTGGTGGTCGTAACACATATTGGCTTGGTGATAGCGATGTTACGGGATCTTTAGGATGGGACCTTGAAGAAGGCCCTGAGTGGCAAAGGGAGAAGGATAGATTAAAAAGAGAGGAATGTTTTATAAGTTTTGTGTGGGTGAGGGCCCATGGGTTTCATGAGATGTTATTGGGAACAGCTACCAACAGTGGCTAGAAGAGGGATGCACAGAAGAAAAGGCATGGAGAGCAGTTAGGGATGGTTAGGGGAAGACGGTGGCTGTATATCAGATGTATGGTAGCCGGGAGAGGGTGGCTTGGACCTCCTTTTGAGTTTGATCCTCTTGTTGAAGAATGTTAATGTGGGTAAAGAGGTTAAAGACCAACTTGGAGGCAGGGACAAGCAAGTGAGAGATGTGCAGGTCGGCTACGCGGTATTTGGTGTAACCATTAGGGTAGAGCCTACCTACAACTCCCACTTGTCATCCTTTGTCTAAGGGATCCCCAATGGAAAGCTGAAAATGAGTATTAAGATCGGCAAGAATGGTGCCGCCATGACTGGTGGACTCAATTTGGCATCTCCAACATCCATATATGGAGGCGTCCTGGAGGCAGTCGCCTGTTTTTCAGTTGAAGAAAGCAGAAGAAAGGACTGGGGGCAGTGGAGATGGAATCCCAGTCTTGGTTTGGCATCCTTCAAGTGGGCAGTCCTGGGTTCTTAGGATTTTGTTGTGTTGGTTGTAGGACTCCCTAGCAAAGAGTCTCCATTGGTGGGTATTGGAAGGGTTAGGAAGAGGCTGGGTAGTAGCAAAGTTAGACTAGAGAATAACAAACAAAGGAAAGGGAAGCCTGTGGAGGGTGCAGGGTTCGGGTGCTGCCACTAGGACGTGAGTGTCCTTCCAGAAGATAAAAACCAGGCTGAACAGGGAAAAGCCACAGATGTCCAGCCAATCTTCGGGTGTGTTTAGATTGGCAATTTTACTTTGGAAGAGTCTTAGTTCAAGGGGTATAAGGTATAAATACTGTCTTCCTGGACTGCTTGCCTGAATTCCTTTAAATCTGTAGTGTAGGGGGCACTAATTAGGTGGTTCAGTCCACATGGCGTGGACATTGACTGGTCATGTCTGAAATTATGGACTTGTGGGAGAGTCATGAAGTTTATGAACAGTAGAGGGAGAGGCAGAGTTAGCCAGATGCTTAAGTGGTGTTTTCTCTACCCCTACAATGTAATCACGGAGATTTAAAAGGTTGTTGTATGATGCGGGGAGGAGGCTGAGGGCTCATGAGACATTTCCTTCAGTCTTGGCAGGGTTAGGGTTAGGGTTAGAGACAAGGGTGCAGTTAGTGTACAGGTAAGGGTAAGGGTAAGGGTAAACTTTAGGGTAAGGATAGGAGTTAGGGTAGTGGGGGGGGGCTTGGAGGGGGAGAAAGAATAGACGAGGCCAAGGTCTTATGGTAGGCTTCCTCCAAGAGTCATATAGTAGAGGGTGGGGGATATAAACTGGATTGGACCTGGCAAGAGCATGCTGACGAGGCTGAGGAGGAGATGGCTTCATGTATGGCTTTAACTTCCCATTCAAGGGCTGTGAGATCTAAAATAGACGGCTATAGGACCATCAATCTCAGACTTGTCTGAATCAAGGGAATGCAGCATCCTCAGTGGGTCCCATTTTAGGGGTTCTATATGCATTGATAGATAGAAGCTATAATAGGGAGAAAGTAGGGGGAATGAATTTTCCCTTCTTGGGTGTCTTTTTTTTTGGTTCTTTTTTTCGGAGCTGGGGACCGAACCCAGGGCCTTGCGCTTCCTAGGCAAGCGCTCTACCACTGAGCTAAATCCCCAACCCCTTCTTGGGTGTCTTCATACCAGATGAACTAAATGACTGGAGTCCATGAGTCACAGCTGTAAGGATCTCCCGTGGTCTTATATGGCACTATTTCAAGGACTTTCTCCCAAAACAAGAAGGGTTGTTTTTTGTTGAGTTTTATTCCATGAGATTTCAAGAGGGCCCATATTTCCCTAATCTGAGGTTTCTTTTGATGGGACAAGGTATTCCCCATGACAGAAGAGGAAACGAAACCCCAGGGCTAGAGAAGGTTCGCAGAGCCTTATGGCTGACAGGGTACTCTTCAAAGTCCCAGACACAACCTGGCCACGGTTTTTAAAGTTCTGGCAACTACTTTGGTAGTATTTAAGGATATATATATATATGTGGAGCTAAAAGACAGGGGTTATGGGGTTATTGTCAATATTCATACAGATTGTCAGGGTTTAGACAGAGATTTTACCAATACCAAGGAGCAGCCGTGGCCAAAATGTGTCAGTTGTCCTTTCGAAGTACCTAAACCCAATGCCCCAATGCCACTGTGCAAACCAAAATCAAAGAAGGAAATGATAAACTGCCAGCTTTCAGTGTGGGGAGCAAATGCCAGAAGACCGGGGCCCTCACCTATCACCCATTTGTAGCAAAGACCCTGTTACATCCACATTGAGTGCCAGTTACGATTCCCACTTAGGATAGGCAGGTCCATTGTGCACTGGACTGGACTGAAGAGAGGATGCTTAGCTGGACGAAGGTGAGTGCAGAGCAGGATCTTGGTTGGCAATGAGTGTGTGGGCAATGAACACACCAGGGAACAGCTTCAGAGAACTGGTTCCACTTACTGGGGTCAGGGAGATGGCTGGGGTCTCTGGAGCAAAGTTTGTGTGGCCATATACCATTGGCTAGGGCAGGGGTGTTGCTTCATCTTCTACTTAGGGGCTTGTAGGGTAATAATTCTTACTAGAGTTGATGTTGGCTTTATGGTGCCAGGTTGGGAGCAGGGAGTAGCCAACTCCTGCCATCTTCATGTTTGAGGTATCTAGGGTTGAAGCTCCCTCAATCCTTCCTCTTTAACCCTGGGCCATTATGGGATTGATCCTTATCCTAGCACTTAATCCCACCAGGAGAAAATAAGACCACTACCAGAGTTTTTAAACAAAATTTGAATATTCAATACAAGCCAAGAAGATGGACACTCACTGGTCCATACCCAGAATTCCCAGAAAATAACCAGAACCTAGGTGCTTATAAAGGCAAAACCCACCAGGCATTCTCCTGCCTTTGTCCAATTAGGAGAAAGCATGCACCTTGTACTTCCTGTCTATGTACCTCCCACCTACACGTGATGAAGTACATACTGTGGAGTTGGGGCAACCAAACTTGTTTACAGAAGTGAAAACGTGAGGCGTGTTATCTTCCATGAACAGCGCCTTGCATTCCAGGAAGTTATTTGTCCTCGGGCAAGTGGGGCTTACAGGTTAGCATGGTCCGAAGTCTGCCCACTTTCCTCTGGGGTGTGAGACACGAGACTGAGGAGGACGAAACAGAGTCTGGGATGAGTAGGTTCCACAGGACTCTCGTCTAGCCTGGAATGCTGGAGGTGTTACAGCTCTTAAAAGAGGAATAAAGAAGTTTGAATGGCCTCTTGGGGAAGATGGGGACAGGTCCAGGACCCCTTGAAACTGCAGTAGTTGAGCACCCGATGCTATAATGTGAGCCTCTGCAGGTAGGGAGAAGCTGACCAGAGTCCAAGATCCAAGATGAACGCTTCAGGAGAGAGAACCCTCCCCCAAGTGCTTCAGCTCAGTAAAGACAGCCACTTTCAGGTAATCCTCAGTAAAATAACTTTAGTAATAGCAATACCACGTGGACAGAGACTACATAAATCTTGGGGAGTGGGATGGGATTTGGGAGGGTGATAAATGTTTTCTATTGGCTGAGTTTGGGATGCTGGTGATGCAGATAGAATTTGCACGGGGAAGGGTGTGAGGTGCTGCATTACCGACCGACTGCCCATGGTGGTCGTGGCTGTGTATTCCACAGCAGGCATGAGAGGCTGGGAGTGGGCAGCTCCATTCCTAGTACTCTCGGATCTCTGAGGTTCCTGGGGTTTGAGTACACCCCACCTCACTGGTTCTTTCGCCTGTCTGGCAGTGCAGCCTACTTGCCCTACTGGTTAGAAGGATTTTTGTTTTATAGATATTTTAAGCACAGTATTTTAAAATTAAAACATAACTTCAGCAGGAGAATCGTAAGTTCAAGGTCATCTTCGTGTACATCACAAGTTAGAAATACTGCGATATCCTGTTTCAACTATTTATTGTTATAAGCAAAAATGAACCTTTTGAATGCTTTTTTGTTAGTACTTCTAAGTATCTGATTCCATAGCTAAAAGAGAATGAAATCTATCAACAGTAGGTTTATGGAATCTAATATTAAAATTGAAAGGGCGCTTAATGTGAAGTTTGAGTTGCTAATGTATGTACGAGTCCATTAGTTCACATAAAATGTAGCCAACCTCTATACTCTTAATGCAAATGCAATCGGTGTAAGGCTGCCCAGACCTCTCCAGACTCAGCTGCACATGTGCAATTATCTTGGTTGCAACATTTCATTCTTAGTAGAATTTTGTCTGCTCTAGATGGGACCAGCTGGGTGACTCTCAGTAGCCTGAAAGTTTGGTACAGGGTTGGGCCTAATCAGCATGTATTTTAGGGGAGAATTTTGTTCCTCATATCCCTAAAGGGATCCTGTTTCAGGCAACACACTCCAGGGATTTGTTACACAAAGACAAAGCCACATAGTCCCTGGGGCTTCTGGGTGAGACAAACACACACACGTTAATTATAATAAAACCTTAACTCTTTGAGCATAACTATCAGCGGGAACTCGAGGGAGGAAATACTTTCACTCGTATTAAGTCTCGGTATGGTAGCATATACCTATAATCTTAGCATTCAGGATGTTAAGGCAGGAGAATTGAAATTTCAACGATAGCCCTGGCTATCCTTGTGTAAGAAATATCAAGCAGAAGTCATAGTATTTTCAAATACTATAAGGCTTGTGTTTAGGACAAGGAAGTACACTCTTTATCTCTCCTATCTTGTAAGACTTTTATGCAAATGTTTTAATCCCCCTCGCATTCATTTACACAGGGGCCTGCTTCTCCGTGCTTCTCCCAGAAGTAGTGATCCCTTCCCCATCCCCCATTTGGTGTGGTGGGCCAATTCTTTTCAGACGAGATAATCAAATAAGATTATGAGGGAGGATTCCAGCCAATGGGGAAGAGACACAGTCAACACCTAAGGAAGAATAAAAAGCTAATGAGCTTCCTGTATTGGTGGATTTCTCTTCTTTCTTCCCTCTCCTCTTTGTTTAAGACAGGGTCTTAAAATATAATCCAGGCTAGCCTAGCATTCATGGTACCCTTGCCTCAGCCTCCAGACTTCTGAAATTACACTGTTAGACTACTGTGTCTGGCTCCATCCTCCTCTGTATAAAACAACCCACCCATTCAGAGGGTGAGACCAGGAGAGCATGGTAGAGCAATGTGTCTTTAGTTCAATCTCCAATTAATTAAAGATGGATACAGGAGACTATGATATTACCTCATATTCAAGCCATAACCCTGTGCACGGGATGGCATAAAATGGGCAGGTACGCATGCCTTTTGGATGTTTGAGCTGAGAGTATAGAGCCCTGGCCCTGAGAGAGATCAGTGGTTGTTCCCAGAGGCCTGGCTTGCAATAGCACCAGTTAAGCCCCGTAGCTGTAGTGACAAAAGCTCTGATGCTTCAGCATATCGAGAGAAAAGGCTGATTCTCTGGATTTCCCTCCCATGGGGAGCAGCTGAGAATAAACATGGGTCAGAGAGGGCAATGAAACAAAAAGCCAGCTAGGTACAGTGCCATCCACCCATAATCCTAGCTGCTTGGCAGGCTGAGATAGGATTGCTTCGTACTCAAGAGTTCTAAGCCAGCCTAGGCAGCAAAATGAGTGCGTGTGGTCCATCTGTTTCTGTTTCTCTCTTTTGAAAAAAGGTCTTTGTAGGCTTAGATATTCAAGACCTACTTTTAATAGGGGTTCGTAAATGCGTTAACCTCCCCTCTAGCCCACCATTCGTCAGAAGTAGTGGAAAGGAGGAAAGGTTAATAGAGCAAAGAAGGAGGTGGACCTGTTTAGAAATAGTTCTTTGGAGCAAGTCCAGTGTGCATTGTCAAGAGATCAGCAGTCCAGTTCACATGAATCAACAGCAACAGTTCAATACACTCAGCAAACACCATTCACGAATCAGCAATGGCAGGTGGATCCAGAAGAAACCTCAAGGCTCTGCCAATCAGCCCAGGTTCTCAGAAGTGTCAAGAAGCTGATAGAACACCACCACAAGGTTTTTTGGTGCATTTCTCTCTATGAAGTCAAGACAAACAATGACCAGCAAAGAATGGTAAGGCGAACCAATACCACCCAGCATCACTAGCATCAACAAAGCCCAGTGATACCATCCAGCATTGTCCACTGTCTGCTGGCTCATATTTATATCCTTTCCAAACATCACGTGTTACCTCAAGCATCCACGTTAGCAAAACATCACATGCCCCCTTTCTAATTTGCTTCCAGAAAAACAACACGTTTGTTCTCCGCAAAACATCCTACCATGTGTCTGCTTCAGCAATAACATTCTCTCATAAGATGGTTTACAGGAAAGCACAACTGAGTCTCCAAGGAAACCAGAAATTTCTATTTCAGTCGTAAGATGGGAGGTGGTAGTGGGATTAATTCCCGCATGTCAGAGGCAGAAACAAGTGAATCTCTGAGTTTGAAGCTAGCCTGGTCTACAAAGCAAGTTCTAGGACAGCCAAGGCTACAAAGAAAAATCCTCTCCCCCCAAAAAAGTGTATATGTGTCTTACTATATATAGTCCTAATTGGCCTCAAACTCACCATCCTCCTAGGCTCCATGTGTACCACAATGTCTGGTAATACTCTACTTCATGTTTTTGTTTGAGAGTTCCTCTACATGGTCCTGGCTATCCTGGAACTCAGTGTGTTTGGTGGTTTGGATAAGTGTAGCCCCCATAAACTCATGTGTTTGAATGCTTTACCTATAGAGAGTAGCATTATTAGGAGGTGTGGCCTTGTTGGAGGAACTGTGCCACTGTGAGGATAGGTGTTGAGGTTTCTGATGTTCAAGGTGCTCCCAGTGTGGCACAGTCTCTTTCTGCTGCCTTCAGATCAAGATGTGGAATTCTCAGCTTCTTCTTCATCCCCATGTCTGTCTGTATGCTGACGTGCCTTCCCCTATGACAGTAATGGACTGAACCAGCCCCAATTAAATGTTTGCTTCTCTAACAGTTGCCATGGTCATGGTGCCTTCTCACAGCAATAACACCCAAATTAAGACAGTATGTGTGGCCCACCCAGGGTTCACAGATATCCACCCACCTCTGCCTGGGATTAGAGGTATTCACCACCACACCTCCCTGTTCTTGTTTTCTGAGACAGAGTCTCAGCTATCTCAGGCTTGCATCAAGCTGACAATGAGTTGAGGATGATCTTGAGTTTCTGATCCTCCTTGCCTCTACCTCCTGAGTTCTGAGCTACCACCACACACAGATTATGCAGTTCTGTGGGGGCAGAACCAGGGCTTTGTATATAACACCAACATCTACGTCCCAAGCTCAAGTATCCATCCCCTTAGAAAACTCATCTGGGCCAAATCAAGCCTTTTCTATCATTATCTCACATGATCCATGCAAACCCACGAGATGTGATCTTGTAGAGGAATTTATCAGATTGTATCAGTCTTCACTCCCTTACATGTGATGCCACTCCCATTTTTAACCTCCTGCAGTACATTGGTTTGTTTTGTTTTATATAATGCCCGGTGGGCGGGGGGGCGGGGGAGGTCAAACCAAGAGAATCAAGCATTCTAAGCAAACATCCTACAACTGAACTTCCAATGTTTTTATTATTTGAAAAAAAATTAAATTACATTATTCGTTTTTAGCTGGGTGGTGAGTGGCACAGAGCTTTAATTCCAACACCCGGGAGGTGGAGGTAGGCAATCCATGAGTTCAAGGCCAGCCTGGTTTACAGAGTTCCGGAACAGGCTACAGAGAGAAACCCTACCTTGATAAACAAAAACAACAACAACAAAAACCTCAAAACCAAAAACAAACAAACAAACAAAAAACCAAACCAGGGCTGGAGAGATGGCTCAGCGGGTAAGAGCACTGACTGCTCTTCCAGAGGTCCTGAGTTCAATTCTCAGCAACCACATGGTGGCTCACAGCCATCTGTAATTGGGTCCAATGCCCTCCTCTGATGTGTCTGAAGACAGCTACATTGTACTTGTGTACATAAAATAAATAAATAAATCTTTAAAAAAAACCCACTATTCCCACTATTCCTCAAGGTCATGTCTATTCTGGAACCTCCCAGATGTGTCTGCCTCTGGCTATGTTCTCCCTTTTATCTACAAAAAAACTTTCTCTCCTACCATGCCTAGGAGTAGTCATGTCCTTTTCCTTTTTTTTTTTCTTTTCTTTTTTTTTCCGGAGCTGGGGACCGAACCCAGGGCCTTGCACTTGCTAGGCAAGCGCTCTACCACTGAGCCAAATCCCCAATCCCTCCTTTTCCTTTTTATTTCTTTCCTTTCTTTTTCTTTTCTTTCTTTCTTTCTTTCTTTCTTTCTTTCTTTCTTTCTTTTTTTTTTTGTTCGTTTTTGAGACTGGGTTTCTCTGTGTAGCCTCGGCTGCCTGGAACTCACTCCGTATATCAGGCTGGCCTCAAACTCACATACATCTGCCTGTTTCTGCCTTCCAGGTGCACCACCTATCTTATTTCTTTTTTCCATTTAGGTTACATACTGTGTTTGAAGCCAGCTTGGATACATTAGCATTGCCTTGATTTTTTTTTCCTTTATAAATCTATGGATTTGTATATAGACAGCACTATTATCTAAAGTTCACAGTCTACCTCGGGGTTCACTCTTCTATCACAGTATGAGTTTTGATAATATTATGAACATTTACTTATTCCTTCTTTCTTTCTTTCTTTCTTTCTTTCTTTCTTTCTTTCTTTCTTTCTTTCTTTCTTCCTCTCTTTATTTTGTGAAGCAGTGTCTTATGTAATCCATGCTACTTTCAGACTATATATAGCTGAGGCTGGACTTGAACTCCTGATCTTGGCTCAACTTTCTAAGTGCTTGGATTATAGGCATGCATCTATTAGGTTGGCCTGTGGGCATTTCTGTGGGAGCATTTTCTTGATTAATGCTAGATGGGGGAGGAACTTTGGGAGGGACCACCCCCGGGGAGGAGGTCCTGAGTTAGATAAGAAAAGCAAGTTGAGCATGCCACGTAGGCTCATATTTTTTCAAAACCTACTTTAATACAGGTTCTTAAATGCTTTAACTTTCCTCATAGCCCATCAACCAAAGGTAGGGGAGGAAAATAGCTAATAGGACAAGGGGCACATGAACATCTTTAGAAGTAGTTCCTTGGGGGAAATTCCAGTCTTAGTTGTCTACAGTCCAGTTCACTAGTAATACGCCAGACACAGATCAGCAGCAGTGGCTCGATCCAGAAGAAATAAAGAGGCTTTGCCAACCGGGCATGAATCTGCTGAAGAGGCAAGAAGCAGCTGGAATACCACCAGAAGTTCTTTGGTACATTTCTCTCTTCAAAATCAGGACAAGCAAAGATCAGAAAAGACTAGCAAGGCGAACCAATGCCAGAGTGTTGCCTATTGTCTGTTGAGTTATACTTATACGCTTTCCAAATCACTAGTTCTCTGAAGCATC
The DNA here is from genome assembly GCF_021556685.1 of Rattus norvegicus. NCBI lineage: Eukaryota > Metazoa > Chordata > Mammalia > Rodentia > Muridae > Rattus > Rattus norvegicus. The sequence goes on from NC_141541.1 coordinate 115,212,148, forward strand.
TATTCCAGAAAAACACCACATGCCCTTTCTCCACGCAGCTTGCAGAAAAACACCATGTGTCTGTTTCTCCAAAAACATCCTCTCATAAGACACTGTAGTGGTTGCCAACTTGATTATATCTGGAATGAACTACAATCTAGAATTGGAAGGCTCACCTTTGATCCTGATCTTGAGGCAAAGTGGCTATGAATCCCAGGAGCTTAAGGCAAGGAGATCTCTGAGTTCAAGGTCACCTGGGACAGAGCAAGTCTCAGACCCAGGCTTGGTGGTACACACCTTTAATCTGGGACACACCTTCTGCTGGAAACTTAAATAAGGACATTGGAAGAAGGAAGACTATTTTTTGTCTGCCTGCCTGCCTTGTGGGACTGAGCCCCTGCTAGATCCTTGGACTTCCATTCACAGCTGCTGCTGATCATTGTTGGGGAGTTGGACTACAGACTGTAAGTCATCAATCAATTCTCTTACTATATAAAGACTACCCATAAATTCTGTGACTCTAGAGAAACCTAAGACAGACACCTTCCAGAAAAACATCATATGACACAACTGCGTGAAAGCAGAAATTCTCACTTCAAACCCATCCATAGCAAGCCATTGATCAGCCTCTCTCCATAAGTGTAAGGCAGAAAGAGACTAACTGGGAATAGTGTAGGGATTTGGAACCACCCTCCTGCAGTGACACACCTCCTCCAATAAGACCACACCTCCTAACCCTTCCCGAACAGTTCCACCAACTGGGGATCAATTATTCAAATATATGAGGCTATGGAGCCATTCTCATTCAAACAACCACATAGTTCCATTCTGGTTTGTGTTCGGCTCTGGGGAATGTCTGCTTTTCTGTCTCCTGCCTTTGCAGTCAAAAGGGCAAAGCAGCTACCATGAGGTTCTCTACTACTAAAATAGGATCCATTCCACTATGGCTCTGCTCTCCTGACCCCCTGCCCCCTTAGAATGAACCAAGGCCATTAACTTCTTGTTTATTCTTTGGAACAGAAGCTTTTAGAATCCAGACCTGTCTAACTTGTAAAGTAGGGAATTCACTTGTTCTGCCTCCCTTCTGATTTGCATCTAGGGGGAAAGAAAAAGGACGGGGTTTATTCTCAATATGGGCCTCTTCAGACACCTCTTGAAATAAAGTGTGTTCCCTATATCCAAAAGAGGACGAAGACTCGGTTGAGGACCTGCCTGACATGTAAGGCCCCGGGTTTATCTACAGTAGTGGGGGTAGGGACACAGCAAAAACAGTTCAAGTGTCTACAGTACAGGGATTACAGAGCAGAGTCAGGTATTTAGAAAAAAAAAATGGACTGCTATTGCTGGGTGCCTGTCTGCATTGTTCTCTCCCTCTGGAAGGCAGTGGTGAGGGCATAGCATTGGTGGATTTCAGGGGACAAGACTTGGTGTTCCAAGAATAAAGTTACTTAGTAATAATATTTATCTTTTTAAATTCCTTCAGTGCTGGGGCCAGAAGTCACTGGTTTTGGGCGATTAATACCTGTTATTTAACAGTGGGGGATTAAGTAAACAAGTGGTTATTCTGGCTTTTTATTCTTTTCTTGCAGGCAAGAGGCTTGGAGTTTCTTTCTTTTTTTCTTTTTTTTTCAGAGCTGGGGACCGAACCCAGGGCCTTGCACTTGCTAGGCAAGTGCTCTACCACTGAGCTAAATCCCCAACCCCGAGGCTTGGAGTTTCTTAACTTCCCGTGAGCCAGAATAATTTAGGCTCACAGAAAGAAAGACTTTTGTACAAGTAATATTCATAGACACACCTATATATTCATACACATGCATGTTCTGATTGGGCCTGAACTGTTTCATCAACTCCACAAGTATTCATGCACACTTATATACACATACCTATACTTAAGACTCACACACACACACACACACACACACACACACACACACACACACACACACGGTAGATGGATCAAAAGCCCCCATGAGCAACTTCCATTGAGCAAGCACCAACACAGAAAGAACTCACTCATTCTGGATGAAATAGAAGCTCCAACCTTTACTGCTCAGAGGAAGAAAAGGTGTCTACCTTTTAATTGCTGGAAGTAAGAAAAAAAAACCCTAAGTATTAAAAAAAAACTCCTTTCTATTGATGAAAGAAAAAAAACCTTTTCCTTTTTATTATTGAATGAAAGAAGCAGTGTCCTTGCCGGTAAGACGACGACTGCTCGCTTATTGTCATTCTTGGTTCTTACAGAATGGATCACATGGTCTTCCGGGCATCTTTACATTCTAAAGGTTCACCATAAACCATAAAGGATTAAAGGTGTGTACCCCAACCGCTGGGCTATTTGTTATTGTTGTTTTTTCTAACATGGTTACCATCAGTGGCTCTTGTCAGGACCTACATATAAACTGTGACTTCCGCAGCATTACAGCCTTTCCCCACTTAAGTGCTGTCTTTCGTTGTATTTTTTCTTCTGGGTTGGCTTTTCAGGAGGTGAGTGTACATTTTGGAGTGGGTACTGGGCACTCATTTCTTCTGCTAACAGTCCTTTTACTTTGAATAGTCTAGCAGGTAAATGAAAGAACTCAAAGGCCACCAAGATTTATCTTTTTTCTCTTCTTTCATCCTCACTGCCCTTTTGTCTTTCCGCCTGGACAGAGGTTTCAGTAGTCACTTCCTTTTCTTTTTTTTTTTTTTCCATTCAGTGCTGACCTTGAACTCCTGATCCTCCTGACTCTAACTTCCAAGTGCTGGTATTATAGGTGTACATTTCCATCACCAGCAGGGTTGCTTTTCTTTTCTTTTCTTTTCTTTTCTTTTCTTTTCTTTTCTTTTCTTTCCTTTCCTTTCCTTTTCTTTTCTTTTCTTTATTTCGGAGCTGGGGACCGAACCCAGGGCCTTGTGCTTGCTAGGCAAGCGCTCTACCACTGAGCTAAAATCCCCAACCCCAGGGTTGCTTTTCAATGTAGCAGAATATGGTGGCCTGTGCTTGCCTGGGAATCAGACCAAAGAAGTTGATAATCAAAGATGGATCCCATTAAAAGGATGAAGTGGTTCTGGTTCAAAGTGTTGTAAAAATATAAAAAATAAAAGCTGTCTTTTATCCCCCACTAGGTCCGTCACCGTAGTGCCCCAAGATATCTGCTAGATATCTTAATTCTCAGTCACCCGCTTGCTCTATCCCATATCACACTGCCGAAGGCCTCTCTCTGAGCCTGGCAGCAATCTCTCTACCTATCTAGTTCCCAAGGCAGGTTTCTATGCCAGAAACACACATCCCAATTCTGTGGTGGCCCAATGTCTCCAGCCACCGCACACTTTCCTACACTCAAACCGTCACATGAAAGAACACACAACACACTAACCTCTGACCCAATTGATAAGATATAATTGTCCACCTAAACATACAAAGCCCAGTACACATCCATCCCTTAAGAACGTTAATAACAACCTGTAAATACACAGAGTGTAATCTTAACCTCAGCTTCCATTTTCTTTCTGCCGTGACTACCCTCTCTGTCCCTCAGGTCTCTCCCTCTTCCTGTTCCGGTCCCCTCCTCTTCCTTCAAACTTTTCTCCTGCCCATCCTTCCTTCTTTCCTAATGACAGGCCTCCTTCTATCCTGTACCTACCCTCACCTGTATTTTACAAATTAAATGAGGAGAAGGTTCTGGTGAAGTCACCAGAGTCCTGAGTCTGAGACTAGGCAACCATCCTTGGGGCAGTGGAATTAGCATCAAAACACAGATAACTCCAGGGTAAACCACAACATCAAAGGTTTAAATTTCCCTTTCCTTTGGAATACCCCTAAATGCCAGTAATCAGGGTCCTTATATGTATTCAATTGGGGGAAGTGTCCCCCAAAGGAGCCTAAATAGTCAGACACCCAGGTAAGAATCATAATCTGAAGCTCCCAGAAGTTACTGAGGAACATTGAGTATCATCTTCAACCCTGGGTCTCTGACAGATCCCCTCGCCCACTTGAAACTGAGGCTGGTCCAGGGAGGTCTTTCAGGATTCACATTTCTCCTTTTAGTCCAAAGGCTGTTTTCTGAAGTCTTAGTCATTTGCAACTTGTTCCTGGTTGACCTGGTCTTTGGCCCTGTGTGGGCGGAGTTAGCTTTGTGACTTCACAAAAATCTCTTGTGACAAGTCTGATCCCAGTGAATCAGGAGCTGGGCACAAGAGGCTCCCCTCAGGAACATCATGTGACTTTTCATAGAGGTACACCCCCGCTAATTAGGGAATGAAGAAGAGCTGTCCCTACGGTAAGAGCCCAGTATACCCTTTGCATTCAGCAATGTCTCTCCTCAATAGCTTTGGTTTCAAGGCCTAAGGAGGTATTCTATCCAATATTTGACAATATGTCAGGGATTCAGGTTCATATAATTGAGACTTGTAGAGAGGTAGGTGGTGGTTACTCTGGGTGATGGTGGTGGTCTCTAAATGGGGTAGGGAATGAAGGGGAAGATCAGGTAAGTCCAGATGTCTTCTCCTTGGATATTATTATTATTTTGAATTGAAAGAACTTATGGGGGCCTGGAGAGATGGCTCAGTGGTTAAGAGCACCGACTGCTCTTCCCGAGGTCCTGAGTTCAAATCCCAGCAACCACATGGTGGCTCACAACCATCTGTGATGAAATCCGATGCCCTCTTCTGGTGTGTCTGAAGACAGCTACAGTGTACTCATAGATAATAAATAAATAAAATATTTAAAAAAAAGAACTTATGGTATGAATCTTTCATAGGGTCTGCCCAACCAAACCACACACACACACACACACACACACACACACACACACACACACACACACATATATATATATATATATATATATATATATATATATATATATATATATATATATATACTGTAGCTGTCTTTATACACACCAGAAGAGGGCACCAGACCTAATTACAGTTTTACAGATGATCGTGAGCCACCATGTGGTTGCTGGGATTTGAACTCAGGACCTCTGGAAGAGCAGTCAGTGCTCTTAACCACTGAGCCATCTCTCTAGCCCCCTGTAGAAATCTTATAACTATAAACATATTTATCAACAATTCATAGTCTTCTGGTATCTTGAAGGCAAGGCTACTATTGTCTATTTGATGTCAGCTCCACTGCTATTTCCTCTTAAAGGAACCAGAGGCTAAATAAACTGGGAATGATTGCTTCAAACTTTCTCTGTACCCGCTCTCCCAAACCTGCACCTGTAGCATGGCCTCTGAGATGCCCAAGCTCCAGAAGTCAGTGGCATGATTACTGATAGCTTCACTAGAGAATCAAATAGGGTGGACTGTGGATGGGGAAGGACCTGATAGGACATTTGGTCCCCTTCATATTACAGCTTCTGCCCTGTAGAAACTGTACACAAGTACATTGTGAAGAATGGCTCAGAGTATATTATCTCTGGCCACGCCCTTTGGCCTCTTCTCTGATTACGACATCACTGTTCTGACATCGAATCCAAGGGAAGGAGTTAAGTGTGCTTTAGGCAAAGATTCCAAATATAGACAGTAATCAAACAGGAGATCAGTATGAATGGGCTGGTTTGTGGGAAGAGTAAACAGGTCTAGTTTCACATCCAGGAGACTCCTTGGCCTTTACTATTCTTCAACTTTGATTAGAAGTGTGGCTTTCAATGGTGAGAAAGCTCAGAGAGGGCTCTCTTTCTTCTGCTTTTTGACCCTATTACTTATTTTCAGTTCTTTGCTCGGACAAAGAGTGGAGAACAGGTCAAGAAGTGGCTATTCTATATTGCTGGGTGTGGTCCTGTAATCCCAGAACTCTGGGGGAAAAGACTAGAGGGTCAGGAGTTCAAGGTCATCCTTGGCGATCAATATCTATCTATCTATCTATCTATCTATCTATCTATCTATCTATCTATCTATCTATCTATCTATCTATCTAATCTATCTATAACAAGATCAAGGCCAGTCTGGGTAGCTATGTGAGATCTATTTCAAAATCCACTTTCCCTTTGAAAGAAAATGGCATTCTATTACTTCCCAGGGCTGCTGAAAATGTGCTCTAGAACTATTTTGATATGGAGATTATTTCTCATTTAAATATGGAAAGCCAGCACTTCTCTATAGTCATCAAAGGGACAAAGTAACCAACCAAAGCAAAGGTTGTGGGAATTAGGGATCTGGTACTAAATGCAAAACAGGTTAAACACTTTATACTTAATTTTCATTAACAGTGCTGGGAAAGAGAGAGCCTTATTTTTCTTTTTTTTTTTTTTTTTTGGTTCTTTTTTTTTCCGGAGCTGGGGACCGAACCCAGGGCCTTGCGCTTCCTAGGCAAGCGCTCTACCACTGAGCTAAATTTCCAACCCCTAGAGAGCCTTATTTTTCAATCAGAAAAATTGAAGCTCAAGAGACATGAAGTAACTTAAAGTCCCAGAGCTGGTAAAAGGGAATAATAGTGTGTTTTCTATTGAGATAAAACGCCCTGACAGAAACTAACAGGAACAGGTTCATTTCACTTTACAGCATATGGGTCTATCACTAAGGGAAGCCAAGGTAGGAAATCAGGGCAGGAACCTGGACGTAAAACATGAACAGAGGCCATTGAGAAACATTGCTTGCTGTCTTGCTCTCCCATGGCTTGATTATAGTACCTAGGGCCACCAGCCTAGGGATGGCACCGCCCACAATGGGCTGGCCCCTTTAGTAGCAATCAATAATTAAAAAATATTTCAGATTTGCCTACCAGCTACCATTATTGGAGGCATTTTCTCAATTGGGAATCCCTCTTCCTAAATGACTGGCTGTGTCAGGCTCCCATAAAACTAACCAGCACAAGAAGTACAGGGATTGGTCTGTTTGCCTCCAAAGCTGCCTGGGATCGTAGAGTCATCTACTTCTCCAAATTCTCCTAGGGTAAACGGTTTCCTTATTTCTAATGAGTTGAGTCAGAGATGAGGATTTGAGCCTGATTATCGATCATCCGGTTTTAGATAAGGGAGCCCGGATTGTTTCGGGATGGAATCTTGCTATCTAGTCCACCCAGCCTTTGTTCTTGAACTTCTCTGTACAGTCCAGGATGGCTTTGAACTTAATATCCTTCTACTTTTTTTTTTTTAGATAGGGTTTCTCTGTGTAGCCTGTGTTTCTCTTTGTAGACCAGACTGGCCTTGAAATCACAGAGATTCACCTGCCTTGACTCCAGAATGCTGGGATTAAAGGCTTGTGCTGTCACCTAGGCTTGAGGTAGGGTTTTACCACATAGCCCAGGTTTACCTTTAACTCTTTAAAAATGTAATTACATTGTGTAGGAGATGGACATGGATGGCTATAAAGGAGAGGACAACTTTGGTTCATCTCCTTCCGTGTGGGTCCCAGGAATTGTACTCAGACCATCAGGTTTATCACCAAGAGCCTTTACCCACTGAGCCATCCCACCCGCCCTGCTTTGAACTCTTGCCTTAGCCTTGGTGCTCACACTGATGGCAGGTGCCACCTTGCTGGCCCTCATTTGTTTCTCCCCATTTTTCAGAAGATTAAATGAGGCTCCAGAAAGAGCAGAAATGAGAATCCTTGGGTGTCTGTGGTTGAATAGCGCTTCCGACCCAGGGCTGTCAGATAAAATATAGGATGCTTAGCTCAATTTGAATTTCAGGAAAACTAATTGTTTCATATTATTTGTTTTCAATAATGATGTAGAGCTCTCCTTATTGTCTGGGGCCAGGGATGTGGGAACTGGATAGATCTAGAGGTCACTGACTTAATTTCTTCTGGCCTCTGTGGAGTGGTGTTGAACTCTTCAGATAAGGCAGAAGATTAAACTATTATCTTTGTATAGCATCAGGCTATTTTTCTGTAAAATGAACTGGTGGACACAGATATAATCAGGAAGGAATGTCCACTCTGCACACATTTTTGGGGGTGTGGTGGAGGGGAATTGTGGGAACTGGAGGCCAGCTGGAGCTTACTGGGTGGGTCAAGTAGTGTATGACTAAGATTTCCTTTTTGCCTAGGCTGGGGTCCCAGAGCCTGGAAGCACTCATGCTACTCTCAGAAACATCTGTGATGCTGGTAGTTTAGTTTTGTTCAATTAACAAGAGAGAATTAAGCAGATGAAAGACTCATCTAGCTTCTGTGAGTTCCAGAAGAAAGCAGAAGATATTGGGTAGCACCGGAGTAGGAACACTTGGGTTGGGTGAACCTAGAGAGGAGGCACATGGAGAAAAGTAGTTACATTACAGAAGGAGGTGGAGCTTGAGGCCCAGAGCATGCTACTATGGGTTTTTCTAAAAATAATGGCACACTTATGACAGGGATAGGTAGGTTATGTCTAAGACTGTTACCCTTGATCTTGGGGCTGGAGATCCTCCTGTCCTTTCTTTTTTCCCTTTGTCTTAAAACAGTCTTTATTCATACATGTGTGCATGGGAGTATAGGCTAGCCCTTCATTTTTAAAAAGAACTTGTTTTTTAATTTTATGTACGGGGTTGAGGATTTAGCTCAGTGGTAGAGCGCTTGCCTAGCAAGCACAAAGCCCTGGGTTCGGTCCCCAGCTTTGAAAAAAAGAAAAAAAATATGTACATTGGTGTTCTGCCTGCATATGTGTCTGTGAGGGTGTTGGATCCCTTGGAACAGGAATTACAGTTATGAGCTGCCATGTGGGTGCTGGGAATTGAACTTGGGTCCTCTGGAAGAATACCCAGTGCTCTTAAGCACTGAGCTCTTTCTCCAGACCCCCGACCCTTTATTTTTAAAACTATCTTTCTTGTGGTTGTTGTTGTTGTTGAGACAGGGTTTCTCTGTGCAACAGTTCTAGCTGTCCTGGGACTCACTCTACAGACCAGGCTGGCCTTGAACTCAGAGATCTGCCTGCCCGAGTGCTGGGGAAGGCATGCACCGAGGCACCCTGCTCCTCTTGTCTTTTCTGATTCTGGGGAGCTTAATAAGTACGATTCCTCCCATTTCTGTTGGGGATTAGTTTCTCAGTTGGCCCAGCAGGGAGTGAGAAATGAGCTGAGCAGGGTAGGACAAAGCCCACAGGTAATCTACCAAAGAAGCCAAAACAAACAATCCAGGACAAAATGCTCTTTTTTTTTTTTTTTTGGTTCTTTTTTTCGGAGCTGGGGACCGAACCCAGGGCCTTGCGCTTCCTAGGTAAGCGCTCTACCACTGAGCTAAATCCCCAGCCCCCAAAATGCTCTTTTTAAGGATTCAGATCCAATGTGCCAGAATCAACCTAGGTGTGCAGGCCTAGGTTATCTATGGTTCTGTGCTTCTATGTGCTTAGGTGTGAAAGTGTTGGTTGTAAACATGGGTGCCTAACACACACACACACACACACACACACACACACACACACACACACACACACTCGTGCTGTTATATCTAGCAACGTGGTTAATACCCCTCCTTGAAACATGCCAACAATCACCCCTGGACTATGTAGTCAGGGAAACCTGGGTGCTGCTCTCCAGGTGTGTGGGGTGCTCACAGGTGTGCGGTTGTGGTTTTACATGGTGTCCACAGCGAAGGAGAAAGGACTGCCAAAGTGATAGGGTGGAGACTGGTTATTTTTGGAGACAAGGTCTCATGTATCTTAGGTTTGCCTCAAAGTTGGTGTGTTAGCCAAGGATGATCTTGAACTTGTGATCCCTGTCTCTCCACTCAAGTGCTGGGATTGGAGGCTTGCACTGCCATAGCCAGCTCTGGGTGGCGACGGTGATGATGATGATGATGATGATGATGATTTTGGTTTTTCAAGGCAGGGTTTCTTTGTGAGTAGCTCTGGGTGTCCTGGAATTCTCACTATAGATGAGGTTGGCCTCAATCTCACAGAGATCCCCCTGCTTCTGCCTCCTGAACGTTGGGTTTAAAGATGTCTGTCACCACTGCCCAGCATGGTAGAGATTCTTGGGGGAGTTGCTCCTAGACAGGCCCTGTATTTCTGCTCTTCTACTACAATGTCCCAGAGTTAGCTTCCTAATCCCCTTTGATGCCCCTAAGACCACCAACCCAGTACCCCCAAAGTGGAGCAGTGCCATCTGGTGACAGGAGGGAGCAACTCCTGCTTTGATGAACTGGACTTTGAGTTCCCACAAGGGCTCTTGCATGATAACCACAGGCAGAGATAAGGTATCCAAGGGATTGGGGAGGATACCTAGAGGATTCCCTCTACATTTTGTGTCATAGTCCAGGGAGCTATGGCAGGAGAGCTGTCTGAAATAGTATTGTAGGTACCATGAACTCTCTCTTAAGATAAAAATGTAGCTGGTCATAGCGTACAAGCCTTTAATTTCGGCACTTGGAATGCAGAGGCAGGTGAATCTCTGATTTCAATGCCAGGGCTGGTCTACATAGGGGATTCCAGGACAGCCAGCGCTAGATATCGATTGAGGCCCTGTCTTGAAAAAAAAAGAAAGAAATTAAAGATTTATTTTATGTGTACAAGTATGTTGAAGAGGGCATCTGATCCCCTGGAACTGAATTTACAGATGGTTGTGAACTGCCATGTGGGTGCTGGGCATCAAACCCTGGTCCTCTGAAGGGCTCTTTCATGCCGAGCCCTCTCCAGTCCCCAAATCTGTATCTTTTTGTCTGTCTTTTTTGTTTTGAGACATTATCTATTACGTAGCACTGGCTATCCTGGAATTCAATGTGTAGACAAAGATGGCTTCTAACTCACAGATCCACCTGCCTTTGCCTCACCAGTCCCACCGTGCCTAGTAAAACTCTTCATTCAACATTACTACTTTAGATTTCTCCTCCATAAATTTGGCTAGCCTTATCTGCTCTGGTGTTGAGAATAATGAGTGTAATTAAAAACATTTGATTTAAGTCTGCTATAAAGCCTAATTAAATAGTGGCCATTATAGCACAAGAGCAAGAAGTGATGATGGGCTACATACCATCACCTTCTAGAATTTGTACCTGGGATGGCTGTTACTCCAAGCACACAATTGAGTGAGGAAGCAGAACAGAGTACTCAGGTGGGTGAGGTAGGATGGTGATGGACTTAAGCTGAGACCTAAGATACTGGCTTCTCTTTTTTAATTTGTTTTTTTTTTTTTTTGTTTGTTCTTTTTTTTTTTCTTTTTTTTCCGGAGCTGGGGACCGAACCCAGGGCCTTGCACTTCCTAGGTAAGCGCTCTACCACTGAGCTAAATCCCCAGCCCCTTTTAATTTGTTTTTTAAGGCAGGATTTCCCTCTGTAGCGCCAGTTGTTTTGGAACTCACTCTAAATGAGGCTGGCCTTGAACTCACAAAGATCTGTCTGCCTCTGCTTCCCAAGTGCTGGGATTAAAGGCTTGCACCACCGCCACTACCACTTCTTGGATACAGGCTTAGTAACAGCCGTAGAATCTGATCATGACAATAGGTTCACAGTGTTTTCTAATTTCCACGTGAATGTATTGGCTGTGAGAGCTCTATGGAAACACACAGAACTCAACTCAGAACGCCAAGAACAATAGTGAGTTGCATAAGTCTGGGCAGGTTTTGTCAAGATTCTGCTCAATTGTGGAGTTATCGTTATCTTCCATGCTCTCACACAGAATCGTTGGGTCAAAATCAGATCCTTCGGATGCTGCTTCCCTTTGGTTTGTGAAGTTAGGCAAGTCATTTACTGTGGGTTTCACTTTCCTCAACTTTCAAACTGATAAATTGAATTAGATGGCCTCTGATTAGTTATTTTCGCCAAAGGGCTTTTTTTAATTTTTCTGCCTCACATATAATACATGGTAACAGATGGTTTTTGATTCCTGCCGAATATGTTTTTAACAGAAAGACAAAGGAAAACCAATGAGTTTCGGTCTAACGAGTACAGTAATTTCTGATACATTTATGCGAAATGCATTCTTTGACCCTGGCATGTTTTAAGGCTGTTGTGGCAGAGCCTTACTGAGCCTTTCCGATGACACAGGGTAGACTTGGGTACGGACAAAGTTACCTGGCCAGCGGGGATTTTAGAAAGATTCATTCCTTCCTTTACTTTTCGCTTCCGCCTTTGGAGGCAGCCAATGAATACACAGCAATTCACGTTTATTAAAGAAAACTACGAATACCAGAAGTCAACGCGCTAAAGTGGTGCTTACTGGTAGGTCAAGCTTCACCATCCCTGCCCTTAAACGCGGAACTTCATTTCCCAGGAGCGCTTTGATATTCCTCCGCTCCTCCCCCTACTCGCTTGGGAGCCTCGCGCCAACGTTACGCGCGCGCGCACAGTACGTAGCATGCGAGTGACGTATAATATGTGGGCCGCTCAGGAGCCGTGGTCGCGCTGTGTGTGTGAGTGAGGGAGAGTGAGTGCGGGACCAGAGGCGGTGTGTGAGAACCGTGGCCGCTGGAGGGGTCGGGGGAGAAGCGGCGGAGCCGCTCGCGAAGGTGAGCGGGATAAGGAAGGAGCCGGCTCTCTGTCAGGGGCACGAGGAGACCGAGCGCGCGGCCCGCAGGGCGGGAGAGTGGGCGCCGCGCTGGGGGAGGGGCGGCACCTGCTTCGGCTGCGGGCGGCGAGGGGGTGGGCAGGACCACCGGGGAGGCTGGGCCCTGGGCCTGACAAGACTTTCCGCTTTCCGACCCCTGGCTAGGGGGCGGGGCCTCCAGGTTCTTCCACCAGTCTTGTAATGAAGCTTCTTTAGAGTAACTCTTCCGCCCGGGCGTGGGGGGGGGCAGGGTATGCTCTCTACCTGAAGGAGGTGCTCTTTTGAATTTCTCTCGTCACCTCCAAGTCTCTGTTCCTCACGAGACGAGGGGGCTTCCTCTTCCCTGCCGCACGACGGACCCCTTCCCGGGACTGTGTCTCCGCCTCCAACCTCAATCACCTGGGCGGGCTTTTCCCTCGTTCGGCTCCGAGCCACCTCCCACTTGCACCCTCCCGCCTCTTGGACCGGGCGAGGGGGCGGAGCTCTCCGGGACCCCTCCCACTTCTACAATGCAGTAGAGTGGAAGGGGAGAGAGGTATGTGGGTGCCCAGACGCCGAGTCTGACCCCAGATTGCCTGCCAGGCTTCTCCGGCACTTGTTCTGAGGGCTTTTAGTTAGTTTTTGTTGGGCTTTCAAGGACGTTTGCCATACTTTGTCTTCTGTTCCTAGAAGGTGTCGGTCCGTTTCCTCTTACTGCAGTGATAACTCTCTGGTTTTTCCATTTGTTGAGGAAATAGTCGTGGAGTGTGTGAAGTAGTAGTTTTTGAGTAACAAATGACTCGGTTTTGTTTATCTTACGTTGCTCTTTTTTTTTTCCTTCCCAGAACTCATTGTAGAGTAGGCTGGCCTTGAACTAAGATATCCTCCTACCCAGAGTGCTGAGATTAAAGGTGTCTGCCCCCATGCCAAGTTTGCTCTGTTTTTTTTAACTCTTTGAGGCGAAGCCTTTTAGATACCCAGCACGTTTTAATTTGTTGTAGCACTGTCTTCCTATTGCAAGCCCTTTGTTAATGTATAGTAGGAAGTTCACTGATGGTGTCACCTGAAGGGCTTTGAAGGCTTTTTCCCCTTGAGGTTACTGGCATTTACCTTCAAGGCTTTTATAAACATTTCAGTTCAATGTCAAGATTTATGTTTTTGTTTTTTGAGACAGGGTTTCTCTGTGTAGCCGTGGTTGCCCAGAAACTCAGCTTAGACCAGGTTGGTCTCGAACTCAGAGTTCTGCCTGCCTCTGCCTCCCTGAGTACTGGGATTAAAGGTGTAAACCAGCACTGCCCACCTTAAGATTTATGTTTGTGTATAACAGTTATTCATTAACCATTTTCGAATGAGGATATATTTTTAGGTGTTAAGGTAATTTGAGGAGTTTTTACACATCTTTTGAGCATCGTATTTACTGCTAACTGTTAGTTGTTAAATTTAATAATAAAATGTGATCAAAGGAACTCTGTTAAAGGGATTGGAGTTGGTTTATTACCACTATGTTTTTGTAAAGGAGCTAGTAGTCATTGGCAGTAATAAAGTTACATAGGATTGAATGCCATAGTGTTAACTTTTTTCTTGAAGCTCCCTCTTTACCCTTTTGGAGTTGAGGATCAACTTAGGGCCTCTCTCAGAGGAAATCTCCTTTCCCTTCCTTAAGGCCTTTTAAATAGTCTCTGCGTAGCCCGTCCCCTCTCCTCCCCCCTCCCTTTTTACTTTCCACTAGGAATTGAATTTAATACCTTAGGCCCTGAAGAATGCTTGGCAAGGGCCTACCCCTGAGCTATACCTCTCAGCTGCTTCCCTTTAAGGTTCAAAACTTTCCTGAAGGAGTGGTTTCCCCAACCTTTTCTCCCCTGCCCTGGATCTATTTTAATACAGCCTTTGTTTTAGATATGGGGACAGTTTTTGTTGAATTGACCATTCAATGTAGTGTATTAGAAAAGGACCTATTTCATGGTTTAACTTAGCAAAACGGTGGGGAAATGGTAGACTAGAGTGAAGTGTAATGAAAACCATTTATCATACACACAGTTACTTCATTACTTGTCATACAATACTTAACCTATTTTTTAGGTATTTTTTTCATTTCAGGGGGGATATGCATACACTTTTAAATTCAAAGATGGCAATCCTGCATAATGTTTTTCACTTTGATATTCATTTTTAACAATGGGTTTGAGCTTGGTGGTGGTAGTGCAAACCTTTAACCCAGCACTTGGGAAGCAGAGGCAAGTGGATCTGTGTGAGTTCAGTCTGGTCTACAGAACTAGTTCCAGGACAGCCAGGACCACACAGAGACACCCTGTCTTAAACCAACCAACCAACCAACCAACCAACCAACCAACCAAAAAAACCCTGCAAACAAAAACAAATATCCAGTATATTTGAGAATCAGTTTGACAAAAGAGTTCAGTTCCAACATTTTGTTTTAATCTTTTTTTTGGTGATAATAGTTTTGGGGATGGAACCCAGGTGTTCTCGACTAAGTTCTTTTTACAATTGAGCTACATCTTGAGTCCCTCAAACTTTTTAAGTAGGAAAGTGAAAATAAGTGATAATCTTCAGTTTCAATAGTTAACTGCTTGCTGTGTTTTTCTATGTTAATTTTGTGGAATTTGAGCTGGTAGGCATATCACCTCTAAATACTTTGGCGTATATTCTTATGAGTAGGGAAATTCCATGCGTATAAATATATATTTTAAATATATTTAAGAATTTATATTTTGTAATAAGGAATTATCATTCGCTTCCCACAACTGTTTCTATTTAATAGAATTAGAAGTTGAGATTTTTTTCAAAAATTTGATATTTAGTGAAGTTAAATAAGAATTCACAGACATTTCAGGCGAGTTGGGATTTGAGTTCTTTTAAATCATCAATTCTTTTCTGGCATGTGTCATTTGTGTGGTCGTGAGAACCTCTATAATTTATTTTCTCATCTGTAAAAGTCACCTCACAGTGTGACTGTGAAAATTAAGCTTGAAAGTTAATTACTTAGCTCAATGCCCTGGGCTGGATATTTCCATCTTGGTGACCATTGATTCTGTCATCATTAGGTGTGTGTCATAACTTTTTGCATGATACTTATAAAAAAAACTTTAGTGGTTATTCTTCAAGCACTTGGGAGGCAGATACATGCAGATCTTTTATGAGTTCTGGGCTAGCTAGGGATACATAGTTAGATCCCTGCCCTCCAAAACAAAGGATGAATTAAATGATGCATACCCACTATATCATGCCAAACAAAATGATACCTTGTAAATTTATATTAATAAAGTCTTTTGATGATAGTAAGATGAGTTAACATGCAGGGTATTTATTTTTATTATATTTATTATGTACGTATGTGTTTATTTAGGTATTTATTGACACAAGATCTCTATATTGTACTGGCTGTCCTGAACTTCACTGTGTAGACCAGAGAGAGCCACCTGCCTCAGTGTCCTGAGTGCTGAAGTTAAATGTGTGTACTACCTTAGCACATTCATGCTTAAAAAACATTTTAACATTTGTTTCTATATGGATGGGTATGGCCATGCTTATGTGGAGGGCAGAGAACAGCTTGGGAATATGTATTTTCCCCTTCCATTAATAAAGGTTAGGTTCATGTTTCCCATAGGAAAGTCATTTTTCCACAGTTACAGTTACATTTCATTGGAAATTATGAAAATATCACAGGTGTAGCATACAGACTCAGGATGGGACCTAGGGTTTTCTATATGCTAGGTAAGCCACTTAATTACACTAATCAAAAGCTAGCCTTTCTTTAAATTACTGGGGCTGGAGAGTCGGCTTAGCGTTTAAAAGCACGTGTTGGGTTGGGGGATTTAGCTCAGCGGTAGAGCGCTTAGCAAGCGCAAGGTCCTGGATTCGGTCCCCAGCTCAAAAAAAAAAAAAAAAAAAGCACTTGTTATAGAGGAACTAGTTCAGTTTCCAGCACTCATGGCAGCTCACAACACTCCACTCCATAGTTCTAGTTCTAGGATATCCTATGCCCTCTCTGTCATTTGCAAATATATACATACAAGCAAACACTCATACACATAAAAATATGTTTTAGTATATGTAAATGGAGGGCACTTGTTATTTGTGGTTTGCATTTAGAGATAAGACAATTTTTGGGTTTCAGTTCTTTCTACCATGTGGGTCTCAGGGATCAAACTGGTCATCAGTTTCAGCAGCAGGCACGTTTACCTGAGTTACATAGCAGGCTTTTGTTTTATTTAATCTCACTATAGCCAAAGATAACCTTGACTTTTTCCCCCCTGTATGTTTTCATGTTTTCTTTAATACTCCCTTTGTGTGTGTGTGTGTATGTGTGTGTGTGTGTTTCTTTGACTGTGAAGTACTTTTTTAAATTTACTTTTTTTTTTTTTTTTTTTTTTGGTTCTTTTTTTTTCGGAGCTGGGGACCGAACCCAGGGCCTTGCGCTTCCTAGGTAAGCGCTCTACCACTGAGCTAAATCCCCAGCCCCTATACTTTTTTTTTTTTTTTAAGATTTTATTTTATTGTATATGAGTACACTGTAGCTGCCTTCAGACACACCAGAAGAGGGCATCAGATCTCATTACAGATGGTTGTGAGCCACCATGTGGTTGCTGGGATTTGAACTCAGGACCTCAGGAAGAGCAGTCAGTGCTCTTAACCACTGAGCCATCTCTCCAGCCCCCAGACTGTGAACTACTTTATAGTCTTGTCTACAAGTGTGTGCCATCATGTTTGGTTTGTTTCTTTGTTTTTTGAGATAGGATTTCTCTGTGTAGCTCTGGCTGTCCTGGAACTTGCTCTATAGACAAGGTTGGCCTTGAACTCAGAAAATCTGCCTGTCTGTCACTCCCAAGTGCTAGAATTAAAGTTTATAGTACCACCAGACCGAATGTGTGTATGTGTGTGTGTTTATGTATATTATACATAAATATACTTATGCATGTAAGTATGTTATATATATGTTTGTATGTATATATATACTATTTATATATTATAAAATTATACACACACACACTAGAGCTCAGACTCAGGGTTTTATGGTGGCGGGCAAATACTTTATCATGGTCTGCAACTCCTGTGTGTGTTTCTGAGTTCTAATATTTTACTTTTTTTCTTTTTTTAAGATTTTATGGGGCTGGGGATTTAGCTCAGTGGTAGAGCGCTTACCTAGGAAGCGCAAGGCCCTGGGTTCAGTCCCCAGCTCCGAAAAAAAGAACCAAAAAAAAAAAAGATTTTATTCATTTATTTAATGTGTATAAATGCTGACTCTGCTTATATAAGCCTACATACCAAGGGCATCAGATCTTAGTATGGATGGTTGTGAGCCATTGTGTGGTTGCTGGGAATTGAACTCAACACTTCTGGAAAGAGCAGACAATGCTCTTAACAGCTGAGCCATCTATCTCTCCAGCCCCAAATTTTACTGTTTCAATGCCCCTGAGTTCACATTTATTACAGCAACTTTCTTGTTCTTTATAAACATTTTTTTGTTTAAATAGTGCAAAATGTTAACGCAGCAGATATAGTGGTACACTTGTTATCCCAGTCCTCAGGAGGCTAAAGCTGAACAGCCATGAGTTCAACTCCAAGTCGCATAGTAACACCCCATCTCAAAACCAGACCAAACCAGACCAAACCAATCCCATGGATACATGGTCCTCGTGTGACAGGCTCTAAAGGCCCAGGACTCGGGAAGCTAAACTAGGAATATTGAAGGTTCAAGGTCTACCTGGGGGACAGATCTCCTGTCTCAAAACAAAAATTTCCCACAAAAACAAAAGAAAAGAAAAGGAAAGGAAACAAAACAAAACAAAACCCAACAAACTGAAATATCAACAACCCTAAACAAACACTGGGGATGTAACTCAGTATTTGAGTGATTGCTTACCATGTTTGACTCTAGAATTCCTAGAATCAAAGATCAAAACAAATCAAGCATTAGGTCTTAACATGAGCAAGGTCCTGGGTTCAGTCCCTGTCATTGTCAAGTGCCAAGTGAAAGGAAGTAAGTGAAAGCAGCACAAACTAACTGTGTGTGTATTTGAGAAGGCTTAAGGGCATTCTTTCATAGTTTCCTCTTTTTTTTTTTAAAATCAAGAAATTTTCTCTGCATAGCCCTGTATCCCTGGCTATCCTTGAACTCTTCTTTGTAGACTACATTGGCCTTAGACTCAGAGATCCACCTGCCTCTGTCTCCTAAGTGCCAGAACTAAAGGCATGCATCCCCCATACCTGGCTTGTTCTTTTTGAGACAGGATCTTTCTCTAATAGAGTCCTTTCTGGTTGTCCTGGAACTTACACAGATGCTCCTGCTTTTGCATCCCTTATGCTAGGATTAAAGGCATTGTGATAGCACATCTGGCCTTTTTTTTTTTTTTTTTTTTCTTTTTTTCGGAGCTGGGGACCGAACCCAGGGCCTTGCGCTTGCTAGGCAAGTGCTCTACCACTGAGCTAAATCCCCAACCCCCCCTTTTTTTTAAAAATAAAAACCTCCATTAAAAATATGGAAAAAATGGCTGGAGAGATGACAGTGATTAAGAGCACTGAATGCTTTTCCAGAGGTCGTGAGTTCCCAGCAACCACATAGTGGCTCATAACCATCCATAATATCCTCTTCTGGTGTGTCTGAAGTATATTTATATACATAAAATAAATAATACTTTAAAAATATGGAGAAAGTGAAAAGGGCAGGTTTACTACATGGTAGAGCAGCTGTCTAGTACTCGTGAAGCTCTGGGTTCAAGCCTCAGCACTGCATAACTTGCTGTGATGGTTACGTATCCCTAATCCTAACACTTGGGAGATAGAGATAGGAGGATAAGAAAAACAAGGTCATTCTTGGGTATAGAGTGAGTTCAAAAATATCCTGGGATACATACCCTATCTCAAAAAAAAAGTAAACCTAGACGGTGGCTTCATAGTGAGACCCAGGTTAGCTGGGGCTACAAGTGAACTAGTGAAAAGCCTGTCTCCCCGTTTCCTGAGATTATAAGTTTTCAACCCACTGGCATTTAGTAAATTCACAATGCATTGTAGGCTCACCTTTTTAGTTTCAAGCCTTTTGTTATTTAGACAGGGTTTTTCTGTGTAGCCCTGGCTGTCCTGAAAGTCTATAGACCAGGCTGGTTTTGAACTTAGATTCTCTTGCCTCTGAGTGCTGGGATTAAAGGTGTGCACCATGGCCACCTGACAGGTATTTTTTTTTTTTTCCCACATTCTGACATCATTTCTATGTGTGGCCCTAGCTGGAGTAAAACTGATTATGTAGATCAGGCTAGCCTCAGACTCTTTAACAAGTGCCCAATCTCCCCAGACCAGCTTATCCATTACCTGCTCACCTTCACACTTTTTGTGGGAACTATGTCACTTACGTTTGTTTTGTTCATTTCTTATTGTTTTGACTTCTTTAGGCCAAGTCATGACTACAGTAGTGGTACATGTGGACTCCAAAGCTGAGCTCACTACCCTGCTGGAGCAGTGGGAAAAGGACCATGGCAGTGGGCAGGATATGGTACCTATCCTTACCAGGTAAGAATTATTTGTTTTTATTCACAGAAAACTTACCTGTCCTTTCATATACACAAAACTGTTTTAAAAAATGGAGTTAACATAATGGCTGAGCAGTTAAGAACACTTATTATTCATGTAGTTTGTTTCCTAGCATCTATGTTGGGCTGCTTTTAACTGCCTGTAACTCCAGCTCTCATACCCTCTTCTTACCTCTGTGGGTACCCTAATGCATGTGTGTGTACATACGTACACACACACACACACACACACACACACACACACACACACACACACACACACAGAGACACCTTAAAAAAGGTTTTAGAAGAAAATATAAGAATATTTTGATAGACTTTGATTTATTTTTTCTCTTTGCTGTTTTGTTTTGTTTTGTTTTGTTTTTGAAACAGGGTTTTTCTGTGTAGCCCTGACTGTCATGGAACTCAGTCTGTAGACCAGGCTGATAGAACTCAAAGATCTGCTCGTCTCTGCTTCTGGAGTGCTGGGATTAAAAGCATGTGCCACCACCTCTTGGTTGAATTTTTTTTTTTTTAATTTAGGCACGATGATGTGCACTTGTAGTCTCATTGTTGGGAAGGTAGAGACAGAACAATCTCTGAGGCTTGCTAGCTAGCCTGCCTCTCCTGTTTGGTGAGTTCCAGTCCAGTGAGAGACCTTGCCCCAAAGAAAAACCACATGGAGTGCATTCCTAAGGAATGAAACTTGAGATTGTTTTCTGGCCTCCACACATATGTACACATGTACACCTGTACATACACAAGAAAAAGAATGACTTCGTGAGTGAAAAGGAATTTGTTATTGGAACATGGATGCTTTCTTAGAAGGATCTTGGCATAGTAAGACTTTATATGATTCTCTTTAGGTGAAATCCTGGAACAGGCAAAACTAATCTTTTATAAAAGCAAAAGAATATTTACTTGTTGGAACCATGGTAGAAGCCTAGAGGGTGGGAGGAACATTATAAGCTAACAAATTAAGGCATGGAATGGCCCTGAAGCAGGAATGAACTGGAATATTTTGAATAGCAGAGAGGGCCATGTGTTTGAAGTTTAATAAAATATTAGAGATAGAAGAGTAAAAGAAGCTTTTACAAAATTGGTAGAAGCTAGATAATTGCAGGCTATCATAGTGCTTGGACTTAATTTAAGGAATGGAAGCTGGAGACCAAATTATGTTAGGTAAAGCAGAGAAGTAGGAAACAAGAGCTGAGAATTGGTTTTAGATAGTGGTGACTGGCAGGCATGTACTACCGTGCCTGTCTGGAAATGAAGGTTTTAATGATGACTTACTAGCTTAAGTTTCTGAGGTGAGGGTGCTTTGTAATGCAAGGAGACGGAGTGTAAATTATTTTATGAGGTGATTTAGACTTTATTATTCATCAGAAAAATCATGCTTTTCTAACTTTGTGTTATGCCCCTTTAATACTGATACACTTTTTTGTATTTTAATTTAGCTTTTTTTTTCTGACATGGTCTTACTGTATGGCTCTAACTGACCTGATAGTGTTTACTAAGTAGCCTAGGTTGGCCTTGAACTTAAGGCAGGCCTCCTGCCTCAGTCTTCTGAGTGTTGGGATTACAGGTATGTGTTACTATGCTTAGTATTTTTGTGTGTGCTTGTTCAGAGTTAACTTGTTAACTCTTTTCCTTTCTTGCTAGGATGTCTGAATTAATTGAAAAAGAAACCGAAGAATATCGTAAAGGAGATCCAGATCCGTTTGATGATCGACATCCTGGTAAGATGTATACTTTTACATCTGAGACTTTATTTTCTATTTCTTTTGGAAGAGGGTTGTGTTTTGTTGCTCAGACAGGTCTAAAACTCTTGATTCTCCATAGCCCCTGAGTAGCTGAGATACAAGTGTGGGCCACTGAGCCCATGTGTTCTTTCTTAGAAAGGAAAATTGTTGTGCCTTACAAATGACTTGGTGGGTAAAAGTGCCTGCCACCATCCTGATATCTTTAGTTCTAGGTTTGATCCCTGGAGCACACATAAAGGTAGAAGGAGAGAACCATTTCCCAAAATTGTCACCTGATTTCCACACATGTGCCTGAGCACTGTGGCATGTTCATATATACACTTTGTATATTATATGTCTCTAACACAAGTAATAATAAAAAGCAATTAAAAAGAAAATTGCTGGGCAGGAGAGATGGCTCAGTGGTTAAGAGCACTGACTGCTCTTCCAGAGGTCCTGAGTTCAATTCCCAGCAACCACATTGTGGCTCTCAACCATCTGTAATGGGACCCGATGCCCTCATCTGGTGTGTCTGAAGACAGCTACGTTGTACTCACATAAATAAATCTTATTTTAAAAAAAAAAAAGGAAAAAGAAAATTGCTCAATTAAGATAGCATCCCCAATATTTTAAGTTCTTAAATTTTGTTGGGCGGCTGGAGAGATGGCTCAGTGGTTAAGAGCACCAACTGCTCTTCCAGAGGTCCTGAGTTCAAATCCCAGCAACCATATGGTGGCTCACAACCATCTGTAATGGAATCCGATGCCCTCTTCTGGTGTGTCAGAAGACAGCTACAGTGTACTCATATACAAAATAAATAAATCTTTTAAAAAAAAAAAAAAAAAAAAGCACTGTCTGCTCTTCCAGAGGTTCTGAGTTCAATTCCCAGCAATCACATGGTGGCTCACAACCATCTATAATCGGGTCTGGTGCCCTCTTCTGCCCTGCAGGTGCATACATGCAGACAGAAAGCTGTGTGATGTATACATAATAAATAAATAAATGTTAAAAAAAATTTTTGCTGGGCATGATAGCACATGCCTTTAATTCCAGCAATCAGAAGGCTGAGGCTGTGGATCTCTGAGTTCAAGGAGTTCCAGGTTAGTTAGGAGGCTGGATTATGTGCTGACGCCCTCTTAAATAAAAAACAAAGCAACAACTTAAATTCCTTATGCTATTTCTGAAGTGTGGGACAAGGAAGAAAAATAAACATCTAGTAAAATTGAAATATTTGATGGTTACAGATCAAATAGAATATAACTAACTCAAGGAATTAAATTAGATATACTTTAAAAAGACTTGGATCTTTCTTTTCTGACCTTTTAATTTTTTTGTGTATTTTTCCCCCAAGATAGGATTTTTAGATGTAGCCCTGGCTGTCCTGGAACTCATTCTATAGACCAGCTGGCCTTGAACTCAGCTCTGCCTGCCTCTGTTTCCTGAGTGCTGGGATTAGAGTGTGACCCCACCACCTTGCCCATTTTTAACTTTTGAAAAAGCAAAACAGGATTTCATTGTATCTCCATCTGAGATAATAATTACCCTTGTATTTGAAAGGAAATACAGGTGACAGTTATGAGCTGCCATGTTGTACTTGATACTGAATCTGGGTCTTCTGCAGGAACAGCAATTGTTGTTAACCACTGAATCATCTCTCCAGCCCCACCACCCCCCTTAAAAAACAAAACAATAAAAAAAAAACCCCATCTAATCTTGATGCTTGTCTAGATCCAGAATGCCATTATTTGATTCAGTATTGTTGTGGAGGCAGTATACTGAGAGTGGGAAGATCAGTATCTTAAAGAACTTATATTACATTTACTTTAAAGACTTTTAATATCTTTGTGTGTGTGTGTGTGCGCGCACACATGTTTATATATATATTAATTTGTGAGTGTACTTTTATGTTGGGGAACATGTGCATGTGGATGCCAGAAATCACCTTAAGATGTGGTCTCTCAGTAGCCATCTACCTGGTTCTTTATGAGATAGGGTCTCTCGCTGGGACCCGGTGCTCCCAGTGTGGCTAGAATGGCTGGTAAGCAAGCCCCAAGGATTATTCTATCTCCATCTACCAATTGCTGAGATTTCAAGTGTATACTACCATACCTGTTTTTTAGCATGGGTTTCAGGGATCAAACTTAGATTGTCAATGTGTCAGAAGCCATCAAGGAAAGGCTATGGCAAGAAAGTGAGTTTTCTGGAGATGGCCCAATGTTTTGCGTGGCTATGATGGGTGAGCTCTGAGAATACAGGATCCTCAGAGACTTTATTCCAGGATTGCTTCTCACTGTTGATATGCCTTTCTTGCACATAGACTAATGATTACTGGGCATCAGCCTACCCTATTGGGCAGATTATCACAGAATCAATATGAAGATGTACTTTTATGTAGTAATGCTGTGTAGGTAAATTGATGATTTCATAATTCATTCCTGATACTGATTTTATAGAACTCCTAAATTGATACAAGTAATTTCAAGCTCTTAATAGAATAAAAATGGCAAATAGAGCTCTGTAAACCTTCATGTGTCATGTACTAATTGCACTAGGAAAAGAAAACAGGCTTGGAACAAATTTACAGTCAAGGAAAACATTCCTTCTAAGTTAGGAATGAGGCCACTCTCTGGTAACTAACGGTCACAAACTGGGAATGATTTATTGTAGGTGTAAGAATAGAAAATAAATGATGGACTAGTCTATGTATATAATATTTCAAAATAAAACACAAGGCAGATGATTTGTCTTCTGACAAAAACCCTGCTAACTTATGACATAAAAATTGTTACTTTAAACTTATAATGAACTTAATGCGGGGGTTAGAAAACATAATAAATGTTTAGTCAGGTACTAATCTTAATAGAAAGATGTGAACAGGGGCTGGGGATTTAGCTCAGTGGTAGAGCGCTTACCTAGGAAGCGCAAGGCGCTGGGTTCGGTCCCCAGCTCCGAAAAAAAGAACAACAAAAAAAAAAAGAAAGATGTGAACAATCTTAAGCATTATCAGCTTATGAAATGAACTATGACCTTAAACTTAATATGAAATTATAGAATGGAAAAAATGCTTAAAAATATATGTTAAATTATCCTGAGAAGGCATAAAAATTAAGAACAATAATAAAGTGGAGCCCCTTTTCTGCTTCATCCAGTATGTACGTGTGCCTGACTTGCTTTTCTCTTTTCCTCTTCTTCTCTGACTCACGAAAAGTTAATGACTCTAAATATCTTGCCTGGCCAGGCAGGGGTTCTTGAGTCAAAGAAAAGAATCCAAGTAACTAAGTTTTCTTTTTCCCTGCTGCTGTCAACAGGAGTTAATTGTCAGAAGCCATCAGCTTTTGGCCCTGAATAGCTAGAGAGAGTCAAATCACCAAGTCATGAGCTCTTGGCCCAGATTGCTGCTTTCCATGGGTACCCGACAGTCAGCGTCCTGGCAGTCATGTGGGAAACACTTTAATGGCTAATTTATATACTCAGCCCCTAGAGAGTGAGTCTTTTTTAAAAATTGCTGAATGGTAGTGATGCATAGCCAGGGCCATGAAAAACCAGAAAAAATATTGTTGCTGTTTCTTTTTCTTCCTTTTGAGGCAGGGTCTCACAATACAGTTCTAGATGACTTGGAACTGACTGTGTTAACCAGGTTGGCCTCATAGAGATCTGCCTGCCTCTGCCACCCAAATGTTAGGATTAAAGGTGTGTGCCACCATTTCTAGCCCTAAAAATGTTTCTTACTAAATTTACTCACAAGAATCTTAAAAATCTTTGCTTCTGTTTATTTTTGCTGACAGTTTATTAGCTGTAGTTACAAGAACACAGATGTTTCTTCATAGGTCTAATTTGTTTGACAGGATTGGCTTACCTATTCTTTTGTGTCTCCCTATTACTTTGGTAGGTCGAGCTGATCCAGAGTGTATGCTGGGCCATTTGCTGAGAATACTCTTCAAGAATGATGATTTCATGAATGCAGTAGGTTTGCTTTTTTTCTTCCAGAAATTTTTGTCAGAAGATTTTTAGACACTTACTTACTTAATAGTTTTCTGTGGTGTAAAACTTTGTTAAAGGCAAGCCTAGAGGGTGTACTTTTTTTTTTTTTTATTTTTTGCTGTTGAGTAATTGAGCTTTCTTGACAAAGTTCTGGTTGTGATACAATCATTCTGTTTGATGTGTACTGTGTGTAGCATTGGTAAAGGCTTTACGGTGTCTGTACTCACTCTTCAGGGCTGTGTTGATTGGGAATATAATGTTCTTTTAGATTCTTGAATGGAAAAGGAATGCTTTGTATGATTGTGTACTAATGCTGTTTTGTGCTCTGGTGTGAGTGGGTAGGAAGGTACTTTCTGTTGTGAAAAGTAAATGAGTGCATGTGTGTATAGACATGTTACGTATATATTTTAGTTGCTCAAAATGACTAGCTCAAGAAATTGTGGATGTTAGTAGCTGGAGGTGGGAAATGATGGAAGGCATTGTGATGGCTTATGTCTGTAAACAATTCTAGCACTTGGCTGAAGAAGGGGAAAGATGTAGTTTTGAGGTCAGATTCTGCTACATAATAAGATCCTGTTTCAACCCCCTCCCTATCTCCAGAAAAGGCATGGGACTGTAGTAAGAATTTATTAAGCTTCCTTAATTTGATTGAATTGAATTTCAGATAAATAGTACTCCTTTACGCCTTTCTTAAAACTTGTAATTATTAACACATATGATTTTACAACTTGATGGGATTCATGTTAACATTTCTTTCTCTATATACGTATATTATATAAAGGTAGATCATATCAATCCACTTTTCTTTTTTCTCATCCCCTTTCCTTTATTGTCCTTTCCTCCCTTTTCTTTGCAGCTGGTGAATGCATATGTGATGACAAGCAGAGAACCCCCTTTAAATACTGCAGCTTGCAGACTGCTACTGGACATCATGCCGGGTCTAGAAACTGCAGTTGTCTTTCAAGAAAAGGTACTTGGTAGTAGGAAAGTCATTGTTTAAATTGAGTGGATTGAATTGTTAGATTTGTGTAGATGTTACCCTTTTCTTATTCAATTAGCAGAGTATGCTATAGAGAGGCAAAAGAAAAATGCAAAAAGCAGTATCAAGGCAGTGGTATACAGCTGCAATCTCAGAGTGGGAGTACAGGGTCATTTTCTCCTAAGTTGGAGTTCAAGGCCACCCTGGTCTACAGAAGATGCTCTTTCCAAAAACAGTTGTTGAAGTTAGGCCTCGGTTCTTCTTTCCAGCCCCATGCTCTTAGAAATAAGACTCAGACTGAAAATATATTTACAAATACCTTGGCCCTATAGCTAGACTCTTCTCTGATAGATATAACTTAAAATATCCCATTTATTCCAGCCTGCTGTCGCCACGTGGCTGCTACCTGTGCCCAGGTACCATGTGTCCATTTCATCACATTTTCCAGGTGGATCTCCTACCTGGCTCCATCCCAGAATTTTTTTCTCCTCACAGATGTCCCACCTTCTATTTCCTGCCTAAGCCATAGGCCATAGGCTTTTTAATTGACAGGTGATGCATCCATAAAATACACAAGATATTGTCTCTACAAACAACAAAAGCAAAAGCAAATCAACAACAAAAGTATGTTATTTGGATACTAACTTGCTATATGGGTTATGTAATATTTTTTCAGAATATCATGTTGCTGTTGCTGTTGTTGATGGTTTTTCTTTTGTTTGTTTTTTGGAGACAGGGTTTCTCTCTGTAGCTCATGCTGTCCTAGATTTCCTCTGGAGACCAGGCTGACCTTGAATTCAAAGATTTCCCTGCCTCTGCCTCTGTCTCCCAAGTGCTGGGATTAAAAGCTCATGCTATCACTTCCTGGCTGCAACAAGCTCTCTTAATGCCTGAATCATCTCTAGCCCAACACTGAAATGTCCATTAACTTTTTTTGTCATGAGGTAGGAACCTTGGCTTATAATTTTAATCATGAAAATAGGCTTGTTCTGAATTGGGCTATTTCTTTTCCTTTACTATAGGAAGGAATTGTTGAAAATCTTTTCAAATGGGCCCGAGAGGCTGATCAGCCACTTAGGACATATTCTACTGGACTGTTGGGAGGTGCTATGGAAAATCAAGATATTGCTGCTAACTACAGAGATGAAAACTCACAGTTGGTAAGGACCTTCTTAGAGTGAGTGGTTGCATACATGCTGTCTGAACAGGCACTTTTATCAGAAGCCTCATCAGAACATTGTTGTATCCGCACTTAGATTTCTTTCCATAGTAAAGAGTTTTGATTTCACTTTTCTTTTTTACACTCAAAATTTTTAAAAAAATCTTGTCAAGGAACGTGACATATAAACCATTCTTTTTGTCCTTTCTTCATTTCTCATATCTTCCCTTAACCTTTGTGTTTTGAAGATTTTGAAACATGTAGCAAAGTTGAAAGACTTTTAGTGACTGGTCGGATCTGTACTACTTGAATGGATTATTAATATTCAATTATTGTTAGTGAAATATTAATCCAATAATAACATGGATTATTTGCTAGATTCATTATTAGTTTACTCATTAAAATTACCTTCTATTTAGATACTTTTGTAAATTTTAAAAGAAATGCAATTCAGATTGAACTCCAGATGCAAACTCCTTCTGTTTATTTGAGACAGGGTCTCTCTCTGTATCTGTGTAGTTCGGGCTATCTTGGAACTTGCTTTGCATACTAGGCTGACCCTGAATTCAGAGATCCACCTCCCTCGCCTCTGAAGTAGAGGGAGTAAAAGCTTATGCTAGCACTGCCAGGCTTCAAACTCCTTATTTTTAATGTAGAACTGTAGCATCACTCTTTATTGCTTTGCTATTTTGTTTGTTTGTGGAAAAAAAATGTTTTAAAGAGATTTTATCTCTGGGTAGCCAGTGTTGACCTTAAATTCACTGTGTAGCCTAGGTTGGCTTAAGACTGCAGCAATCCTGCTTCAGCTTCCCAAGTGTTGGTGTTGCAGGTGTACACCACTGCACTCAAGTAACGAAGAGTACCTACTACTCTTTAGTTTTGGCCCCAAACATAAGTACCTAAAAGGTTTGAAAAGGAAAACCTGGAAATTAGATTATGCAGTTGCTAGTGACATACAACGTATATTTGATAAGGTTTTGAAATCTTCAGCTTTGATTTTCGAAGGCAATTAGAAAAAAAAAAACAGGTCTGGTCTGGAGAGATGGCTCAGAGGCTAAGATCACCGACTGCTCTTCCAGAGGTCCTGAGTTCAGTTTCCAGCAACCACACGGTGGCTCACAACCATCTGTAATGGGTCTGATGCCCTCTTCTGGTGTGTCTGAAGACAGCTACAGTGTACTCATATATATTAAATAAATAAATAAATCTTTAAAAAAAAAAGGGTCTACAACTGTATTCAGCCTCCTGCCTTTTTAGGTATGATGGATAGTCTAGTCTTCCTTGGCCCAAAGAGGTCAGTTATAAATGGTGTGTTTTATATGCAAACCTTTTGGTTTGGGTTTTTTGGGGGAAAAATACATATATTTTAAATGTGATTTTTTAGCTATGGCTTGTTTCATCAAATTATAGAAATCAAATCAGCTTATATATCAGATCTTTACTATTTCCAGGTATTGAGCTAACTATGAATATTGAGTTTTCTTTATTTTTTTTATTGTATATTTTTCATTTGCATTTCAAATGTTATTTCTTTTCTTGGTTCCCTGTCCATAAATCCCCTATCCCATCCCCCTTCCCCTTTTTCTTTCTTTCTTTTTTTTTTTTTAAAGATTTATTCATTTATTATATATAAGTACACTGTAGCTGTCTTCAGATACTCCAGAAGTGGGCATCGGATCTCTTTACAGATGGTTGTGAACCACCATGTGGTTGCTGGGAATTGAACTCATGACCTCTGGAAGAGCAGTCCGGTGCTCTTAAGCGCTGAGCCATCTCTCCAGCCCCCTTCCCCTTTTTCTATGAGGGTGTTCTCCTCTCCAACAACCCCACCTTCCCGCCTCCCCACCCTGACATTCCCCTACAGTGGAGGGGTCCAGCCTTGGCAGGACCAAGGGCTTCTCCTCCCATCCTCTGCTACATATGCAATTGGAGCCATGGGTCAGTCCATGTATAGTCTTTGGATGGTGGGTTAGTCCCTGGGAGCTCTGGTTGGTTGGCATTGTTGTTCTTATGGGGTTACAAACCCCTTCAGCTCCTTCAACCTTTTTTCTAACTCCTCCAATGGGGACCCCATTCTCAGTTCAATGTTTTACTGCTAGCATTCGCCTCTGTATTGGTCACGCTCTGGCTAAGCCTCTCAGGAGATGGCTATATCAGGCTCCTGTCATATATCTTGGCTATATCTTGGCTTCATCAATATTGTCTAGGTTTGGTGGCTGTATATATTTGGACTGGGTCCCCAGGTGGTACAGGCTCTGAATGGTTATTCCTTCAGTCTCTGCTCCAAACTTTGTCTCCATATTTCCTCCTATGAATATTTTTGTTCCCTCTTTTAAGAAGAACTGAAGCTTCCACATTTTGGTCATCTTTCTTCTTGAGCTTCATGTGGTCTGTGGATTGTATCTTGGGTAATTCGAGCTTTTGGGCTAACTTATCAGTGAGTTTGTACGATGTATGTTTTTTTGTGATTGGGTTACCTCACTCGGGATGGTACTTTCTAATTCCATCCATTTGCCTATGAATTTCACGAAGTCACTGTTTTTGATAGCTGAGTAGTACTCCATCGTGTAGATGTACCATATTTTCTGTATCCATTCCTCTGTTGAAGGGCGTCTGGGTTCTTTCCAGCTTCTGACTATTATAAATAAGGCTGCTATGAACATAGTGGAGCATGTGTCTTTGTTGTATGTTGGAGCATCTTTTGGGTATATGCCCAAGAGAGGTATAACTGGGTCCTCAGGTGCTACAATGTGCAATTTTCTGAAGAACCTCTACACTGATATTCAGAGTGGTTGGGTGTACCAGCTTGCAATCCCACCAACAGTGGAGGAGTGTTCCTCTTTCTCCACATCCTCACCAGCATCTGCTGTCACCTGAGTTTTTGATCTTAGACATTCTGTCTGGTATGAAGTGGAATCTCAGGGTTGTTTTGATTTTCATTTTCCTGATGACTTTAAGGATGTTGAACATTTCTTTAGGTACTTCTCAGCCATTCGATATTCTTCAGCTGAGAATTCTTTGTTTAGCTCTGTACCCCATTTTTTAATCGGTCGTTTGGATCTCTGGAGTCTAACTTCTTGAATTCTTTGTATAGAGTAATGGTATGCTGAATATTAGCCCTTTGTATATATAGAATATTAATATTGGATGTAGGATTGGTAAAGATCTTTTCCCAATCTGTTGGTTGCTGTTTTGTCCTTGCAGAAGCTTTGCAGTTTTATGAGGTCCCATTTGTTGATTCTTGATCTTAGAGCATAAGCCATTGGTGTTTTATTCAGGAAAATTTCCCCAGTGCCCATGTGTTCAAGCTCTTCCCCACTTTTTCTTTGATTAGTTTGAGTGTATCTGGTTTGCTGTGCAGGTCCTTGATCACTTGGACTTAAGCTTTGCACAGGGCGATACAAATGGGTTGATTTGAATTCTTCTACATGCTGACCTCCAGTTGAACCAGCACCATGTGTTGAAAATGCTATCTTTTTTCTATTGGATGGTTTTGGCTCCTTTGTCAAAGATCAAGTGACCATAGGTGTTTGGGTTAATTTCTGGGTCTTCAATTCTACTCCATTGATCTACCTGCCTGTCTCTGTACCAATACCATACAATTTTTTTTTTTTAAATCACTATTGCTCTGTAATACTGCTTGAGGTCAGAAATAGGGATTACCCTGGGAGTTCTTTTATTGTTGAGAATAATTTTTGCTATCCTGGGTTTTTTGTTCTTCAAATGAATTTGCAAATTTCTCTTTCTAACTCTATGAAGAATTGAGTTGGAATTTTGAAGGGGATTACATTGAATCTGTAGATTGCTTTTGGCAAAATGGCCATTTTTACGATATTAATCCTGCCAATCCATGAGCATGGGAGGTCTTTCCATCTTCCGAGATCATCTTCAATTTCTTTCCTCAGAGACTTGAAGTTCTTGTCATACAGATCTTTCACTTAGTTGGTTAGATCCACACTGAGGTATTTTATGTTATTTGGGACATTGTGAAGGATGTCAGTAACCTAATTTCTTTCTCAGCCTGTTTATCATTTGAGTAGAGGAAGGCTACTGATTTGTTTGAGTTAATTTTGTACCCAGCCACTTGACTGAAGTTGTTTATCAGGCTTAGTAGTTTTCTGGTGAAACTTTTGGGGTCACTTAAGTATACTATCATGTTGTCTGCAACATATTGACCTCTTCTTTTCCAATTTTTATCTCTTTGACCTTTTGTTGTCTGATTGCTCTGACTAGGACTTCAAGTACAATATTGAGTGAGTAGCAAGGGAGTGGGCAGCCTTGTCCAGTCCCTGATTTTCTTGGGATTGCTTCAAGTTTCTCTCCATTTAGTTTGATGTTGGCTACTGGTTTGCTATATAGTGCTTTTATTATTAGGTATGGGCCTTGAATTCTTGACCTTCCCAAGACTTTTAAAGTGGTGTTGAAAATTTTGTCAAATACATCCTCAGCATCTAATGAAATGATCATGTGGTTTTTATCTTTGAGTTTGTTTACATAGTGGATTACATTGATGGATATCCGTATATTGAACCATCCCTGCATCTTTGGGATGAAGCCTACTTGATCGTGATGGATAATCGTTTTGATGTGCTCTTGGATTTGGTTTGCTAGAATTTTATTGAGTAATTTTGCCTTGATATTCATAAGGGAAATTGGTCTGAAGTTCTCTTACTTTGTTGGGTTTTTGTGTGGTTTAGGCATAAGCATATTTGTGGTTTCACAGAAGGAATTGGGTAGTGTTCCTTCTGTTTCTATTTTGTGGAATAGTTTGGACAGAATTGGTATGAGGTCTTCTATAAAGGTCTGATAGAATTCTGCACTAAACCCATCTGGTCCTGGACTTTTTTTGGTTGGGAGACTTTTAATAACTGCTTCTATTTTTTTTAGGAGTCATGGGACTGTTCAGATGGTTTATCTGATCCTGATTTACCTTTGGTACCTGGTATTTGTCTAGAAAATTGTCCATTTCATCCAAATTTTCCAGTTTTGTTGAATATAGGCTTTTGTAGTAGGATCTGATTCTTTTAATTTCCTCAAATTCTGTTGTTATGTCTCCCTTTTCATTTCTGATTTTGTTAATTTGAATACTCTCTTTGTGCCCTCTGGTTAATCTGGCTAAGGGTTTGTCTATCTTGTTGATTTTTCTCAAAGAACTAGCTCCTGGGTTTGTATGTTTTTTTTTTTTTTTTTTTTGTTTCTATATGAGTTCAGCCCTGACTTTGATTATTTCCTGCCTACTACTCTTGGGTGTATTTGCTTTTTTTTGTTCTAGAGCTTTTAGGTGTGCTGTCAAGCTGCTAGAGTGTGCTCTCTCCAGTTTGTTTTTGGAGGCACTCAGAGCTATGAGTGTTCCTCTTAGCACGGCTTTTATTGTGTCCCATAAGTTTGGGTATGTTATGCCTTCATTTTCATTAAATTCTAAAAAGCCTTTAATTTCTTTATTTCTTCCTTGACCAAGTTATCATTGAGTGGAGCATTGCTCAATATGTATATGTGGGCTTTCTGTTGTTTTTGTTATTGAAGACCAGCCTTAGTCCATGGTGATCTGATAGGATGCATGGGATTATTTCTATCTTCTTGTATCTGTTGGGGTCTGTTTTTTTTCTTTTAAGATTTATTTATTTATTATATATAAATACACTGTAGCTGTCTTCAGATACACCAGAAGAGGGCATCAGATCTCTTTACAGATGGTTGTGAGCCACCATGTGGTTGCTGGGAATTGAACTCATAACCTCTGGAAGAGCAGTCGGGTACTCTTAACCACTGAGCCATCTCTCCAGCCCTGTTGGGGTCTGTTTTGTGACCGATCATATGGTCAATTTTGGAGAAGGTACAGTGAGGTGCTGAGAAGAAGGTATATTCTTTTGTTTTAGAATGAAATGTACTATAAATATCTGTTAAGTCCATTTGGTTCATAGTTTCTGTTAGTTTCTCTATGTCTTTGTTTAATTTCTGTTTCCATGATCTGTCCATTGATGAGAGTGGGGTGTTGAAATCTCCTATTATTGTGTGAGGTGCAGTGTGTGCTTTGAGCATTAATAAGGTTTCTTTTATGTATGTAGGTGCCCTTGCATTTGGAGCATAGATATTTAGGATTGAGAGTTCATCTTGGTGGATTTTTCCTTTGATGAATATGAAGTGTCCTTCCTTATCTTTTTTGATAACTTTTGGTTGAAAGTAGATTTTATTTGATATTGGAATGGCTACTCAATGGCTACTGTTTCTTGGTACCATTTGCTTTCAATATTATAATGGCTACTCCAGCTTGTTTCTTGGGGGACCATTTGCTTGGAAAATTGTTTTCCAGCCTTTTACTCTGAGGTAGTGCCTGTCTTTGTCTTTGAGGTGTGTTTCCTGTATTCAGCAAAATGCAGGGTCCTCTTTACATATCCAGTCTGTTGGACTATATCTATTTATTGGGGAATTGAGTCCATTGATGTTAAGAGATATTAAGAAATAGTGATTGTTGCTTCCTGTTATTTTTGTTGTTCGAGGTGTAATTATGTTTGTGTGTCTCTTTTGGTGTTTTTGCAAAGGGATTATTTTCTTGCCTTTTCTAGGGGGTAGTTTCCCTCCTTGTTGTGTTGGGGGTTTCTGTCTATTATCCTTTGTAGGGCTGGATTTGTAGAAAGATATTGTGTAAATTTGGTTTTGTCATGGAATATCTTGGTTTCTCCATTTATGCTATTTGAGAGTTTTGCTGGATATAGTAGCCTGGACTGGCATTTGTGTTCTCTTAGGATCTGTATGACATTTGCCTAGGCTAGCTTTCATAGTGTCTGGTGATTAGTCTGGTATAATTCTAATAGGTCTGCCTTTATATGTTACTTGACCTTTTTCCCTTACTGCTTTTAAAATCTTTCTTAGTTTTGTGCATTTGGTCTTTGGACTATCATGTGAGGGGAGGTATTTCTCTTCTGGTCCAATCTATTTGGAGTTCTGTTGACTTCTTGTATGTTTATGGGCATCTCTATCTTTAGGTTAGGGAAGTTTACTTCTATAATTTTGTTGAAGATATTTACTGGCCCTTTAAGTTAAAAATCTTTACTCTCTCCTATACCTATTATCCTTAGGTTTGATCTTCTCATTGTGTCCTAGATTTCCTGGCTGTTTTGTGCTAGGAGCTTTTTGCATTTTACATTATGTTTGATGGTTGTGTCGATGTTTTCTATGGTATCTTCTGCCCCTCAGATTCTCTCTTCTATCTCTTGTATTCTGTTGGTGATGCTTGCATCTATGACTCAAGATCTCTTCCCTAAGTTTTCTACTTCCAGGTAGAAACCTTGTCTCCCTTTGTGTTTTCTTTATTATTTCTGCTTCCATTTTTAATTCCTGGATGGTTTTGTCCATTTCCTTCACCTGTTTGGTTGTGTTTTCTTGTAATTCTTTAAGGGATTTTTGTGTTTCCTCTTTAAGGGATTTTTACTTGTTTATGTTGTTGTCCTGTATTTCTTTAAGTGAGTTATTCATGTCCTTCTTAAAATCCTCCATTATCATCATAAAATGTGATTTTAAATCCAAATCTTGCTTTTCCAGTGTGTTTGGATATCCAGTGTTTGCTTTGGTGGGAGAACTGGGCTCTGATGATGCCGAGTAGTCTTTTTCTTTTGCTTAGGTTCCTGAGCTGCCTTTCACCATTGGGTTGTCTCTGGTGTTAGCTTGTCTTGCTGTCTCTGAAAGTGGCTTGGCCCTCCTGTAGACCTGTTTTTTTTTTTCAGCTGGATCTGGGAACAGAGAGCTGCTCCTGGGTTTGTGTGTCCTGAAGCCTCCAGGCGGGTCACTTGGAGCAGAAGAGTTGATCTCACCTCTGCTCTCTGGTGTATCTGCGCTCCAGGTGACTGGCTTTCTGCTCTAGGCGCAGGCAGAAACCAGAAGGTTCCTGACTCTGACTGCTCCTGATAGTTCCTGTATCCAGAGGGCACTAGGCAGGTTCCTCTTAGGCCAGGAATGTGAGCAGAAGTGGCCATCTCCCCTGAGCTGTCAGGACTGTTCACTCTTCTGAGAGTCTAGGTCTCTCCCCCCATGGATTGGGTTTAGAGCTTGAGTTTTCTTTAATAGAAAGTAATGTATAATAGGCTGTTTGCAGTGGCATGTTCCTGCAAATCTTAGCATTTGAGAGGCAAAGGCAGGAGTAAGATTTTACCTCATAAAGCAAACAAGAAAACTTATTTAATTAGAATCATGTAAACTAAAATTTAGAATAAATACTTTTTTTCAAATAATTGTTGCTAGGTGGCAATAGTGCTTAGAAGACTGAGGGAGCTCCAGCTTCAAGAAGTGGCTTTGCGGCAGGACAACAAGCGTCCAAGTCCACGGAAGCTCTCTTCGGAACCCCTTCTGCCTCTGGATGAAGAAGCTGTGGATATGGACTATGGTGACATGGCAGTGGATGTTGTGGATGGAGAGCAAGAAGCTTCTAGAGATATGGAGATCTCCTTTCGTCTTGATTCAAGTCACAAGACCAGTAGTAGAGTGAACTCAGCAACTAAACCTGAGGAAGGAGGATTAAAGAAAAACAAGTCAGCAAAGCATGGTGACAGAGAGAACTTTAGGAAGGCCAAGCAGAAATTAGGCTTCTCATCTTCTGACCCAGATCGTGTGTTTGTTGAGCTGTCTAATAGCAGCTGGTCAGAAATGTCCCCCTGGGTAATCGGCACCAATTATACCCTCTATCCTATGACTCCTGCTATTGAGCAGAGACTTATTCTTCAGTATTTGACCCCTCTAGGAGAGTATCAGGAGGTAAGTTATTGGGATAACACACTGTTGGACATTTTGGGACTATTAAATTTACCTCTAGGGCATTTATGATTAGACCTTACTCCTCGACACAGTCCTAACTCTACTACAGAAAGGTCTTCATCTTAAATTAATAAGGTCTTATGCAGGTCACTCCTGATTAAGGTTTGTTTGGTCAAAGTGTATTCATAGAAACCTGATATGTGAACATAGGAACATATTTTTAAGGGGATGTTTAATTTCTTTTGATATTCTTCCTAAAATACAGAGAATGTGAAAAAGCTACAATTTAAGACTTTTTTTGGTCCTCATTTCAGTTACTTCCCATATTCATGCAACTTGGATCTCGAGAACTGATGATGTTTTATATTGATCTGAAACAGACTAATGACGTCCTGCTTACTTTTGAGGCACTCAAGGTAAAGTTCTCAAAAAGAGTAGGTCACCGAGTATTTTATTAGTACTGATGTTTATGAAACTTATGTGCAGTGCTGTTGGTATAGTAGTTCCAGTCTAACACTTGAAAGTAAAGTGTCTCTGATGAACTTGTTTCATTTATTTAGTTGATACTGGGTCTCAGTCTGTGGCCTAGGTTAGCATGGAACTCATATTTAGATCTGGTTGGCCTTGAGGTTACACCATCCCTCACCTTCTTTGATAATGGGATTACATGTGTGAGCTAGTACATGCCTGGCTTTAATTTTTCAAAATTTTTAGTTAATTTTAATTAAGTGAACCCATATGTCACTAGTGTCTTCTGTATCAAACAGAGTTTTATTCAGTCCCTAGACATTTTCAGTTTGGATGAGATCAAACAGAATTTGAATAGTATGTGGGATGGTGTATGTGTATTGTCTATGTGTCTGTTTCTGTCAGTCTGTTTGCACTCAGTGGTTATACCATTAACAGTGTAATGGCATTGGAGGTCTGGGCTATCTATGTTTGGTGGTTCAGAAACGCTACATTCATTTACAACATCGATTTTGAACAAGATGCAGTTGGAGAGTAGCTTTGGATGTTTACTTGCTCTCTTTGGAATTAAAATGGGTATAGTCATGCATCTGTTTCTATACAAAGGTGTGTGTGTGTGTGTGTGTGTGTGTGTGTGTGTGTGTGTGTGTGTGTGTGTGTGTGTGTATGTGTGTGTGTACAGTGTATGAACAGAAAACAACTCAAAAAGAGAGATCCTTAAAAGCAAAATTGGAACTGGAACAATGGCTCAGCAGTCAAAACTACCAAGTTTGACCAGGTGGTGATGGTGGTGATGGTGGTGATGGTGGTGATGGTGGTGATGGTGGTGATGGTGGTGCTTCCCAATACTTGGGAATCAGAGGCAGATGGATCTCTGAGTTCGATGCTAGCCTAGTCTACAATGAGTTCCAAGACAGCCGGGGTTACACAGAAAACTGTCTTGAAGAACCCAAACCAAATCAGACAATAACAAGTGTGGTTTTCAGCACCCGTAGTTGGCAGCTTATAACTGCTTTTAACTCCGGCTCCAGGCTAAATGATGTCCTCCTTGGGCGCCCACATAATACGTTGAATACATATTTACTCTCTCATTTGCTCGAGTAAACACATATCCACACATACACCCACAGAAGCACCTACGAGTGCACCCCCACTCATACATGGGTGCACAGATTCTGGGTGTGAGCTGGCTGGTGATGCATACCTTTAATCCCAGCTCTCAGGAGGCAAAGGTAGGTGGAACTCTGAGGCCAGCTCCGTCTATAGATGAAGGACAGCCAGGGCTACACAGAGAAACCCTGTCTTGGGGAGAAAGATCAATGGATCTATCTATCTATCTATCTATCTATCTATCTATCTATCTATCTATCTATCTATCTATCTATCTATCCTCTCTGTCTCTGGGTTTATTTTGTTCAAAAGGAAGATTCAAGTTCTGTAAGAGAAGGAACAGGTATTGAGTCCAATAGGAACAAAGTGGGTTAAAAGAAAATTGAGGCTGGGTATGCTAGTCATACTACTAATATTAGTACTTAGAAGGCAGAAGCAGACAAATTTCTTGAGTTTGAGGCCAGCCTGGTTTACATAGCAAAGTTCCAGGACCAGACGGTATTCAAAAAGAAAGGAGACAGGATCTGCCCACATTGTGAGGTGAAGTGGGTTTGTAGATGGTGAGGTCCCAAATAAAATTAGTTTTTTTTTTAAAATATTTATTTATTTAGTATTCTGTCTGCCTTCAAGTATGTCTGTAGGCCAGAAGATGACATCAGATCTCCTAACTATAGGTAGTTATGAGCCATCATGTGATTGCTGAGATTTGAACTCAGGATCTTTGGAAGAACAGCCAGTGCTCTTAATCTCTGAGCCATCTCTCCAGCCCTGAATTTAGGTTTCTTTTTTTTTTGGTTCTTTTTTTCGGAGCTGGGGACCGAACCCAGGGCCTTGCGCTTAGGTTTCTTGATAAATGTTAAGCCTGCTTATTGTGTTTATATACTTATTTTGTGATTGTTATGATATTGTCATGAGAAAACCATGTGGCCTAAGTTCCTGGAAGCAGATACCTAGTTCAGGTGCTTCTTGAGGCATGCGTTGGATGGAAGAATGGTAGAGGCATGTTTGACAAAAAAGGATAAGGAAGGAAGGAAAGCATTTGAGTTTTATGTAAGACAGTCCAGGTCAAGGTGTTGAGAACTTCTAGAGGGTGTACCTATTAATGATGCCCTTGACCTTACCCTCCAAGTCTGTAATTACAAATCTGTATTCTCTTCTAGAAACAGGAGGGGGAGCTCTAGTTCTCCTGAGGCCCTGTGTTCAGAAATAGGAAGAACCTCACACTTTTGTTGTATTCTGTGTTCTTAAAATTACACAGATCATTCCCCTCTGAGAGGCTGTAGGAATTGAACAGGAAATAAAACTTAAAAGTTAAAAATTTAGTGGGTGTGGTAGTTTTTTCTTACAATCTCAGCTCTGGGAGGCAGGGACAGGGTTCAAGACAGCATCTAGAGCCACTGAGATGTCTGGCAGGTTAAGGTATGTGTTGCCAAGCCTGATGACTTAAGTTTGATCTCTGGGAACCACATGTTGGACGGACAGAACCAGTTCCTGTAGTTTATACTTCGACCTCCACACATAACACCACAACCAGTCACATGATAAGTAAATATAACGAAA
This sequence comes from Rattus norvegicus, assembly GCF_021556685.1. NCBI lineage: Eukaryota > Metazoa > Chordata > Mammalia > Rodentia > Muridae > Rattus > Rattus norvegicus. The sequence continues at coordinate 115,251,750 of NC_141541.1, forward strand.
TATCTAAAATTTTGAAGTTTTAATATTTTGAAATGCATTCTGATATATCCAAATCCACTTTTGATACTTTGCTCAAGGTTGTTTTTTGGGAGTCTAATACCGGCATCTGTGAGGTGGAGGCCAGCTTGGGACACATAATGAAACCTTGTTCTAAAAAGTTTTTTTATTTTGGGGGCTGTATTGAAAATAAATAGAAAAGAAAACATTTTGGATTTTATAAAGTCAGTAAACTTGGATTAGAACACTGAGGTGAGTATATATGAAAAATTAAATTGGGAAGGTTAGCAAAAGTCATGCACTAATAAAATGATTGTAAAATTGTGCCATTGTTTAGAGCCATGGTTATCACCCTTTGTGTCTGTAGGGTACTGGGAAAACCTAGGCCTTGAGAATGCTGTGCAAGTCCTCTACTGGGAACCTGCATCCTTCAGCTCTTTTTTTCACTTTTGAGATAGGTTCACATGAAGTCCCTAGGCTGGCCATGTAGTGTGGCTCTTCTGTCTTAGCCTACTAAATTGGTGAGATTAGGCTAGCACTGCTACATGCAGTTTACTTTTGTTTATTTGACTTTTTTTTTTTTTAAATGGAAGATGCAGCAATAGTCAACTAATGCTATTCACATTAACCTGGCAGTGGTGGATGTGAACATTCTTCGCTGCCTACCCCAGTGTTCTGGGTTCCTGAATGAAACACCTACATGCAACCTTATATTTTAATATACCTTAAGCAGCTCAATGGCTGGACCACTCCCAACCTTCATGCAGTTAGCCCACTCCCTATATTCCTGAATTATTACTTAGTAAAACCTATATTCCGTCCTGACTACGCCCTCCTGGGCCACAGTGCCCAACTCTTACATGTTGGCTGTGTCTCTATCCTGTATTTTTCAGGCCTGCTCTTTATTCTTTTCCTGCATGGCCGTTCTAACTTCTTCCCCTCTTGGTCTCTTTGCCCTCAAATCCTAAAGTCCCACCTGTCTCCCTGCCCAGCCATTGGCCACCAATAACTTTATTTACCAATCAGAATCAACTGGGAGTAGGGACCCTCAGCGTCTTACATGTAGATTCTTGTGTAATTCTGGGAACCCAGTTAACTTGTCATACTAAATCCACAATAGAAGAGTTTATTTAGCTTACAGTTTGAAGGGATAAAACAGTCCATCACATAGGGAAGACAAGGCAAGGCATGGCAATAGGTAGCTCCATGGTAGCAGGAATATATAGCTGGAATTTTTTATCTCCCCACATCTGTAAAAGAAGAAGTAAAACTTACAAACAAAAAACCCCAAACCAGGTTTATTGTTTGACTGCATACCATACAATGGTAGGCAGTAACAAAAATACCACAGGTGGCCCACATTTCTTGTTTTCAATCTGCATATTAATTAACCTTTGGTTTGCTGAGGGTGTAGCTCATTGGTGCAGGTCATGTTTAGCAAGGCCCTGGGTTCTATTCCTATTCTTCCTCTATGCCGTGACAGTCTTTGAAAGATGAACATGTTTTATGTTAGGAAGGAAAGAGGGATGTTGTAGAGTTTTAAATTCTTTTCACTTTTATTCCTTTTTCCTATTTATTTTCCCTTTATTCTAGCTTTTCTTTTGTAGACGCTGATTTTCTACTCAGTGACTCTTTATAGCAGCTTACTATTACGTTAAGAGATTTGTGATAGTTGTTGATTTTTCTACTGTAACGTGTGGTGTGTCCTTATTGTTTAGCACCTAGCATCTCTCCTGCTCCATAACAAATTTGCCACAGAATTTGTTGCACATGGTGGAGTACAGAAATTACTGGAAATTCCTCGTCCTTCTATGGCGGCAACTGGTGTGTCCATGTGCTTGTATTACCTGTCCTACAACCAGGATGCTATGGAAAGAGTAAGTCTAGTCCATCCAGGTGAAGAGTTGGGATTTGATGGGGATCATCAGTTTAAACAGCACATTCACAGAACAATGTTTGGATAAGATGAGTAGTTGAAAAGATGAAATTCTTATGAAAGACATGTGACTGTGTAGTCTTCATAAAGTAACCTAAAACGTACAATTGTTTAGAAAATTTCTGACTCTACTGAGTAAGTGCAAGACAGATGTTCTACAAGCTTTATTTGCTTTCTGTGGCTTTGTGGCATTATTAGTAGCAGCCGGGCACTTTCCATCCATCTCGCAGTAGAGCTGTATTATATTTTTAAGGCAATTAACTGTAAAAACAGGTGGTGCTTATATGTGTTAAATAATTTGTGATGGATCATAACTAATTCCAGTTATCATTCTTAATTTGAGTCTTTTGTTTTTTCATTAAGTCTGCCATGTTCATGATCATCTTTTTAAAAAGTGAGTGGGTTGTATATTTGAAAAGTGATGGTTCCCCTGGGGTTTTCTTAGAGAGGGCTTATTATTTCTGAATCACATTTTGTATAATATATGACTCTGTGTGTGTGTGTGTGTGTGTGTGTGTGTAAATGTGTGTAAAACCATGGCTGTCCTGACTCACTCTGAGGCCTAAGAGGACATCCTCAAATTCAGAAATTCAGAGATTCTCCTGTCTCTGCCTCCCAAGATTTACTTATTTATTTTATGTATACAAGTACACCGTAGCTGTCTTCAGACATACCAGAATACCAGAAGAGGGCATCAGATTCCATTACAGATGGTTATGAGCCACCATGTGGTTGCTGGGAATTGAACTCAGGACCTCTGGAAGAGCAGTCAGTGCTCTTAACCACTGAGCCATCTCTCCAGCCCAGCATATTACTTTTTTTTTTTTTTTTTTTTTTTTTTTTGGTTCTTTTTTTCGGAGCTGGGGACCAAACCCAGGGCCTTGCTCTTCCTAGGCAAGCGCTCTACCACTGAGCTAAATCCCCAACCCCAGCATATTACTTCTTAAGTTAAGCTGATGATTGTTTTGAGTGTTGTCTTTGTTCATTTCTTAAGATAAATCTAGTTAAAATTTACTTTTTGTGAATAATAAGCTGTTTATATGCACAAAGTTAATTATGGCTAAAAGAGAGAAAAACGTACCAAACAAATGTTTCTAGGGAATGCTTTATGATTGATTAAGCGAATGTGAAGCATGCACATGAGTCAGTGCTCACGTACACAACACTTATAGACTTGGTATCAGTAATAGGCTCAGAGCCCCTCCACCCTCCTAGTTTTTTCTTTTTTCCTTGATAGGGTTTCTCTGTGTAGTCCTGGTGGCTGTCCTGGAACTTGCTTTAATTATAGACCAGGCTGTCCTTGAATTCAGAGATCCACCTGCCTCGCTTTCTGAGTACTAGGATTAAAGGCCTGTGTCACGACTGCCTAACAACTCAGCCACTTTTAAGAATGTCCTTGCTGGGTGTGGTGACTTAATCATTTAATCCTTGTACTTGGGAGGCAGAAACAGGTGGATCTCTGTGAGTTCCAGGTCAGCTAGGGCTACCAAGTGAGATTGTATCTCAAAAGAGAAGAAAAGTCCTTAACTTCTTCTTTTTTTTTTTTTTTTTTTCTTTTTTTTCGGAGCTGGGGACTGAACCCAGGGCCTTGCGCTTGCTAGGCAAGCGCTCTACCGCTGAGCTAAATCCCCAACCCCACTGAGCTAAGTCCCCAACCCCTTAACTTTTTAACTTCCATGAGCCGCTTTATAATTGTTAAGCAAGATTTACTACTTAGTATATAGATACTAATATAGTATATAAATTTATATAGTATATAAATACTTGGTAGATAAATGCTCAGTATATAGAGTTATTTAGAAGCATTAAATGATGTAATTTTTGGTTCTAAGTAAGTAAATGTAGGTCATTTTTAGGTTTGGAACACATTTTCTAGAATTGACTTAGAGTGATCACTGTATTCTGTAAACATTTGTATCTACAATGAATTTTTCATTCCTTCTCAAAGATACCTTTGCCCCAGATGTTAAAAGATATTTATATTTTATTTTTTTGCAGGTTTGCATGCATCCTCACAATGTTCTATCTGATGTGGTGAACTATACCCTATGGTTAATGGAATGTTCTCATGCTTCAGGATGTTGCCATGCGACTATGTTTTTCTCAATTTGCTTCTCATTCCGGGCTGTCTTGGAGCTGTTTGACCGTTATGACGGTCTTCGTCGGCTGGTGAATTTGGTGAGTTTCTTCCATTGGCTCTTCAGTTAGCTGTAGGGATCCTACTTGTTTAGGTTATTCCAAAAGACATTTTGTAGAAGAAGGGAAATTTCTTTTTGGTTATTTGCATATAGGTCTCATGTAGCCCCATCTGGTGTTAACTGGGTAGCCAAAGATGACTTTGAACTACTGCCTCTCCTGCCTGCAGTTCCCAGTGCAGGGATCGCAGGTATACCGCCCCCAGCTGGGAGAACATCTCTGATGGCAGTTTTGGGTGGTCTGTGTATAAATTGTTTTCTTCTTTATGAGTTTTTATTTATCTCCTCTGGTCTTTTGATGCTGAGCATTGAACCCAGGACCTTTCGCACATTCGCTGTTCCACTGAGCTGCAGCACTCCGCCCCGTCCTCTTGCCTGTGTCTTTGGTGGTTGGAGAATTTATCATGCCATTGTAGGGTCCCCTCCCACCCCTAAATTTTGACATAGTAATTTTGTAGGAGCGTTGTTGTGTTAATCTTAATTTATCTCTTACCTTTTTGAAATTGTGTCAGTTTTTCTTGCTCCTGTTTCCCAAGTGCTGGGAGCTGGAATCCAGTGTGGGCTACCACACAATGTACCTGGTTAATTTTGATGTTTTCAAATGGCAACAATTTTAGGCTGTTGTAGCTTTCTTTTCTCTTTCATTTTGATTTTTTTTTTTTTTTTTTTTTTTTTTTTTTGGTTCTTTTTTTCGGAGCTGGGGACCGAACCCAGGGCCTTACGCTTCCTAGGTAAGCGCTCTACCACTGAGCTAAATCCCCAGCCCCTCATTTTGATTTTTAAGAGTTTGTCTGTAGCTCAATTTAGCCTTGAATTTCCTATGTAGATTGTTTGGCATGGAAATTAATGCTTTCTTGCTCAGCTTCTCAAGTGCTGGACTGCAAGGAAATGCCCCCTTCTCTGAATATATTTTAATATAATTTATACTGTTTGTTCCATGTGACTGTTAGCATGTTGTACTTGGATATACGTTGGTATGTCAGTACTGTTGAGCAGAAACATTTACCAAAGTCTTATCTTTTTATTTTCTGTGTTCTTTTCCCCTCCTTTGTGATCTTATACTTGTTTACTAATAGATCAGTACTTTGGAGATTTTAAATTTGGAAGACCAGGGTGCACTTTTGAGTGATGATGAAATATTTGCTAGTCGCCAAACAGGAAAACATACCTGCATGGCTCTGCGCAAGTATTTTGAGGCTCACCTGGCCATTAAATTGGAACAAGTCAAGCAGTCACTTCAGAGGACTGAGGGTGGTATTCTTGTTCACCCCCAGCCTCCATACAAGGTAAGAGGGTAGTAATTTATTCATGTGTTTAATTTTATTTTGAGTATGATGACATCACTCCTGTGATGAACACCATTACCAAAGCAGTTTGGGTGGAGAGGGTTTATTTGGCTATGCTACCATCTGACTGTTAGTCATTGTAGGACGTCAGGAACCCGGAGGTACCAGCTGATGCAGAGGCCATGGAGGGATGCTGTTTACTGACTCGAGCTGGGGGATTGGTTCATGGGCTGAGATTCTCTTTTGCCACAATCTGATGTAGTTTTTCATTTGTTTTAGAATTTTTCCACTTGAATAGATCAAACATGTCATATGTTTCTTACCTGTTTCATGTCTGGAAACACCATGACTGACTGGCCAGTACTAAAGGTCTATGAGTCCTGTCAGCATAAAATCACTTTGCCTTTGCTGTCCATTACAGGTCAATCCATTATGGACTTTACTTTGTCTATGCTGCTCATTACAATAATCATTAGCTCCTCGCCTTTGGCAATAAGGTACTGCCACCTGGCCCTGCTACTCTGAGGTCCAGTTAAACCCATTGGATTCAGTTCATCCAGCCCAGCAGCAGTATCTCCAACCCTATTGCCTGGCGTAAGGAAAGGTGACAGTAGAGCTCTACAGATGGGCTGGTGCCCCTCTCACAGTTTTGTGCCTTACAGGATTAGTGATAGGCCTGTCTTCTGGCCTTCCCATTGTGTGAAGGATTAGGTTTTAGATAAACTTTGAGAATCTGTGAATTCAGAATTCCCAGTCTCAGTAGAGTCCTCCCACAAATCTCTATTCCAAGTTAGACAGTCCCATTCTTTACCAGTTAATGCTCTTACTTTAACACCCTCAGAGCCTGGGACTTGAATTTTTTTCTTTAGTTCAGCCAATCTAATATAAGGGCTTTTGTTTGATTTTATACAACTTAAGCTCTTTGGCTGCTGGAGAGAAGATTCTCTTTCAGGGCACTTAGAACTCTATTGCCTGTTCATGTCCATCTGGAACTGATTATTATCACTGAGTTAATTGTTGTCCTGCACTATATTCTGAGGTGCTGAAGTTGGTTAATTTTAACACTGAGCTCAGTCCTATCCTTTGTTAATTTATTCAGAGATGCTAGGAGCAACAAAGCAGCACCATCATTTTCCTTACATTTTCCAGAAAGTGTCAGAAGTTTTTATACCACCAGGGTTGCTCTGTGTAGCCCTGGCTGTCCTGGAACTCACGAAGATTCACCTCCTCTGCTTCCAGAGCGCTGAGTTGAAAGGTGTGTACCACCAGCAGCTCGTTTAAAGTTTTATATCCAGAGTCACCAAATCCATTACCTCCCACAGTCGGTGAATCAGGATAATCAAATGCTTTTGCCTCCTTAAGTTTGTAAAATACCATGATCTGTCTCTCCAAGCTTTCAGGAGAGGCTTTAGTGACTTGAGGGGATTCAATAACTGCAGATGTTAACAAATTGGAAAGCCTGTTCCAGATAATTAAAAAGTTGATTCTTACATTTCTATTGCTGTAGAACCATTTCTGATACCAAAATCTGTGCTCTGGGTTTTCTAGAAGAACATTGAGTGAAAACATATTCATACCCTCTCTCTCTGGGGATTTATTAGAATGGCTTACAGGCTGTGGTCCAGTTAGTTCAACAGTGTCTGTCTACCAACAGAAGGTCCCAGATTTCAGTAGTTGTCCAGTTCATGAGGCTGGATGCCTCAGCTGGTCTTCACTATATGACAGAAGTAGGTCGTAATGCCAGAGAAGGAATGGAGCAAGCAGGTAGAGCAAAAGCTTCCATTTTCCATGTCCTTTATGTAGAGGACAGGAGGATATAGGATATATAGTATATAGGCTCAGGATGAAATGTGGATTTTACCACTTCAAAAGATCTGGATTAATGATATATCTTCTTATTCTAAAAAATCCAGATTAAAAGTGGGTCTTCCTACTTCAAATGATTTAATTAAAAAAAAAAAAATCTCGGGGTTGGGGATTTAGCTCAGTGGTAGAGCGCCCTGGGTTCGGTCCCCAGCTCCGAAAAAAAGAAAAAAAAAATCTCATAGGTGTGCCCAGCTGATTTCATTTTAGTTAGTTCCAGATGTAGTTAAGTTGACAACTGAGAATAGCTACCACACAAGGTCTTTATTATGTAGATCAGGCTGGCCTAGAACTCATAGAGCACTATGTGCTTCTGCCTCCCAAGTGTTAGGATTAAAGGTATATACTGCATGCTTAGCTAACTTTTAGTGTGTGTGTGTGTGTGTGTGTGTGTGTGTGTGTGTGTGTGTATGTGTATGTGTATGTGTGAGAGACAGAGACAGAGAGACAGAGACAGAGACAGAGAGACAGAGACAGAGATAGAGAGAAAGAGAGACATCGTTCAAAACCATGCTCTTACATTTGCCAGGTAAGTGTTAATAGAACTATATCCTGACTCCAAATGCAGTCTTAAAAGTTAGTATGACTTGCAGTAATCTGAAACTTTCTTGGAGACAAGTCTGTAGGATATATATATATCTACATCATTTTTGCATTTTTACCTGCCCTGTACAATTGAAAGCGGAGGGAATAGATGAATTTCAAGGACCTTTTTTGTTTCCACTTGTGAGTCATTACTTGTCCCGCACACTAGAACTAAAGGATGGATTGAGTTGTGAGTAAAACCACTTGCTTTTGTGGAAAGTACTAAGCACTGCTGAATTTCTTTTTGGAAAGGATGTTTCCATATATATCTTGCTCTGTGTCAGTTTGGAACTTACTTGATAGGTTTAGGATCAAGATTAGTGTCTGCATGTTTCAAAATCACAAGCTGAAGAGATATCTCTTTAGTGGTGCTACTTTCTCTTAACCTTCATAAATATGCACAAATTAACCTTTCAGATTTTTGGTAGGCATTTATTAAGTAGATGATACAATTATGTGTCATAATTATATACACTTCTTCTTATAGGCATGCTCATATACTCATGAGCAGATTGTGGAAATGATGGAGTTTTTGATAGAATATGGCCCAGCTCAGCTATATTGGGAACCTGCTGAAGTCTTCCTCAAGCTTTCCTGTGTGCAGCTCTTACTGCAGCTTATTTCCATCGCCTGCAATTGGAAGACCTATTATGCAAGGTAGGATTAAAGGTTTCCCCTGAAGTTCCTAAGACATAATACATGACATGTAGTGCATGATTAACAAGCTGCTGTTGGATTGAAGTTTTATATTTGACACCGAGAAGGAAGTAGCTTAAGTATGAAAGTGATTTTTAATTTCTTATTATTTAACTTTTTTTTAAATGTTGTGTGTGTAGTTGTATAAGCTTATGTGCCTCGCGTGCAGGTTCTGGAGGAGCTGAAGAGGTCATCAGGTAACCTAGAATTTAGAGTCAGATGGTTGTGAGGTACTGTGTGGGTGCTGGGACTTGAACCCCTGTCCTCTAGAAGAACAGCCAGTGCTCTTTGCCCTTAATCTATTAATTCAAACCTCTTATTTAACTGTTATATATTTGAGACATCTCACTACATAGTCCCGAGTCCTCATTGAACACTTTGAGGGTTACAAATAAGGCTATATGCCATGATACCCAGTTATAAAGTGATTTTTTTTTTAATTCTTTACTTGTTTATATATAGAGTGTGTGTGTAAGTCAGAAGTCATCTCACAGGTGTTGCTTATCTCCTTTCACAGTGTGAGTTCCAGGGATCAAACAGTCGGGTTGGTGGCAAGTTACTATATCTGCTCATCTATCTCCCTTGCCTCCAAAGTGTGACTTTTGTTTTAAACATTTCTATACCATCCTTCCCTCCTTCTCTCCCTCCCTCCCTTCCTATCTATCTTATCTATCAGTCTGTTTATTTATTTGTGTGGGTGCATATTTGTCAAGGTGAATATTTGGAAGCAGGGATGTTTGTTCTCTCCCTCCCTCTTCTCTATCCTTTTCTCATTCATTTCTACTTCATCCTCCACTCCCATTCCTCCTTCTCCCTTTTAAAGAGTTAGGCCCAGTTCTTTTTAAACTTGAAATCCTTCTGCTTCAGCCTTTCTCCCAATGCTAAGAATCATAGGCAGAATCTGTCCCCATAACTGAGTCTTAAACTTTTTTTTTTTTGAGACAGGGTCTGGCTGTGCTGGAGCCTAGGAAGGCCTCAAACTCAGAGTTGCCTGCTTCTGCCATTAAGACAGTGAAGGAAATGAAAGGGATCATGGAGTATTATCTCTGAGTGTGGTATACTTTTAATCCCAGTCCTTGGTCTGCAGAGTGTGTTGTAGAAATGTTCAGTCCTAATCTGTGGTTTCTGCTCTGCCTTTAACCATTTAGTTTCAGGAATAAAGACACAACCTTTATATTTATACTAAGCCTTAATCATCACAAGAGCTGAGCAGGTATGTATCCTCTATGCTATTATGTCTGTTCCCCAGCCAGTAATCCCATTATATAATTTGTTGTGTTTCACTTGGGCTGCTCTTAACTCCAGTTAGCCAACCCAAGTGGCCATTATTTTATAACTCATCTAACTCATGGTAGCTTTCTCTTCCCTCTTCCACCTCCTCCTCCTCCTCTGTTGCTTGCAACCCCAACCAAGATCCTTGGGGGCAGGTATAAGAAAGCACAGATTGAACACAGATTCTGGGAGTCAGGCAAGTGGCAAAAGCAGACTGGTTTAATGCAGGAACTTCGATAAAACTTTATACTTCCTCCCAGCATTTCACTAGCTCTCAAGTAGCCAGATGTGCCACTGTTTCTCCCTCATTCACTCGCGCCGTCACCTGATTCTGTGGCAGTGGTCTCTAGCCACACCCACAGATTCTAGGTAGGCTCACAGTTCCTGCAAATAATGTTAATGCTCCTTCCTCCTCTTCATTCTCTTCCCCCTCTTTTTCTTTTCTCCTCTTCCTACTCTTCCTCTTCTTCCCTTCCTCCTCCTCTCCTGTCTCTGTCTGCCTAACTATTGGCTGTCAGCATCTTTATTTATCAATCAGAAATAACTTCTGGGCAAAGTTACATAGTGTCACTTGGGTCTACCTGTGGACTCTGGTTTCTAGGGCAGTCAGGTCTTGGGAGCCATACTTCGCATTACAATACAAAGCAATACAGAGGGAGTTCCAGGACAGCCAAGGCTACAACAGGGAAACCCTTGAAACTGTCTAAGAATTGCTAAAGAATGGTAGCCCTGACTCAAATAATACGCAAAAGCAAAGAACATTTATTAGCTGAATTTTCTGCATGCATTTGGGAATGGAGGCACCTACAGGGCTCACAGGCCCAGCCTTTATTATTAGGGGAATTCCAGGGAGGGGTATGCATCTTTTTACCTTGCTCGGTTAGCTCTATTGCTAGGTCTAATTCTCCAATCGGTGAGCTCTTGGGCAACCTCCCCAAGGGATTGCTGAATCATTTTAGCCACCTAGTCTTACTTCAGGCCAGATAACAAGGTCTTCTCTCATTGTCAGTCAGTGGATGTGATTTGATGACCACAGGTTCTCTGGATCCAGGCTCTCATTTCAGGGAAACAGAAATTTAGACCTAGTCTCTCAAACTGCCAGTTTGCAGCCTGTCATGATGTCAGCCTGGCACTGGCTAGCTGGATCCTCTTACCTTGTCACCACCCAAAGGGTGGGTGGGTGGGCTGTTTGAGAGAATATCTTTTTTGCTAAATTCAGATATACTAAATCAAATAGGTTTCTTTTGGACTAGCTATTCTCAAACTTTCTGGCCTTAGAACTCTTTACCATATTAGATTAGAAACCATGCTGCACTAAGGCAGGTGGTGGTGGCCCATGCCTTTAATCCCAGCACCTAGTAGGTAGCGGCAAGCAGATCTCTTGAGCTAGAGGCCAACCTTGTCTACAAGGCAAGCTCTAGGACAGGCAGGACTGCGGAGAAAAACAAACCTGTTTCAAAAAATCTAAACAAAAAAGGAATTATACACTACCCAAAAAAATTGTTTTGTGTTATAATTATTAGTGTTTTTTATACTAGAAATTAAAATATATAAGTATATTGGAGTCCTTTGTACATGCTACCACTGAGGTACATACATATCTGGCTTTTGGTTTTTTCCTTCATTTTAATTGTTTATGTATATGGATATTTAGTTTGCATCCATGTTTGTGTACATGTGTGCAGTGTACATGGAAGCCAGAAAAGGACATTGGGTCCTCTAGAGATGGAGTTATAAGATGCTATATATATGCTTGGAATCAAACCTGGGTGCTCTGAAAGAGCAGCCAGTGCTCTTAACTGCTGAGTCATTTCTCAGCCCTTGCCTGTTATTTTTTTGAAACAGGGTCCTATTATATATAATTAAAGACTCGGAACTACCTATTATGCCCAGGTTAGCCTTGGCTTAGAATCTTTCTGCTTTGCCTCTGAGTAATGAAATTATAGGCATATAATACTATTTCCAGCTATGTTAGTCTTTTACAGTTTGCTTTTTCACATTAATATTTAAAATGCTGTATTTTTGTACTGTAGTTTAGTCATGATTGGTGTTTGAGGTGTGTAGAACGCAGGTTATAGCATATCTTCACTTTCACTTTTACTAGATGTTGCAAAGGTGTAAATGTGATTGCAAAGTGATCATAATAGTTTCCCACCTTCTTATAAATGTTTGGTACTTTGTATTAGTTTTGTGTCCTATATTTTCTCTTTCATTTAGTCGTATTTTGAACTTTTTCCTGTGAAATGCAGTTACAGGGTAGTATGCCCCAATTGACTTTTGGAATATTTAGATTTTAAGTTTTTAGATTAGTGATTCTCAACTGATAGCTTCTAAGTACTCTAAAATCAGAAAGAAATGAAATTTGAAGTGATTTTGGTCCAGAGCATTTTGGATCATGAATTTTAGGGGATACACAAACACTTGTTTCTCCCTCTTCATTATTTTCTTTTGCTCACAGGGTCTCTTTACATAGCCCTGGCTGTTCTGGAGCTCACTCTATAGATGAGGGTAACTTCAAACTAACAGAGATCCGCCTGCCTCTGCCTCCTAAATGCTGGGATTAAGTGTTGCTCACTGTGCCTGGCTCTAATTATGTTTAAAAACAAGAAGGTAGGGAGCTGGAGAGATGGCTCAGTGATTAAGAGTACTGACTGCTCTTCCAGAGGTCCCGAGTTCAAATCCCAGCAACCACATGGTGGCTCACAACCATCTGTAATGGAATCTGATGCCCTCTTCTGGTACTGGTATACATAAAATAAATATTTTTTAAAATATTATTTAAAAAAAGAAAAAGAAAAATTCCTGTTTTGGGCAAGTGATTTGGTTCAATGGGAAAAGAAATTGCCTCCAAGCCTGGTGACCTGTTTTGATCTCTGGAATCAACATGATGGAAGGAGACTGTGGCAAATATACTAGTAAGTAAATGTAATCACCACCGTTTCTTAGCTCCAGATTTTTTTTTTTTTTTTTTTTTTTTTTTGATTTCCTGAGACCTGGTTTTTCTGTCGCCCTGGCTGTCTGTAACTCATTCTGTAAACCAGGCTGGTGACATATACACAGAGATCCTCCTGCCTCTGCCTCTGCCTCTGCCTTCCAAGTTCTGGGGTCAAAGGTGTGTGCCACCACTGTCTGACTTCCAGATTATTTTTAAGAGTATCCAGCATATTCTCATAGTTTTAAGTATTTAAAAAAATAGAACTGTTTAAATGGCTTCAACCTGTCATATATTTGTTTTTTTTTAAATTTATTTATTTATTTTTGCCATGGTAGTTCCTTGTTGACCAATTCTTCTTCCTATTTAGGAATGACACTGTGCGCTTTGCTTTGGATGTCCTGGCTATTCTCACTGTGGTGCCAAAAATCCAGCTCCAGTTGGCAGAGTCAGTGGATGTACTGGACGAGGCTGGCTCTACTGTCTCCACTGTAGGTGGGTTGCACCTTGTTACTGTGCTGGTTTTTGTGAATATACAGGTATATGCATGTGTGTGAAGGCCAGAGGACAACATGAGCTGTCATTCTTCAGACATCAACTGTTTTTCTTGATGATACCTGGAACTTACCAAGTCTGCTAGGCTGGTTCGTCATTGATCATGGGTTTTCTTCTTCTTCCCCAGTATTAGGATACAAACATGCATCACCATGCATAGATTGACTGAACTGGCTTTTTTTTTTTTCTTTTTTTCTTTTCTCTTTCTGGTTGGTTTTAGGGTTCAAACTTCAGTCCTGTGGTGGCCAGGCAGATAATTTACAGACTAAACTATCTGTCAGTTGTACCTTGCCATTGCTGTTGTTGTGTGGTAGATTTGCCTTTGCTCATATGGTCTCATTTGTAACCTAATTTCAGGATGTTAAAATAGGACAGTGGTTCTCAACCTGTGGGTTGTAACCTCTTTGAGGTTGAAAGCCCTTTCCTGGGTCGCATATCAGATATCATGCTCATCAGATATTTACATTGATTCATAACAATAGCAAAGTTATAGTTCTGGAATAGCAATGAAAAATATTTTATGATTGAGGGTAACCACAACTGTATTAAAAAATTATAGCGGGGTTGGGGATTTGGCTCAGTGGTAGAGCGCTTGCCTAGGAGGCGCAAGGTCCTGGGTTCGGTCCCCAGCCCCGAAAAAAAGAAAAAAAAAAAGAATTATAGCATTAGGAAAGTTGAGAACCAACCACTGGTATAGACGGTTCTAGAGTAGGGTACTTTGTCTACTGTAACTGGCACCATACAGTTCTTACAAAGAGAGTCATACTAATAAAATTTGGCTTTCTAAGTGGTTCAGATATTTCTGCACTTGTGTTTGTGCAATTCCCAGGACTTCCCTTTATGATAATTACTAAATTGGGACAAACAATGAAGGACAAGAGCTTGATAACCTGACTGAGGACTATCTCAGAAACACAGCAAAGAAGAAAGCATGTATGAGAAGGTTGCTAAGGTGAAGTGATGACTAGAGCTCCTCAGGCCAATGCCCAGGAATGACACTGCCTAAGGCTCAAGCACCTATTTTTAATCTTTTAATAGTGGATAAGGTTCCTATAGCTGTGATAGTGGCTAAGCTGAGTGCATGTGGCTTTTCCATGAAGGTTTTAATATCATGACTGCTTTTGTCCCTTTTACCTAGGAAATATGCACACAGACTTTGGTGACTTTCACACTTCCCATTATCCCTCTGTATTAAAGTATACATGAGATATTATACCATTAAGGCACAGAGAATGTAGCAGAATGATTCTTGTACTATTTTTTGGTTGGTTGGCTGGTATTTGGATGGCTTGTGTTGAGATGGGGTTCCATGTATTCCAGGCTGGTCTCTGACTCAGTATATAGCTGAGGATGACCGACCTCCACCTACTGCACGCTGGATACATTCGTGTGTACCACCATGTGTGGCTAGCATTTTTTTTTTTTTTCTTCTTCCTTCCTTTCTTTCTTAAGTAGAGTGAAATGAATAGAATTTCAAACTATGAAGTTGTGTCAACACTGGGGGCAGCAGTCATTAATGTTTTTGTTTGTTTGTTGTTTTTTTTGTTTTTGTTTTGAGACAGGGTTTCTCTATGTAGCCCTGACTGTCCTGGAACTTGCTCTGTAGACTGGATTGGCCTCAAATTCACATAGATCCACCTGCCCCTGCTTCTGAAAGGCATGTACCACTACTGCCTGGCAGCCATTAGCTTTTGTTTAAAAAAATAGAGAGGGAGGGAGGGAGGGAGGGAGGGAGGAGGGAGTAGGGAGGGGTGTGTGTGTGTGTTCGTGTGTTTGTGTTCCTGTAGATGAAACACATGTAGAGACTAGAAGACAACTAGCTTTTGGGTGTTAGCTCTTTCCTCTTATATTGTTGCTGTGGATTCTGTGAACTTCTAAGCAGTCTGTTTGCCCATCATCTTTGTCTTCCTGTGGAAGTGCTGCTATTACAGATTAGTACAGCATCCAGCATTTTGTTTTTTTTAAAACATGGGTTCTGGTTGTCAAACTCAACTCATCAGGCTTGTACGTTACACAGCAAGCATTTTTACCCTCTGAGCCATCTCCTTGGCCCTTTTAAAACTCTCTAAAGTAAAGGTACCTTGCTCACATACACTTTCCACTTCTTCCTTCCCACCCTCTTCTGCTATCATGTCCCGTGCACGCGTATTTAAATTCAGATTCTGTATATAAGACAGAATGCTTCACTTTGTTTGTCTTCCTCCCAGCACCCTCATCTTTTCCCTTTTTAAGACCCCTCCTTTGCCACACATGGTAGTGTATGCCTTTAATCCCAGCACTTGGGAGGCAAAGGCAGGTGGATCTCTCAGTCGGAGTCTAACCAGGTCTACAGAGTGAATTCTAGGACAGCCAGGGCTGTGAAGAGAGAGACTGTCTCATAAACAAAACAAAACAATAAAATAAACCAAAAGGGTCACCATTTTTCTCTTAGTTAGGGTCCATTTTAGTTCCATGCCATTTTTGGTGTGAGTTTCTTTTGAGACAGGTTCTTACTCTAGTCCAGGCTGACCTGAAATTTACTATGTAGGCCAAGCTTGCATTGAAATTGTTAGTATCTTCCTACCTTGGCTTTCGAATGCTGCCACCCTAGATGTCTGGGTTTTTCTTCTTTTTCATTTTAATTCTAGATTTTGTATATGGATTATGTTATATTTTAGATATAACATATATAACA
Source organism: Rattus norvegicus (assembly GCF_021556685.1). NCBI lineage: Eukaryota > Metazoa > Chordata > Mammalia > Rodentia > Muridae > Rattus > Rattus norvegicus. Next base: position 115,267,741 of record NC_141541.1, read on the forward strand.
TATCTTGAGATCCATCCATTTTCTTATTTGATTTGTGTGTGTTCTTGCATACCATGGTGTATATGTGGAGGATAAGAGGGTAATGTACTTACTGGAGTAAGTTCTCTCCACAAATGTCAGTTCTTAGGATAAAACTCGTATCTGGAGGCTTGATGCCAAGAGCTTTTACTCAATAAGCCATTATGCCAGCTCCATCTATTTTCTTGTAAAATAACATAATTTCATTCTTTTTTTATTGCTGAGTAAGATTCATCGCGCACAATGCCTTCTTTGTCCATCTGTCTGTTGATGGATGCTTATACTGAGCCCATAACTTGGCTGTTGTTAATAGTGCACAGTAAAGATGGATATATAAAGTGTTCCTGTAATATGCTGACATGGATCTTCTAGCTATTAGTTTTATGAAGAATAATATATTTTTTTTTTCTGTGTTGTAGGTATCAGCATTATTTTGGGAGTGGCTGAGGGTGAGTTCTTTATCCATGATGCTGAAATTCAGAAGTCAGCACTTCAAATTATCATCAATTGTGTATGTGGCCCAGATAACCGAATATCCAGTATTGGCAAATTTATTTCTGGAACTCCTCGGAGAAAGCTGTCTCAGACCCCCAAAAGCAGTGAGCATACGCTGGCCAAGATGTGGAATGTGGTCCAGTCCAACAATGGCATCAAGGTGCTTCTGTCCCTGTTGTCCATCAAGATGCCCATTACAGATGCAGACCAGATCCGGGCCCTGGCCTGCAAGGCCCTTGTGGGCCTCTCTCGAAGTAGCACTGTTCGGCAGATCATCAGTAAACTTCCCCTTTTCAGTAGCTGCCAGATTCAACAGCTGATGAAGGAGCCTGTGCTGCAGGATAAGCGTAGTGACCATGTCAAGTTCTGCAAGTACGCTGCTGAGCTCATTGAGCGTGTATCAGGAAAGCCTCTTCTCATTGGCACTGATGTGTCTCTCGCACGACTGCAGAAAGCAGATGTTGTTGCTCAGTCGAGGATCTCCTTCCCTGAGAAAGAGCTGCTCCTGTTGATCCGGAACCATCTCATTTCTAAAGGGCTTGGAGAGACAGCAACTGTGCTGACGAGAGAGGCTGACCTGCCCATGACTGCTGCCTCACATTCTTCTGCTTTCACCCCAGTAACTGCTGCTGCTTCTCCTGTCTCTCTTCCCCGGACCCCTCGGATTGCCAACGGCATTGCAAGTCGACTGGGCAGCCATGCTGCTGTGGGTGCTTCTGCCCCTTCTGCTCCCCCGGCCCATCCTCCACCACGCCCCCCCCAGGGTTCATTGGCTTTGCCTGGCCCATCGTATGCAGGCAACTCTCCTTTGATTGGTAGGATCAGTTTTATCAGAGAGAGGCCATCACCTTGCAATGGCAGGAAAATTCGAGTGTTGCGGCAGAAGTCGGACCATGGTGCATACAGCCAGAGCCCTGCCATAAAAAAACAATTGGATAGACATCTTCCTTCCCCACCTACGCTGGACAGTATCATCACAGAGTATCTTAGAGAGCAACATGCTCGATGCAAGAACCCCGTTGCCACCTGTCCTCCTTTTTCTCTCTTTACTCCTCATCAGTGTCCTGAGCCAAAACAGAGGCGGCAGGCGCCAATAAACTTTACCTCAAGGCTAAACCGCAGGGCATCATTTCCAAAATATGGAGGGGTGGATGGTGGATGCTTTGATAGGCACCTTATCTTTAGCAGGTAAGGAGAGGCTCCCTGAATTCCTTGGGATGATTCTTTTATTTAAATCAGTGTTTGGTTAGTATCATCACTGAGTGATTAGTTAAAGTCATTTGCTGGCCTGCAGTATTGATTAACTCAGTGTCCTTCATGTGCTATGTGAGCTGATCAGTCAGTTATGGACTTCTTTAGATTCTTGGCAGTGCTTACATACCTTTGCTGTTGTCACACCCAGTAGGCTGCTTTAGGACTTAAACAATTCATTGTTTCCCGCCATTGCTCAAACTGTCTCTTTCTTTATAAATCATAGATACAGATTATCTGTCTGCACACTTTCTACAAGTCTTTTTTTTTAATTGAAAATTTAAATTATTGAATGCCAGTGTAATTCTTTAGAATCCACATTTTGAAACATAATACTCTTTCCTTACAACATCTAGCAAAATTTGTTTTTCAGAGTTCCCCCACATTCTTTTTTCTGATTATATCCCCCCTTGTTTAGATTCCGTCCTATTTCAGTGTTCCGGGAAGCTAATGAGGATGAAAGTGGCTTCACCTGTTGTGCTTTCTCGGCCCGGGAGCGCTTCCTGATGCTTGGCACCTGCACAGGGCAGCTGAAGCTCTACAATGTTTTTAGTGGGCAGGAAGAGGCCAGCTACAACTGTCACAATTCTGCCATCACACATCTTGAACCGTCGAGGGTGAGGATTCCTTTCCTGGGTGCTCTCAGTTTTTTTTTTTTTTTTTTTTTTTTTTTTCCTTTTTTTTGGAGCTGGGGACCGAACCCAGGGCCTTGTGCTTGGTAGGCAAGTGCTCTACCGCTGAGCTAAATCCCCAACCCCTGGGTGCTCTCATTTTGAGATTGATTGGGGAGCTAGAGTTGAAAGAGTTTTACCATTTATTGGACTTTATTTTATACGAATGGTTAACTAGAGTTGATGTGGAATCAGATTTCAGAAGGGAAATGAAATACTTGGCCATCTTTTGATAGGGGAGTTTTAGCTACGTGTACATTGGAAACAGGAATGATTGTGAGTTCAAAGCCAGTTTGGGTTACAGAGTAAGTTCTCTTCCAGCCAGAGAATCTATTTCAACAAAAGAAAAACAAACAAAACAAAAAAGTCCAGGCCAGCAAGGTGGATTAGTGGAGAAAGGTGCTTACTGTGCAAATCCTGACTGCCTCATTTTATTCCTTGGAACCCACGTAAAGGTAGAAGGAGAAACTAACGCTAACTCTGCAAAGTTATCTTCTGACTTCTACATGCATGACCGTACCTGTATATCATACACACATGCATAATAAATAAATTATAAAAATAGAACCACCTGGGGCTGGAGAGATAGATGACTTAGTGGTTGAGAGCACTGATTGCTCTTCCAGAGGTCCTGAGTTCAATTCCCAGCAACCACATGGTGGCTCACAACCATCTGTAACGGGATCTGAAGCCTCTTCTGGCATGTCTGAAGACAACTAAAAAAAAAACCCAAACTTTAGGCCCCTAGTGATAAATATATTTTTCAAGTCCCCTATAGGCACATGTAATTAAAATCCTAGTGATTTTTAACTCCTCTGCCTTATAGGATGGGTCCTTACTTCTGACGTCTGCCACTTGGAGCCAGCCTTTGTCTGCACTTTGGGGGATGAAATCAGTATTTGATATGAAGTATGTATTTATTTATTGTAGCATTGTATCTTGTATTTTGTGTTTTATTTACCCACTTTATTTCTTTCTATCCTATTTTAAATTATAAGCTGCTTTGGGGAAAGAGGAATATTGTCAACTGTTGTTAATTTTCTTCCTTTCTCACTTGACATCCACATTTAATAAGAATTTGTCTTAGTTCACAAATAATCTTACGATGTTTTATATTCCTATTACACAGTAGACTGTCCACTAACCCCAAATGGACATTTATTATTATGTTCACCTGACAGTTGTATTGATTTCTGGGATATTTCAAAAGCACACGTCCTATACTAGCCATTTCTCTAATCAGTAAATTCCCATTATTCGGGATCTGCTCTGGTAGACTGATAGAGGGACTTTTCTTTTATCTATGTATACAAATTGTTTCTTCTTTGGAAACCAAGGATCTTTAGGTAAGTGTAGTTTGCAGGAGGTTGAAAATCACCTGAATCTTCAGGTGAATAAAGATGTCCTGACAATGCTACCTCAATAATTTTGTTGTCTGTAGGCATTCCTTCACAGAAGATCACTATGTTGAGTTCAGTAAGCACTCCCAGGATCGGGTCATAGGCACAAAAGGAGACATTGCCCATGTAAGTATTAAGAATCTATTTCTATTAAGCTGACTTACCCAATTTCTCACATTGAAATCTTCTGGAGGTAATGTGGGCATTTGTGTCCTGTTGGCAGCTAGAAATCACACAGTGATGTGGGTGTGGCGGTCCATGTCTATAATCGTAGTCATTCCAGAGACTAAGACAGGGAAACTGCAGTCTCAGAGTTGCCTGAGCAATTAGGAAGTCTCTTCAAAGTGCATTTTAAAAGGCTGGGAGCTGAGTTGGGAATGTAGCTCACTGAAAATTCTTGTCTAATACGATCTAGAGTCAGTCTCTAGTATCTTAGATGACAACAACAAAAACCAGAGACGTAAAGCCCAAAAATAAACAAAAACAACACCACCACTCCTGTAGTCAGAATTCAGAGTTATAAGTTACACAAAGAGCCAGCCATGATGTGAATACTTGTGACTCCTCACTTTGGGGCCAAAAGGATCAAGACAGTTCTGGAACCAGTACTGAGCACTAGTAAGACTTTGTCACAAACAGGAAACCACGTTGGGAAATGTGAGGATGGGATGTCAAGTATGACCCTGGTGGTTGGAAAGGACTATCAGTACAGCAGTCTGCCTGTCTCTTTTCCTTTTTTGTTCTTTGTGACAGGATTTCTTTATGTAGATTGGCCTAGTCTAGGAATCTTGCCTCAGCCAACTGAATTCTAGGATTATAGGTGTGGGCTAACCATACTCAGCTGAGAATGGAAGTTTAATGATTTCTTACCATGTTTTAGATGAAACAAACCCTTCCCTTTAGGGGGCCTTATTGGTGAGACATATTAAGTAGTTAGTGTTGCAGAGTAAAAACAGAGTAGTGTTTAAGCAGAATCCCAAAGGAGGTGTGACTGTCATGCAAGGGAGGATGAAACAGGATTTTTCCCTTTGGAAACAGTATATAGAAAATTGTAAAAAAGAAGTAATACACGTACCCATTACTTAGATTTGTAATTTTAATATTCTACAATATTTTTTATATAAATTCCTTTTTAAAAAATTTATTTGGTTGGGGATTTAGCTCAGTGGTAGAGCGCTTGCTAGGCCCTGGGTTTGGTCCCCAGCTCCAGGAAAAAAAAAAATTTATTTGAGGGGGCTGGAAAGATGGCTCAGTGGTTAAGAGCACCGATAGCTCTTCCAGAGGTCCTGAGTTCAATTCCCAGCATCCACATGGTGGCTCACAACCATCTGTAATGGGATCTGATGCCCTCTTTCTGGTGTGTCTGAAGACCGCTACAGTGTACTTATATATAATAAATAAATCTTAAAAAATTTTTTTTATTTGAAATGGGGTTGTGGACATCATGTGACATTTTTATCTGTATACTATTTGTCTTCTAAAAATGACAGATACTTAATTGTATAATCAAATATTCCCAGATAACTACCTATTATCTAGTTACACTTAGCTTTCTTATCATTCCTGATGTACTTGGTTTCAAAAGTTCTTTTTTTGTTTTTTGTTTTGTTTTAACCAGGACCTAGTCAAGATTCATGTAATGTCACTGGGTTTTGTCTTGCTGATACTTTACTAATATTCCAGTGTTCCTGACTTTGAATTTTGAATTTTGAAAACAGACTGCTTGTTTTGTCCATGATCTGGGCTTATTTGTTTCTTTATGATGTCTCCTTACTTGTATCTAAGGAGGGACTTTTTAAACTGGAAATATTACAGTATGTTTTAGTTGATGGGAATGATCTGGTCTCTGCATTAGTTGCAAAATATAGACTTTAGAATTTTATAGTATGATAGGGCTAAAATATACTCTGCAATTTTAAAGGGAAAAACCAAGTATTTCACTATTGAGTACTATTTTATGGTTAGTCACTGATCGTTGATAACAGCTCAGGTTTTAACCTTGGAAACATTTTGTTTCTTCAAAACAGGAGAAGAAAAGGTTTGCTTGTTATTTAAATCCTTATTGTGGGTTGAGTTTTCATTTTACTAGGGGAAAGGGTTTTCTAAGCTCAGCTGGGCATTGAAGTACTTAACCTCTCCTCAGACGGCGTGCCATTGAACATTTCAGTTGTGCACATCAGGGCTTTTATGATTGATGGTTTGAGAACGTGGAGAGCTATCTCACAGTCTCTCTTTAAACCTGCCACTGTGTAAATTGGTCTGATTTTTTTCTCTTCCTGCCCCTTCTTCCCTAAAGATTTATGATATTCAGACTGGCAACAAGCTGTTGACTCTGTTTAACCCAGATCTTGCCAACAACTACAAGAGGAACTGTGCCACCTTTAATCCTACAGATGATCTTGTCTTAAATGATGGCGTCCTCTGGGATGTCCGCTCTGCACAGGCCATCCACAAGTTTGACAAGTTCAACATGAATATCAGTGGTGTTTTCCATCCAAACGGACTGGAAGTCATCATCAATACAGAGATTGGATCCTTTATACTTATACTCCTGTCTGACTTTCCGAATGTTACTTGATTTGTTAGCAGAAATATTTCAGTGCTGCTTCCCTTTTGCTCTGTAGAAGTCAGTTGCTAGACATGAGCAGGATGGACTCTACCATTGGGAGGAAGAGAGCTCACGTAGCACTTAGTTTGTGGGATTATTTGCAGGAATAGCAATCAGTACTATTTGACATTTAAACTGTCAGAATCTGCAAAGGAAGAAAAAGAAGTGATAATTGAGTTTCCATGAAGTTAGAGAAGAACCGTTGTGGTTTGAGGGGAAGTAGTGCAGAGTGCTTGTCAAGCATGGTTCACGCTTACCCTTGTAAAACAAGATCTCTAAACTTTTGTATAAAAGTTTCCCTTAATCACACCCCTTCTAGTGGGACCTTCGAACCTTTCATCTTTTACACACTGTTCCTGCTCTGGATCAATGTCGTGTGGTCTTTAACCACACTGGGACAGTGATGTATGGAGGTAAGAAGCATTGTCCTCATTCTTTTCACTCTGTCCTACACGTACACTTAAAGTATACTTTTAGAAATCGAGAATTAAAAGAAAAAGAACAAATGGTGACAAAAGAAGGCGAACATTTTGTTGATTTAAATCTTAAGATAAAAGGCTACTGATTTTTTTTTTTTTGCTTGTTTATTTGTTTGAGACAGGGTCTCAGGTAGCTTAGACAGACCTTAAATTCCATTTTAATTTTTTTTAATATGTTTATCAGTTTTCCTGAATATATGTCTGTACACCATGTTTATGCAGTGTCCACGGAGGCTCTGGTGCCCATCCTTTAGGACTGGAGTTAGTTACACACAGTTGTGAGCTGCCATGTGAGTACTAGGAATCGAACCCAGAACCTCTAGAAGAGCAGCTGGTGCTCTTAACTGATGAGCCATCTCTCTGGCCCTTTAGGCTATTAATTTTTAACACAAAAAATTTCTACAGAAAGAAATTGTATGCAGTAATTTCCACATTGTTATCTTAAAAACCATTGCATTTGTTTCTGTGGGACATTATAAAGCTTCAGCTGCAGTACTTAGTGAGAGATTGAAGCTACTGTTCGCTGCAGCGGGCTGGATCTGTAATGAGGACACCTGGAGTAGAACTAATGAATGCAGAAAAAAATTGGAAGGATTCTCACTGAAGTCTTGATTGACCTGTGTAGTTTCCTCATTTGTGGATCAGCAGTGTTTCTGATTGTTAGTAATGTTTCACTCCTCTCTCTGCCCTAATTAGCAATGTTGCAGGCAGATGATGAAGATGACTTACTGGAAGAGAGGATGAAAAGCCCTTTTGGGTCATCCTTCCGAACATTCAATGCAACTGATTATAAACCTATAGGTGAGTCTGACAGGGCAGATGGTGATCATCGTTTCTTCATGTTTTCATATCCTTCCTTAATCTCCCATTTTTCTAGTAGGATTTCTTAATTGACAAATACAGAAGTCATGGAAATATCTCTGATTATTGACCCTTAAATATGTTTTTAATCGTGTGTGTGTGTGTGTGTGTGTGTGTGTGTGTGTGTGTGTGTGTGTGTGTGTATTCGTATAGGTATGCTCATGCGAATGCAGGTGCCCACAGCAGCCAGAGGCATCAGATCCCCTGGACTTGGTTACAGGTGGTTGTGAACCATCTAGTATGGGTGCTGAGAATTGAACTTGGGTCCTCTGAAAGGATACCCTCTTAACAGCTGAGCAGTCTATCTAGTCCTCAATATGGGCCGATAATTAATTCCTGTAAACAAAAAGCAGGCTTTTAGGTCACAGGACTAGTTTAATTTTCAGTCATGTTCTATTTTTCAGCAACTATTGATGTGAAACGGAACATCTTTGACTTGTGCACAGACACCAAAGACTGTTATCTTGCTGTCATTGAGGTAAGAGAGGCTTACAGAGACTCTAGTCTTTTGTTCTGGTATTTAAGGTGACTTTCAAGGTATTTTTGGCATTTTATCTGATACCAATATATTTTAAAGTAAGTAATCTCAATGGAAGATTATTGATACCTTATTCAATCTATAGGGGTTGGGAGATGTATAGTCCAAGAGAAACAATGGGAAAAATCCACTTATACATTCCTAGCTCTTGGTCTCATCAGAGTAAGGTAAGCTTGTGCCAGTGGTAGTGGCTTCTCCTTGGCTTATAGGTACTACTGCCTAAACTTTTCCATCCTTTTTCCCCCCTCTCTATTCTAGGCATAACATTTTGAGTCAGCCAAATAATTTTGGTACTGGAAGCTTTGTTAGTTACAGGGTCAAGGTAAAGGTCAGCAGACAGCTGTAGTGTGGATGTGGCCTCTGACCACTGCTTATTTCAGCACGTTGTTCCCATTCCAGAACCAAGGCAGCATGGATGCACTGAATATGGACACAGTGTGCAGGCTTTATGAAGTGGGTAGGCAGCGTCTGGCAGAGGATGAGGATGAAGAGGAGGACCAGGTCAGTGATCTTTGAATTTTCTGTTAAAGTTTTGAGAAGCATGTGCTCCGCTTTTTGTTGGAGGGGATTTTTAAGATAATTCTTCTACATGTTGCCGTATTTGGAAGACCTGTTAATATATCTGAAAGTTAAAAAAGCGAAATTTGTTAATACAAAACTTTTTTTTTTTTTTTGGGAAAATGGATGTATTATGACACTGGTTTTTATTAAAGAATTTTAAAACAAAAAAAGAGATAGGAAACTACTTTCATCAGGGCAAGGTTTTAAACAAGCAAGGTGTGACTGCATACCCGCCAACTCAGTACTCAGGGCGGACACCCACATGGAGGCTTGTGAGTTTGAGGCCAGCCTAGTCAGCACAGTGAGGTGTTCAAGGCCAGCCTGAGCCTGGTGAGACCACACCTCCAAGGCACAAATCTCACACCAGAATGGTAACGACAACAACAACAAGTCTACCACCCATGACCGTGCTCCATTTATAAGGTGTGGTTTTCCATCTCTGACTTTAGCTCCATGCTTGTTATAGTGTCTGTTTAGGGCTTCAGGGTGAGCAGCTCCTGTAGGGCCAGCATGATGGCTCTTTGGTTAAAATTGCTCGCTGTCAGGTCTGATGATCTGAATGAAATCAGTTCCCTGGACTCACATGGAAAAAGGAGAAAACCATTTTTTCTAAGTTGTCTAAGTCCTCTAACCTCCACATGTGCACTGTGGCATACACTCCCATGAGAACAGTGGTAACAGTAAAGAAGAGCAGCTCTCCTATTCCAGTGTCATTGTCATCCAGGCAGTCATTCCTGCAGGAGATGGAATGAACAGCGAAAGATCATTTTGATGGTTTTGAGAAATTGAAGCATATTATGACCTATTTGTATTACACTTATGTCCCCCAGTGTTAGCAGTTTGGGCTGTGGATGCTCGTATGCGTTAGTTCTGAAGAGCATCTCCCACTGAGCGCATCAGCAGCTTTCTCTGATGCTGGCTCACAGCACTCTGAGAGCTGTGCCTCTAGTCCACCTCCTCTGTCCTTGTGTCCAGAGGATTTGCCGCAGTGTTGATACAGAGTGGAAATTTAAGGACTAGCATTTGACTTCCTCTCACTATAGATAATGAGGGCAGTAAAATAACCTTTTGCAGACCTTAATTTCTGTAGTCCTAGTCCTTTGGAAGGGACTTTACGGTCCTTAGGTAAGATGTGGCAGAGGATGAGAAGTCATAGTAGTTGTATTACTATGGCTCCTGCCCTCAGGACTGTCCTGTTTTGCTAATCAGGCTCTGCGCTCAGGGCTGATGAATACATTTCTTTAGTGCCCGTCCCAAATAGCACGTACTTTACATTTACAAGGATGTTTTTAAGTATAATCTTTCTTTTTTCTTTCCTTCCCTTCTGTACATGTTCATTCATTCTCCCAAACAACAAAACCAAATCCCAAAGCAGATTTACAAAACAAACAACAGTACCCAAAACACAAACAAACAAAATCCAAAAGCCAATATTTTCCCTAGTGCAGTGGGCTAAGGACTCATTTTTCTCTAACAGACCTTAGTGCTGACTAAACAAAGATGTCTGGGGCTACTTTGACATTCAGGTGTGTGTTCCCCTGTTAGGCTTTATAGTATAAGTGTGTCATCTGCTCGCTGAATGCTAGGCAAGCACTTTACCACTGAGCTGGCTGGGATGTATGTAAGTAGAAGTCTGAAACAAACTTGAGGTGTATTTTAAATTACTCGTCTAACATCGTTATCCCTGCCCTCCATATTTTTGAAGTTTATAAGGGTCCAGGCAGCAGTTTTCTTTGGGGATCATTACCTATGCCATTGTGGCCGGGTGTCTGTTCTTCAAGGTGGAGCTCGAAAGGAAGCTAGGGTTGTTCTAAGACACTAGGAAGTAAGGGGTTACTCATTGTCAGCTTCGTTCTTGCGTATGTGGGGTAGTGACAGAGGCAGAGGCACTGAGGATAGCTTGCTGGCTTTGGAATCAGACCATCACGAAGTAGCAACTTAACCTAAGTATTGCACTCCTTGTCCCCACTGTCTCTGGGGAACTTGTGTTAGGAAAAAGACCATGCCTTTTCTGTGATTCTGCTTAACTTCACTGTTGAATAATTACATGAGAAAGATGCTGCAATGCAGACAGGTCATTGGTAAGGGTTTCTGACTTTTTGGTTCTGGAGGAAAAATAGAGGTTATCTCAGCATGGATGCCAGTGTCCATACAGGCAGCTTCAGGTGGCCGTGGCAAGGAGCTCTGGTGCCCCGTGTGGTTTGGAGGGACTTTGTTGTGTGCATAGGTGTGTGGCGTGGGTAAGTTAGTGCTATTTTCAGATTTCTCAGGATCTAGGCTAAGTTCACTGTATGCTACCTTTTTTAGTCTGGTCCACCATCTGCTACATTTCAAATTTGAAAGACATTGATCATCGAGTGCTTTGGATTTAGAGATGTTTGGGATGGGATCTTATTAATTATTATTATTACTCTCCTCTGTAACATTATTGTTTCCAGACTCCTGTGGTAATGGTGTGATATGTTTATTGTTCCCATTGGATTCTGAATATTTTAAATGCACACTTTGGTTCATATGCTTCACTTGATTTTTTAAACTAGACTTTTCATTTTCATATGAGTTATTTGCTATTCAAAAATGTGTCCTGGCCTTGCTACCTGCTCTTTGGTCTTCTCAGATGGTCCAGGTGTGTCACGTGTGGCTTAGGGATGCAAGCACCTGTGACCAACACCTCTGAATTTGCCTTTCCCCTTAGCAAAACAAGCTCAGGATAATGAGTGGTCAGTTGGTATTCACTAAAATGGTCCACCTTAAAGTGCCTGTATAAAATGGTAGTTATTGAGAGAGTATTATTGACATATTCTCTAAGTATACCCCAAAAGTAGTTTCCATTTAGATCATTGAGATGGTTTAGCATTTAAAGTTCTTTGGTGCCTACTCTGATTATATGAATTCAATACCCAAAACTATGTGGCAGAAGGAGAGAACAGAATCTACAAGATGGCCTCTGATCTCTCCTTACACACACACACAAACACACACACACACACACACACACACACACACACACACACACACACACTGAAATGCCCTATATCCTTAGACTTAATTAAGTTTGGATAATTAACAGAAACCAATGAACTGTACATCATGTTAGTTAATGAAATGTGCAGGACAACTTAGCCTTGCATAGTTGGTCCTGAGACAGCTATGGATGGCTTCATGAAATTCATGAGAGCATGGACCAGACTGTCACCCATTAGAGTTCATATTCATTTAATGTTTGAAGTCTGTATTTCTAAAAAAATATTATGAAGTCAAAGATTAATAATTGATCATTTCCCCTAGATATTAAAAAGTTAATTATTGTCAGTTAATTGCTGTTTTTTTAAATGATTTTTTTATTTATTATATATAAATACACTGTTGCTGTCTTCAGACACACCAGAAGAGGGCATCGGATCCCATTACAGATGGTTGTGAGCCACCATGTGGTTTCTGGGATTTGAACTCAGGACCTCTGGAAGAGCAGTCAGTGCTCTTAATCACTGAGCCATCTCTCCAGGACCCCCCCCCCCCCCCCCCCCCGTTAATTCCAGTTAACCTAAAATTTATTAAGAACAGTCTGAGTAAGGGAATAATGCTTTCTAGGCAGTATATGTGTTGGAAAGTATTTCTCAGGTGATTCTGATGGTCACACTTGAGAGGCAGACCTGATTTAATCAGAGCACTTCATTTAATGAGATTCAGAGAAATGGCATTTGATAGAAAAAGCAGTTGACCATTGCTTTTTTATTTTTTTATTACAGTCCTGTATTGTAGGGTGTGTCATAGAGCCCTTGGGATATTCGGCTCATGAACGGAAATAGATAATACAGAGCTGGGGCACCAGCTGCCTGGTGGGAATGAGCGTAGTGGAGCAGTTGAGGGCAGTATAGGGCGAAAGGAGGAGGTGTTGGAGTTCCCAGTTTTGAAGTTAACTGGAGAAGGGAGACAAGTAAGTGGGATAATTGAAAGTTTGATTTGGTAACTGAGAGAAAAGGTTCAATTGCTGCTTCTGTTAGAAGCAGCCAGAGTTTGGTTGTAATACTACATTTCTTTGTGTGAGATGATACATACATATAGGCAGGAATAATAAAAATGTGCTTAGGTGAAGAAAGTCTGGAAAAAACAAGAATCAGGCTAGCAGTCAAGTTTAGAAGTCAGGTCAGTTGGTGACAGTTTCCGACAGAGGTAGTGGTTGTGGTTCAGGTTTTGATAGTTTCCAAGAAGGGCTCCAAGCCTATAACAAGAACTCATCTTTGAACATTGCATGTGCACCAAGCACTTTGCAAAGCTTATATGCACATAAATTAAACAAAACCACACAAAACACTTAAATTAACCAGGGATGGCAGAGAATAACTGTAATCCCAGCATTGGGGAAGCAGAGGCAAGTGGATCTTTGTGAGTTTAAGGCCAGCCTGGTCAACATAGCACATTGGAACAGCCAGAGCTACAAAGTAATACACGGTCTCAAACAAACCAAAACAATAACGGCTCAAAACACAGCTGGTCTTCATGCCCGTGCAGTTTGTACTCAATGGAGGCAGCCTGATTCCAGAGCAGATCGTACACAGTGGAGTGGTATGGGCAGAAGCCAGTTGTCCCTGTGTGAGAAGAGAGACTAAGTGACTAGTGGAGTAGTGGTGGCTGAGATTCTGGGGCCCGCCCAGTCATGGTCTTGGTCCCTTTTCAACAGCAGATAGGTAGAAGGCTCCTGACAGTAGAGTACTAATGAGAGATCCTTAGGTTTGAGGAGCCGAATCTCTGCGTAAGGAGTAAGCAGCAGTGGAGGAAGTGTGAACATGTCTGAGGCAGGGATGTGAAAAATGCCCCTGTGGTGTGAAAAACACACGTGTTCCCAGGGTGGATTCAGGCCCAGAGGAGGAAGCTTGCCAGAGTCAAGTTTAAGACCAGTGGAGGGAGTTTTTGTCTTTGATCTGTCAGGAGGAAGTTGTTGCTTATAGGTTTTGAGGCTTTGCATAATCATTATTAGAAGCTTTTAAAATGGCCTGGTCCTCAGTTCCTCTAAATTGTCTTTATTAAATCCTCAGTGAAGACTTAGAGAATTAGAAGAACAAAAGCCAAGAGTTCACATCTAGACTCAGTGGAGACCTTTTCTAGACAGACGAGAGGCTCATGATATCTTAGGACTTTGACTCATAGATTGCTCTAAAAATGTTGATGCTTTAGAATATCTTTTTGGGCTCAATATATAGGGTTAGATTCTGCTGTAACAGAGCCTTTGATCTATGACCAAGGTTTCAGGTTTGATTTTAAGCAGGTAAGATGGACATACTTTAACACACACACACATACACACACACACACACACACACACACCCCAGCATTGGTCATTCAGAGTACTTTAACACACACACACACACACACACACACACACACACACACACACACACACCCCCCAGCATTGGTCATTCAGAGTAGACACAATTAACTTCCACTTTGGTCTGTCCTTCCCTTCCATCTGGCCTTCCAGAATTAAGGAGTCAATATCCTAAGCCTGGAATTTAAGCCCTGCTTTATCTGTTCTCCAGCATTGCCCTTGATCTGGGAATTTCTTAGTTCTTCCTGGTCAGCCAGGCTTGAATTGCTTGACTAACTTAATGCTTAGTTGAGCATTTAAAAGTTTTCTTGTCTTTGGCTGGGGGCGTATAGTGGTAGAATGCTTACCTAGTACAAATGACACCCTGGTTTGTGTCCCAGCCTAATATTTTCTACCACACCTCCCCTACTTCCCATTCCGGATCCGCCAAAAAGTTTGAGAGTTACGCTATTGTAATTTTCTTTTTTCCTTTTTCCTTTTCTTTTTTTTCGGAGCTGGGGACCGAACCCAGGGGCTTGTGCTTGTTAGGCAAGTGCTCTACCAGTGAGCTAAATCCCCAAACCCCTATTTGTTTTTGACAGGTTGGATTTGTCATAAATTTTAAACATAACGGTTTTGTACTAGAGAGACATGAGGTCCTGAGTTCGTTCCTCTTTGTTTAGTTTAAGTTGGTTCTTTGTTAATAAATGAGAGCTAATTTTGGTCAAGGCCATGGACAGTAGCCGCAGTGGGGCTGAGATTATCATCTGAGAAGCATTTCGGGTTTTTCCTGACTTTGGCCTCCTTTTGTTTATCTATCTTTTATTTGTGTGAGCTTGTCAGCTTCTTTCAGACATGTTTACCTCCTTCCAAATGGGTCAGTGTTTAGTCATTGATATGTAGCCACAGCTGTAGAATCATGATTCAAGTGATCACTTTTACACACACACTCTCTCTCTCTCTCTCTCTCTCTCTCTCTCTCTCTCTCTCTCTCTCTCTCTCTAAGAGTACTGGGTATCATTAGTTTTCCCATGTATCCGCCATAAATGGTTGAAAAGTCTAAGTCACTGCATGGAACAGCTTATCAGGAAGTCTCTCTGGGCCTGAGCCTGGATCCCTAGACCCACATCAAGCTGGCTGAGGTAGCAACTGCAGTCCATAGTTCCTATAATGAGGGGGGAAGGGAGAGGTGGAGACAAGAGAATCCCCAAAGCCTGCAGACCAGACTTAGACCAGACCTTGACTGAAGAACAAGAGATCCTGTCTTAAACAAGATGGAGGCCTCTGACATATGTGTACATGGGCACATGTGTTTTCTTCTGTACAAACACCAAAGAACACACACACCAGAGACCTCAAAGCAGAGTTGCTCGTTAATAGGTCTGGGTTACAGTATAGCTCTAATTTTTTTCTTCGTTGTGGTACTAATTTTTCAAGTGAGTGGCAGATTTAGAATCCACAGGAAATGCTTCACTGTTTTTCTAGTAGGTTTCATACCATTGGTAAATTACTTTAGAATAGAAGAATGGATGGATTTGTTGTCTGTCTGCCCGCCCATCCATCCATCCATCCATCCATCCATCCATCCATCCATCCATCCATCCATCCATCCATCCATCCATCACTTTGTAACAGGAAAGGTAGATGTCTATTTACTCTGTCTTGTGTGCCTGGCTTGCTGAAATGTTCCTATTCAGTGCTTAACAGCTCTTTAGGTATCCACCTATTATGGAGGGTGGAATACATGACTGGAGGGGTTTAAGAGCTAGCAACTCAGCCACTGTGTCCTTTGTTTTGTTAGAATGTGGGACTTTGGGTTTCAGGACTCTTTGTCCAGTGTCTGAACTCAGTTCACTTACTTTGGTTGATGCGGGAAGCAGAAGAGTCCCTCTGGTCTTTCAAGGTTATCAATGGCTTGAGATGTCTGTGAGTCAGAATTTCTGTTTCTATGCATAAGGGCTCTATAATCAATATTCGCTTGTGGACGATCAGAAACCCTTCCAGAGTAGGTTTTCAAATGTCTTGAACATGTGTGCCTGTCCCACTGACAAGTCTGTTCTGCTAACAGTTTATTCCTCTGTCCCCTTGGGTAGGAATCACCACATGGCCCATACAGATTAAGGCTTTGTGTTTCTCCTAATGGACTTCATGCTCTCTCACCAGGAAGAGGAAGAACAGGAGGAAGAGGATGATGAAGATGATGATGATGATACTGATGATTTAGATGAATTAGATACTGATCAGTTGCTGGAAGCAGAACTGGAGGAGGATGACAACAATGAGAATGCAGGAGAGGATGGAGACAATGACTTCTCTCCCTCTGACGAGGAGTTAGCAAACCTTCTAGAGGAGGGAGAGGAGGGGGAAGATGAAGACTCTGATGCAGATGAGGAAGTGGAACTGATCCTGGGGGACAGTAAGTATAGGACAGAGTTTGGGATGAGCCTTGGCACCCAGGGCCAGGTCCCTCCTCTTGTACCAACCCATTCCAGAAGAATGGGTTTTGCTGACTCTTCACTCTGGTCGCATGAGGAAAAGCGCTGAGGCACCAGTCACCCCCCTTCTCCTGTCAGACTCCGTAGCCACGCCAGGTGGCTTGTACAATTTTCTGTCAGAGCAAAGACAATGCTTTTTTGCTTCCTGTGTCTTGTCCCTATCACAGCCACTCAGCTGCACTGTAGTAATGAGAAGGCAGTCACAGGCCAAACATAAATTGATGTTTATAGTTGTGTTACAATAAAACTGATTTACAAAATAGGTAGTGAGCTTACAGTTTTTTAATTCGAGCTTTAAAGGATTGGGCTTAGGAAGGCGGAAGCCTGCACCTGAGGGTTGGGCCGAAGTCAGCTTGAAGCAGCTGTTATCGGCTGCTTTGCTTCTGTGACTGCCGAGTGCAATTAAGGAAGGGCTTTTGTGGGAGAGCCTTTCCTGGCTGCTTTTGGCCAGATGTACTCTTTCCTGAAGGCCAAGGAACAACGTTGTCTTGTTCATTTCACTCTATCCCACTTCTTGTTCTAAACTCTAAAGAACAAACTCCAGTTTGTATAGTAATTTTCCACTGGCAGATTTCCGAAGCCATTCCTACCATTGCTTATGAATTTAGGACTGGGCAGACACCAGCACTGCACTCTGACATGTCTCTGTCCAGCCACAAGAGTGCCACAGTTGGCAGTTATGCTGGCCATGGTGCGAGTATTTTTATTGCTGTCCTGCCTGAGTGAGGAGTGGTTCCTGTCTCATTTAGCTGATACGCCAAGCATTCTCACAGGCACGGTAGGTACTCTGTCTATTAATAACAGACACTTATCAAAGAGGGCTGTTCACATCTAATTAAATATTAGCTTCTCATTTCCAAATGCTCTGTAGCATATGTTGCTGAGCAGTAAGAACACAGGTTTATATCATTTTATATCATGACAAAGTTGTGTTATGGTGGCCTAGGTCAAGCAGACTTCATGCTGCTGCATCAGATGGTCTCCTGTTTATGATCATGTTTCCTGGTATGAGAGAGAGGTGGGTGGTAGTGTGTTTAATATAGATACTCCTATTATGTGGACTGTGTAAACACAATACTGTTCCTCTACCTGATGTAAGTTCATTTTTGGGGGGGATAGATATCTCCTATGTGCTTGTAGAGCTGGGACTGACGGCTGATTGCCTTAGGAGAGACTTATTAGTAATTCCTCTTACTGTATCTGAGGAAGGTCTTGGTGGGAGTGGGGTTGCTTATATCCCCCTATCTGCAGTGTATCATATTCAAAGGTTGAGGAGATTCTGTGGATTAGCCCCAGGCCATGACCTCTGAGGGCTAGATAATGACCCAGGGACATTTTTAATAGTGAGGTATTAGAGACAAGTTTTATCTCCCTTCAAGGGTTAGCAGTGCACTTTAGAGATTTAGTGAACAGCAGGCAGCTGGTGCCACCTGCATGTCTGACATGCTTTTTTTGTTTTGAAATTAAAGATATTTTACCAAAACCCAAGATTTAAAGAAGTTTCCAGATAGACAAGACAGACCAGTCAAAAGCTGCTTTTGAAAGACAGACCCTGTAACAAAGTTACACTATTACCAACAAGGGTGCAGTACTGTTATTGGGCGTTCCATTTTTGTTTGGTTAGGCTTTTTTCTCAAGCCTACTTACAGCGAGAAGCGGCTAGACAGAATAATCTGAAGAACTGAGTTCATGCTTTTAACCAGTAAAATGAGGTCTCCATAAAAAGGGGAGGGGGCATTCTAGACAATGAAAATAAAACTACTTCCCCATCAAAGATAAAAGAGAGAAACCTTCCTTCCCCCTCCTCTAACCCTGACAACTGCCTTCATTCACAGGGCTGTGTACTTATTCCATGATGGGGCAGTGAATGAGAGCAGAGCCGCTACAGTGACCGTGTCCCAACAATCCAGATGACACTTCCAACAGTAAATGAGACATACATGTGCTAATGTGCATTTAATCACCAGAGGAGCGAAGATATCTGGGCTTTTTTTATTCTGTAATGTTTCTAAGCCTGTACCCATTAAATACAAAGCAAAATGGAAGGAGTCTTGGCAGAGCAGCAGGGACACCCACGTGGTCATGAGATGGGTTGAACAGTTACTCAAGCAGGGAGCCTGATCTGTGCTCCAACTTTTTCTAGGTCTCGGACTTGGCTCTTTTCATAGTAGAGCTGTACATCCCAGTACATCCCAGTGCTGGGGACTACTGCCTTCCAGATCCTTTAGCTGATCATAGCTTGCTTGCATGGGGATGGTACATTTTGGTCATGAAACAACTTTTAAGTCCTACATTTATTGGGTCTTACTGGGGCAGACAGTTGACATTTAAGTGTCTCTTTGAGGGGCTCCTGGGCAGCAGTGACCACATGGTTAATGTGCTTCATCCTCAGCTATGAATGACACTGCCATGACAGACACTGGCTCAGCCAGCAGTGCTTGGATTTCCTTTATTATATGGGACAGCATGGTCATCATCTCAGATCCTGAATTTGCCCTGGTCACCTAACATGGTTTGCTGCATGGCCCAGGTTGGCCTCAAGTTCCCCAGTCCTTCTGTCTTCACTTCCTGAGTGCTAGAATTACAGGCATGTGCCACCACACCCAGCCTCAGGGTTTCCATTCCTAATTTGAATATAAACCCTCTCAATTTTAATTTGGTAACAGTACACCCTCCTTTTGATATTCTGAAATTTCTTCTCTCAAAGCAAAGGTAATCTGGAAAACTTTATTGTTACTATATAACCTGGGTATAAATACTGACATAAAATACATGACATTTGGACATTTCTGCTTGGACTCAGAGGTAGAGACGCAGAACTGTCACCTGCAGCTCGTCTTATATTGTACTTTCCTGTTTTATGAGCTGTCCATTGTGGATGTTGCTATCCCGTAGCGTCAGTGGAGCAGACTGTACTAAATAAACCCCTCATTTACAAGTATTGTCATTACAAGCTTCATTCTTCTGGAAGAGCTCTACCTTCCTGAACTTAGGGAGATGGTTTATGGTGAAATTCATAAAAACCACAGCCATGTGACTGCACAGGCTCTGGGTCCAGCAGGGGTAGAGCTCAAGATAAAAACCTGTCCTTGAAAGAGGCATGTTGTATTCGGAGTCTTTTTGTCTCCTGCTTCTGGGGAGCCCTTGCTCTTAGCCTGGTTATTGTAAGGCTACAGCAGTTTAAAACACTGGAGGGATTATTAGAGGTTCATCTGCCTTTGCTGCAAAGACCTTTCAGAATGGGAGGTCGTGATCAGAAGCTGGGGATTAGGTCACTGCAACATTTGGGGCTGAGAAGAGGTTAGTGCAGGTAGATAAAAGGAGCCGTCATCATACTCCTGGCAGCTGTGTGAGGAAGGTTGCTGTGGTGTTCAACAAGCAGTATTCTGTCTGTAGGTGTGATGTGAAGTCTTGGCTACTTGTTTTGCTATGGGGCAAAGGGTTGAACAACCCTCGCCTTTCTGGGGTGTGCATGTGTGTCTCAGGCAGGTGGGCTTGCCTGTAATGTAATCTCTATAGGCTCCTTCAAGGTCTGTAGAGGAATCTGGCAGGGGCAGGTGCTATGTGGCTCTGGGGAGTGGACAGTGCTTTCTTGAGTTTTAGTTTCAGAGGAACTGTTGGGTCATTGTCTAAGTGTCAGGTTTTCAATGTGACCATTCCATTGTTTCCCATTCCTTGACATGTTGGGCCATGTTTGATTTCCCTTCCTCACCTTGCCTTAGAATTCTTTCAGGTATGTTGGAGAGGCTGGCAAAAAGCTTCCCACTTGTTGGTAGCTATTTCTCCAGACACACCAGAGCCCAGGTGTTCTAGGGCTCAGGCTGTGTTGTCTGTATTCCTGGAACCTTATCAAAATATCTTGTTATTTGAAAAAAATTTAAGGAATGGAAGAGATGGTTCAGTATTAAGAGCACCTGTTCTTGCAGAGCCCAGGTCTGATACCCAGCACCTGCAATGGTGGCTCTTAACCCTCCATAATGCTGGTTCCAGGGGATATATCGCCCTCTTTTGACCTCCTTGGGTACCAGAGAAATGTGTTGCACGTGCAGGCATAACATCTATATACATTTTTTTTAAAAGTTTTAAATTACATTTAGAGAGAGCATGCTTTCCAGTATGTGGACGTTAGAGAAGGCAGTTTGTAGGAGTTGGTTCTCTCCATGGATAGAACTCTCTGGAGAGCTGGTATCCAGGATTTTTGCCTACTGATATACTTTACTGGCTCCTTTTCATGTTTCTTTAACAAACATTAAGCCTTTACCAGTTTTCTTTTGACTTTGATCAGACAGGCATGGCATATTTTGTCTTCAGGTTCCTTTAGTTGAGGATTTCATTGTAGTCTGGCGGGCCTTGAACCTGAGCTTTAGTCTTCCGAGGATTATAGACGTGCCCCTGGCTTTGAGAGGCTCTTTTGTGACCACTTAGTTTTGATGAGTTCATTCCTTGCCTGCAAAATGAGTCAAGGGCCCTGGGTATCTGTGCTCCTTCTGGTTTGCTGCGGATGGCTCTCTTTTTTCCATAGCGACATGACAAGGACTGAGTCCTAGGATCATCTGCCTTTGTAGGCTTGAGAACAGGAGGAAGGGATTCAGCCTGCCTCTCTTTTAGTGTGTGCACATAAGATACCCATCATCATAGTATGGGATTCATGTATAAAGACTGCATAGTGAAAGGACGAACATGCCACCTACCTACCCTCACGTCTCACTTGGTCCCGAATATAATCTGTACCCTTTGTGTTGAACATTAGGGCTCTTTAAGAATCATCTTCATGCCTGCTACTTTGAATGGTTGACTTTGTTCCTCCTGTTACTTTCTCCAGGTTTCCTAGTTACATTTTGTTTTAAAGACAAGGGGTTTTCTCTGAAACCCATGCCAGTCTGGAACTCTCTATAGCTCAGCTTCTCCCTTCACTGCTTCCTCTGGTCAGGCTATGATCCTGCCACAAGGACCTGCAACAGGCCTGGGGCTGGGACCTCCGCGCTCCCTTCAGCCCTGTCCCTTTGCAGCCCCATGCCTCATGAGGAAGCTTGGGGACACTTACTTGATCTCTCTGGGGCATCCCAGGCAGGAAGCAGGACCTCTAAGTTCAGGTCTTTTGAAAGGCAAGAGAGCCAGAGATCCCAGGGGTGACCATTGTTGCCAGCAACAGGCGTATTCTCTGGAGTCCAGCTCCAAGGAGCTAATTGATGTGTTTTCTACTTTCTGAAAAGTGGTAATTAACCCTGCTCAGGCATAAGTGTGTTGAATGTAGGAGTTTCCTACAATCCTAGCACATAATCGTCTCTCCCTTCTCTTACCTTTCAGCAGACAGCTCGGACAACTCTGATTTGGAAGATGACATCATCTTATCTCTGAATGAGTGATGTGCCATCCCCACTTGGAAGAGAATCTTGGCAGGCGAGAGAAACTGAATGAATTCAGAACACCTGCCCTTTGCTGCCTCCCAGGGCTGTCAGTTAAGGAACTGTATGCCCTGCATTCAGAGGACTATGATTTAGAGTCTCCCTGGAATCTGAGGGCCCTTCTAAGAACAACAATAACAACAACAACACCACACACACACACACACACACACACACACACACACACACACACACACACACACACAGCACTACAAGGACTAGGCCCTAGTTTGTGTCCCCTCCTCCTAGGAAGGATATAGCTTTCCTCAAGGGAAAAACAAACATGTCTCTGGGTATTTCACAATATATTTTCTTTGTATAATGTTCTTTACTTAAAGAACAAGAAATAGTTTTTTATAAAACTTAAAAAGGAAAAAAAAAAGCACCAGGCATTTCTAACGAGGGTCTGAACTTATATCCACCAGTCTCCTACCCCTGCGCTTCATTTTCTTTGGAAGAAAATGACGTTTAAAGAACATATAGAGGCATTTTTACATACGTATTTAAATGAAGAGGAAAATCGTGGTTTCGTAAATTGATAAGGATTAAGACTATTTTATTATAAATATAATATATGATTTTTTAACCTGTTTTGTTGCCTCATATGCTGTCAAGTTAATTTGTTTTCCTTTGTGCCAGTGCGGGAAGAAGTTGTGGCCTGAGCACTGGGGAAAATGCCTAGCTCCCTGCCTTGGTGGCCAGGCAGCAGTCAGTCATGTGGACCCTGGTTTTGTGGAGTTGAGAGAACTTTAGGGGTATAAATTCACTCCCTCTCTTTTCTCTTTGTGATTCAGTTTTTCAAGTCTTTTTTTTCCTTCCCTTTCTCCCCAATGTGGAAATTACAAATCAAAGGTCTTTTTCTTTAATGTAAAGTGTATTTATTTAAAAAAAAAATACAAAATAAACTACAAGTCTGTCTTTGTTTATGGCCTTTTGTTTTCTTTTACCAAAGTGGGGTTTCCCTTTCCTCCTCTTCAGCTTTGGCCAGACCAGAGGACTTGTAAGGAAGGCAGAGCCTGCACAGTGAGAGAACACTGCCTTCCCACAGCAAACCCCAGGACAGACATACGGTGACTCAGTCACTTGAGCCTGGCCTGAAGTTGCTAAAGGCTTTGTGAGGATAACAAGGGGGCAGAAGGGTTCGGGGATAGGGGAAAACATCTCTATCCCCATGGATGGGACCTTTAAGGAGCATTCTGGCCACCCTTTGGCTGAGATTAGGGGGGGGTTGAGGGGTACTTGAGGGTTGGTCAGGCTGGATTTGGAGTAAAACTCACAAGGTCTAAAACTGACAAAGCAGCATCAGGGCTCATGCTTTGCTCATCCTGCCACTCTCCTCCTGTCCCACAATAAATATAAAATGTTTATTTTTTTTTTCTCTGATTGTGCCCAAATTGTAGCTTCTGTTTCTGTTACATAGGCATTACACAGCCACAGAAACACTTCTCTTTGCTGAGAGAAGGGTGTACTGGTTAAAAAGTAAACAACACAAGACAGTGAAAACTCTCCAGGGGTGGGTGGAGCCTGCTACACCAAGAACACAACCTGTCCCTCAAGTGGCCAGTATCACAGATGTACATCTTGGTCCTCTAAGAAAGCCAAGGCCTCAGCTCCTTGTTTGCTTCATGCCATGGCATTAAATGGTTAGCTGACGCCAGCCAGTTAGAAGCCTGGTAGCTGGTCCTGGATGGATGCAGCTGAAAACAGTTAAAACCCCTGTGCTTAAACTAGTGCAGCGCTTCTGCCAGGGGCTCTCGGGAATACCCATAGGCCTCCCAAGGTAGAGGTGAGCACATTTAATAGGAAAGCAATTTCGGTTGACTTGACAACACTCCCTTAGGAATGTGCCTCATGAGACTAGAAGAAAACATCCAACTTCCATATTCTTCCTAGGGTTCAAAACCTGAGTCACTTAAGAAGACTCAGGCTATGAAACCTACCAATTAGGGGTTTTTGTCTGCTCACGTTTCTTGTCTTGATGCAGTATCTCAGGTGCTGGGTACCTGCTGTCAGCTTTCTCACTGGAGACAATGTCATGATCAAACAAGGCCTTGGCCACCTGACCTACCTTCTCTAGTGCTAGCAGGGCTAGCTGAGAGGCCACAGATCCTGTTACATCTTAAGAACTAAAAGGAAGTGGGTAAGATGGTCCAGTGAGGAAGGTGGCAGGTGACAGTGGGCTATGGTTGTTCACCAAGAAGCAGGTTATCACTAGAGCCAAAGGGTACCCTTTTCCAAAAGAGTTAATAAAGTTCTGTCTGGGAAGGGCACATGGCTGATGAAACCCGCTTTGTTATAGGGACTCAGCTGTGCTACAACTGTTCTATGACACTGTTCAGGATCTGTAAGAAAAACTGCAGCAGTCAAGATGAGGCCTGCTCTGGTTTCTGCTGGTATGACAAAGAATTGCTGTCAAGTCGACCTGCCTTGCTCCATGCCCTAGAGAAAGTGGCCCCGGCTCAAGCAAACATGGTTGGATACGTTAACACTGACTCTCATAATGCCATGGAGCAGGAGTTCTCAGACTTCTGACACTGCAATCCTTTAATACACTCCCTCACGCTGTGGTGACCCCAACCAGAACATTATGTTGTTATTTCATAACTAATTTTGCTACTGTTATGAATTGTAATGCAAATACTTTGGGGGCTACAGGTTTGCCAAATGGGTTGTGACCCACAGGAGGAAAACCCCTGTTTTAGAGCCATCTTTAGTTTCTCATGAATATCAGTCAAAGCCCAGTGAGTGGAAATTCCCTGTTCTTGTCCAGTCTCTTAAAACCCTGTCCCTGTAGACAGACATGAACTCCATACAACCTTCAAGGTCCACCTCAGAGCCCACAGGTCACAGGTGCTAGTTCGGATCAGGCCTGACACTAAGCGCTAGGTTTTTGATCAGAACCTTTAACCAGGGTTGTTGCCACATTCTGAGCCTGGCTGTGATCTGTGGTGACAACTGTTGCCTGAACTGGCTTTCTGCTTGAGACAACAAAGGCAGAGCCTAGATCCCTTAGGCCACTTTCCCCTCCCAGACAGGACTCCTTAATCTTTCCTTCATACAGAGTTGATAATGGATTTTGGGCTCTATCCCATCACAACTGTGACTTCTTTCTCACAAAGGAGTACTATTTCCTTACCTCATGTCTGGGTCAGAACACGGAACACTAAGTCACTCATCCAGGGCATCCTCCTGGCACTGACTCCCTTGCAGACTGAGCACTGTAGTTGGGGGTCTGTTTGCCACAAAGCTTGAGGTCTGACTGCAGCACAGGCCTCTGACACAGCCCTGAGAGCAAAGGAAGCACATTGAAGAGTTAACAAGTCTGGCTGCCTCTCAGCCTGCAGGCCAACATTTTACCTACAAGACCCCTGGGAATTAGGCAGATGACTGAAAGAGGAGACCCTAACCTACAGTAAGACTAAAAGACTGAACCAGAGGGTACTTGGACAGGTCATGCACTTGGCCCTTTGCATCAATATTGCACTGTTCCTCCCCCTCAAATGCAAGACTACACAACTGAAAACTACCCTGTCAAACAGGCTTTTGTAACTGGGTGCTCTGTCTAACAGCTACAGCTCAAACTGAAGCACACACTTAGGGCAGGAAAAACAACAAAACTACCTGCAGCTGTTGGCACAGATCTTAGGCCCGGGCTTTTCTGCTGAGTGGGCTCAGCCCAGGGTGGTATCACAGGGCCCATGCCTTGTAAGCCTGCTGGCCAGCAGCTAAGGGTGACAAGTGTGAGCAGGGTCCTGACAGCAGAGAGCTGAGCACGACCAGCAAAGCACAACTTTTAAAAGCAGTTGTGCCAAAAACCATGACATACAGCATGCACTGGGTGAAGCCTTCCATTCTTTATGAAAAATACCTGATTAAACCAGGACTCTGGCGGGATTAAAAATTCATCCTCTGACAAAGGCTTTACTGACAATTTTCCATACAGTTAGTCAAAAAAATAAAATAAAATATAAAAAAATACAGAATACAGCAGACAGAATCTCATACACGGAAAACAACAGTTTCTTCCTATAAAAACAAAAATTCTCCCCAAATCTAAGAACTTAGTTTTAGCAGTGAACAGGATGCCACCAAATGAACCACAAAAACCCAGCAGAGAATCCAGACCAGGGTAAGGTAGGTAGAGGAGAGCAGGTGTTTAGAATAATTGCTTTTGTGACACAGACAGCTGGAAGGCCAGGTGGGCTAGGCGGCGTCTCTTACTATGACTATCACCATGTGTTCTTCCTCTAACTTGCCCAATGTCCGAAGTGCTGACTGGAGGTACTGCTGTGAGAAGTCGCAGGGCGGGAAGGCATAGAGCATGCCAGTGCTGTCTCTGCCCTTAGACCCACCCACTGGCAAGCTGATCACCCCTGCAGCCTGCTTCTGTTTTAAGTAGGAGACCAGGTTCCTGAGAAGCCGCCTCTGCAGGCCTGGCTCCACCATGGGCATCCCCTCAGCGCCAGGCCCGCTGGGGGTTGACTGGATGGCTAGGAGCACAGCATAGCCGTTAGGGCTCCCCTGCTTGATGCGACGGGTGACCTCATCCAGCTTGGGCTGATCCAGGCGAAGACGCTGGGCAATCTTTAGCTGGGTCAGCTTGCTGCCAGAAGTGTGGTCTTTGAGGAGACCACTGATAACCCCCTGGTCCCCCTCAAGGATGTGCATAGAAGTGGGAAAGCAGCTGTTTTTCAGCACTAGGAGCCCATTCCAACCCAGCTGCAGTGTCTGTGCATACTCTGACAGAGTCTTTAGCTTTTTGGTCTCATGTTTTGGCTCTTCAAGAGTCTTGGGCTCTGCCTCAGTGGTCCGATGATTGCGTTCACTCTCTCTAGTCTTTTTCCCATGGGAAGAGTCTGGAGCCTCGTGGTGGTGGTGATGGTGGCTCCTTTCCTCAGCACTATGTCTGCTGTTGCTGAGGGAGTTGCTGCCTGACTCCTTGGTCCCTTCACTGGAGTGGTTCTCCTTTCGGCTACGCTCAGGGGTGCGGTCCGAGCCTCGCTCAGACTGCTGCCCCCCACCCTTGGTCCTGCTCCGTTCCTCATAAGGGGAGTGAGTTGTCCTCCCGCGGTCACTGGAAAGGCTCCTCCGCTTTCGTCTCTCTTCCCAGGGCTTGGCTATGCTCCGGTCCCCATCTGCCCCCCAGCGCTCACCACTCCGGCTTCGCACTGAGCGGCTATAGCCCTCCAGGCTGTTTCTGCGGTCTGAACTTTTACTAAGGCTGGTCCAGTCCCCTTCCAAAAAGGTCCGGTCTCGATCTGAATACAGAAGGTGCGGAGGGGTCCTGTCCCGCACCCTAAGGTCAGCATCCAAGTTTCGATGCCGGGTATATCCATCAGTGAGCAGCTCATAATGCACAGGGAGAGGTGAGGGCTGGTACTGCTGGGGATATCGAGTCTCCTCTGCTTTGGCAAAATCCACCCGGAGCCTGCGATCTGGACCACCCAAGGGAAAGCCCCTCATTTTAGCACAGGCAGCTTGGGCTGCATCCAGGCTCTCGTACTGGATGTAGGCAAAGCTGTCTCCTTTGACGTGATCGATGGTCCGAATGCTCCCAAAGCGATCGAATTCTCTGGCCAGGGCCGCCAGCGAGGTGTTAGGTCCAAGACCACCCACCCAGAGGCGGGTGGTAGGGTTAGCCTTGCCGTAGCCTATCTTTATAGGGTTTCTGCCAATCACCCGGCCAGACATAGCCACCTTGGCCCTGTGTGCCATGTCCAGGTTCTGAAACTTAAGGAAGGCATAGGCACCACCTTGGCCGCGGGCAGGCCTCTTGATGACCACCTCCTCAATGATGCCATACTTCTCGAAGGCCCGTCGAAGCTCCACTTCAGATACACTGTGGTCCAGGTTCCCGATGAAGAGATTTCGAGTGGCTCTCTGATCATCCTCCGGCATCAGGTCCTCCTCGCACACGGCCTGGTAGCTGTACGGGCGCCCGCGGTCGTCGTACAGCCCGTAATAGTCCAGGGCTCGCTCCCGAGACAGTCCCACGGCAGCCGCGGCAGCAGCATCCAGGGCGAAGGCTGCCGCGGCGTGCCGCGCACGGGGCTCCCGCAGGGGCGGGGCGGCTACCGGAGACAGAGAGCGCTGCTTGTACTGGTAGCCCCCGTGCAGGGGCAGATAGCCCAGAGGGTCCGCGGGCGTGGGAGGCCCTGGGGGCGGCGTGGAGGCAGCGGCGCTGCTGCTGCTACTGCGCCGACTGCTCCCGCCGCCGCGCAGGTACACGGGCTCTACCTTGAGCGGGCGGTCGTAGAGCAGCAGCTGACGGGCCAAGGCGTGCTGGCGGGCCTCACGCGCGTCCTGTGGGTGCCGGAAGTTCACATAGGCCACGCGGCCCAGCTCCGGTGTGTGTGACAGGCGCAGGCTGATCTCACCGAACCGCTTGAACTGGTGGAAGAGCCGGTCCTCCAAGTGCTCGGCCGGCAGCGCGGGGCTCAGGCTGCTGATGAGGAGCGTCTTGTACTCCGGAGCCGCCGTGGTACCGGGACCCGCAGGTTCCGCCCCGGGGGGCGGCGGGGGCGGCGGGAGTGGAGATGCGCGGGGCGACGCGCCCCCAGCACCCGGGTCCCCGGAGGCCTTGCCGGTGCGTCCTCCGCCTCCGGGCGCGCCTGAGGAGCGCCCGCTGCTTGCTCGGTGATTCGCATCCCCAGCAGCGCGCCCGTCGCGATGTCCGCCGCCTCCGCCACTGCCGCGGGGCTTGTCACGAGCCCGCGCTGGAACCGGGTGCTTGGTGCCGCCGGAGGCCTTGTGCGCTGCTCGCCGCCCGCCCGCCTCTGCCTCCCGTTCGCGCTCCCGCGGCCGCTTGGCGGACGATGACGAGCCACGCCCGCTCGGGCTGGAGTCTCGCTCGTTCTGCCGCTTCATTGCGCCGGCTTGGCGGGCGGGCGGCCCGCGGGTCCCTCAGAGCGGCAGCGGCGGCAGCCCAGGAGGCAGCGCCCCCGGCGCCGCCATCTTGGACAAAAGGACTCGGCGCGGCGGCAGCGGCGGGGCGGGGCGGGAGCGGCGCCGAGGGGCTGGGAGCTGCGTTATCAAGCTGCGCCGGCCGTACCACGTGACCGAGGTGGGCGGGACGAGAGTTTCGCTCGCCGCCTATCACCGGGCTCCGCGGGCCTGTACCACGTGACATCTTGGCAAACAGAGGAGCCCGCCTGACTGCGAGCTCTGGCGCCGCTGCGTGGTTGGTAGGCACCGGGCTACCGTGTTGGGCGCGGATTCCCTCTGGAGCCTAGCAGGCCCCAGCTGCACTCTGGCTCTGTGCTCTAGGGCTTCCTACACCAGGTCCGCCTACCTTTGGCGGACTCGGGACCCCGCCCACTGGAGCAGGTGTGGCTGCTTGGCCGGAAGCCAAGGGTTGTATCCCACTCAAACCTGCCACTAGGTGAAGAAATTCTATTCCCTTCCATGGAGTTTTCTGACTGGGACCAGAAGTGGCATCCTTGAAGGTAGACACACAAGTATCCCTACACCCTGTCCAGGACCCACATCCAGGCCATCTTGTGCATTCAGATTCTTCCGGCACTGTCCTGACAAGACTCTGAAAACGAAGACTATCCACACAGGTGAGACCTCCCTAGGTCCAGGTACATAAACTAGAAAGAATGCGTTTGCAACCCACAGACAGGCATCTTGGTGCCACTGGGTCCAAATTTCTGCTGTAGGTAGGTGTCTGGGCAGACAGGAGACTGGAAAGGTGGGGTGGCAGAACCAAGGGTAAAGCACAGGTAATGGCGTTAGTTATCACTTCTTGCCATGTTGACATCTTGCTGGCCAGTGTCTTGGCCACATCCAGGAGGTGAGGTGAAGTACCGGCAAGGGCACCCAAAGGCTGCTAGGGCTTATGTTCTCCACAGATGGTTGCGGATCCATTGATGTATCTGTAGAATGATGAAGAAGGCACCCAGCCTTCCCTCCTCCCATAAGCAGAAAAGCAATCAGCAGGAGAAAAGTGCAGGAGGAACTTGGAAGAAACAGCCGAGGGCTTCATGGCAGAAAGTAAGGCCCCGTTGATACAAAGTGAACTGGGGACCACAGGAGAGCTAAGACGCGCTCTTTGGAAAAATGTAACTTCTTAGCAGTCGCTCCTTTCACATGATCTTTCGAGGCAGCAGGAGCAAAGTGTCCTTACTGAGGCACAGGTCACAAATGCCAGCAAGGGAACAACTGAAAACCGTGCTGCACAACTCTCCAGGCCCTCTGGGACAAGTTCACACTGCTCCATAAACTGACTCCTGCTAGACTCGCCAGAATCCAGGAAAGCCAGGGGCCCTGTCTGATGCCAGACTGGAACCCCAATGAATTAATAACAAGTACCAGGCAGAGTAAAGAAATGCTAGTTCTGACCACCTGCACTCAGTGCAGACAATTCTGCTTGTTCTGCATAGGCTGAGCCAAATGTAAAAGTCCTTTAGACTTAACCTACGCCCAGAACAGGCTTCCCTTCAGCACCTGCTACAGGGGCCAGATCTAACTTCACCAGGCTGAAGTATGGGACACCCAGAAGTCAAGGCCCAAAACCCATCGGCTGCCCAAGCCTTCAGTCCTCTTTTGGGAGTTTGTGGCCCTCAGCACTGGCAGGCTCAGGGATCTTTTCAGACTGGAAAGATAAACCAATAACCTATAGGACAGAATCCTGTGCCAGCTCGACTCTCCAAAGACAATTTTTTTCTTTAATAAAAAAATCCCAGACAAACTTTGAAGTCCTAGAGTAAACCAGCAAAAGAAGGAAGTAAATTCCTCCCCACTTGGGGATGGGGGGGTGAGGGGGGCACGGCAGAGCCAACATCATCATCAGGAGAGCTCCAGGCTTCACATCTCATTGTCAGGAGCCCACTTAAAAAATAAATTACAAAATGGTTGTTTGGGGAAGAGACAGATGAACTGCTGTTTCCCTCCGGTGCAGCAGGAACTGGGCAGACTACAGATCAGTCCGTGCGCTGGCCGCCTTGGGGGCATATTTAGGCATGAGTTCATTTATCTTCCGGATATAGTCAGACTTCTCTGCACAGCCTTTGCACATCTCCCCCCAATCGTCCAGGATTTTCTTCAGCTCTTTCACCCGGAGCTTCTTCAGGTCCACCGTGCTCAGGTCAATCTGCTTGTCTGCAGGGAGAGCAGGAGAGTAAATGGCTGGGCAGGAGAGACTGCAGGTCCCAACTGCGCTGCATGCCAAACCATTCCTTAGATGACCAGCCCTACTTGTGGTAGGGGAGGCAAATGCATGCTGTACTCAAGAGCAAACTGACATTCTTCACCAGGAAGGCCACCTCAGGCTATCAGTAGCCACTACAGGACATGCAGTGCAGACAGCCCATGTGATTCAGGGAACGTAGCTCCAGTTCCCCGACGACTTCCTACATGTTAGCACAAAATGACAGCTCCAGGCTGGGGCAGAGCAGACACATCCCCAGTCTCCCCACAAGGCATGGGAGTCAGATGCTTACTCCATAACCCATGTGACCCAAACAAACCTACCTCAGAGCCAACCAGGATACCAAATCAAATGCACACAAGCACAAGGGTTCCAGACACTTGAGGTACAGTAAACACTGGCATTGTTTAAACTTTATGGGAGAGGCCTGGCTCTTCTCAGGACTGGGATTATGTGCAACCAGATGGGCTCTGCCATGGTGATGCTGTAACTGTCATGATTGGGGTTTAGAGCATCACAAGTCACTGAATTCAAGTTCCCACCACATCACTTCTCTGATCAAAAACTTCTGATGCTTTCGAGTTTATGTAGACTAAAAGCCAAATTCCTCCCCAAGACTCTGTCCAACTTGACCTCCTGTGACACTACAATCTCTAATCTCTTATCTACATCATTCTTCTATCAGACGGCCTTTGGGTCAATCAGAGATCCTTCTTCAAATTCTCACAAGTCATCTCCTCACCCTCTGACCTCCGCCTGTCTTCGATGTGGAAGTCTGATCCCTGCAGCACAAAGTATTATCCTTTACACTACAAACCTGCTTTTGATGACTCTTCTGGCTAGAAAGTGAAGTCCAGAAAGGGCATGCAGAGATGGCAGAAGGCACATGGTCCTAGTCACACTCACCGTATTTTAGCTCGCAGATCTGGCTGTCTTTCTTCTTCAGCTTCTCACAGATCTTCTCCACAGGGATATGGTGGGCCAGAGGCTTCGATACCTCATTGATGATCTTGGTGGCGGCATCATCTGTGGCTCCAATGTAGTAGCACTGTTGCACAAAATAGAACAAAAGCCTTTTTTAAAAAGCTATGCACATCAGTAAGTGCTTGTGTTGGGGAGGCCAGAGGCAGCAGAGTCCCTGGAGCTGGGTTACAAGGTGCTGTGGATGCTGGCAACTAAACAGGTCTCTACAGAACAGTCCACACTCATAACCAACTCGCCAGTTCCAGACAATGTTAGGTCATCTTGAAAACCTCTCTTTGCCAAGGGTTCAGTTTAGTTTGTACTGCACGGATCTAGCTGTTCTAGGTCCTAGACACATGATACATGGTCAGCTCCAGAGTTTCCAGATGAGTATAGGAATATAGGAGTCATTAGCGTTCCAATGAGAGACTACCATGGAAACTAAAGCTACAAAAGCTGATGCTTCACCAGGGCTCTTGACCTTAACTTGGCCCTGGCCATTTTGGGGCACCTAGCCAACTACTTCTGATCCCAAACACACCAAATTCTTTCTGGCCTTTGGGGCACTCATTGCCTGGATGTGCTCACTCCTTCATGATCCCCTTCTTCTGCGATACCTAGAGCTACTTCTCTGATAGCTCACACCCACCTACCCACCAAACGATCCTAGCGCATTTTCTTCATGGCCATGCCATTCACTGCGTTGCAACTGCCTGCCATTTTTCTCTCCTGGTATTACCAATATTCAGCTTATAGTAGATGTTTAATAAGTAGAGGGTAAAACCACTTAATCCTCACATTAGTTTACATACATGTCCCATCATAAAGTAGACAGTACACACGAGCCAGGGACAGCTTGGGTAGGTCACCAGCTACTTACCAACCGATTTTCTTTGCCTCTTGCTTCCCGGCAGAACTTTATAAGTTCTTCTTCAATAGTGGCTGGTGAAAATGTGACATCCCTGTCTTTGAGGTCCTGGTAAAATCTCCCCAGATAAGAAATACAAACTGGAAAAGAGGGAGATGTTAAATAGTTACTATTTCCCCAGGAAGAAACCCTGTCAGCAGTTTTGAAAAGAAGGGATTAAAATGTTTTTTTCTCAGGTACTCACAAGTGCACAGAACCCTTAGGTTGCTGGGGTCCTGGAACCCAGTGCATGATGGGAATGAATATTCCCCAAGTGACCCCCACATAACCCTCTCTGCTCTTTTCAAGTTTAAGCCGAGAGTGGACACGTGTCCTTGAGGGAACTCACTGTGACCTCATAAGGGACAGATTGGAGGCTGAAGCAAACGATCAAAACGCTCCTTATTCCGAATACACTGAACCCCCTAAGTGCAGTTTAGTAACCCCGACGCGGTTGCGGCCCACAGGATCCCTATCTATAATTTCAAAAGTGATGGGAAAGGACAAAAACTCCCGCGATGTGGGCTGCCGGCCAAGTTTTCAACGCGACTGAACCGTCGCGTTCCCCTAAATGGGTCAACGTTCCTAGGCCCGGGAAATAACTCTGAGGCCCTTTCTCCAGCGGACTCTCCGGGATGGGCCGTCGCCCTCACCCTCTCGGTTTCGTTGGGTTTAGCGCCTCCAGGCCGCCCCCACCCGGCCCCCCGCACCTTCGCAGTCGCCTGGCCGTAGCGCCCGACTGTCAGGCAGAACGCTCAGGGCCAGCGCTACCGCCAGCCCGCGCGTAGCCCACATCCTTCTCGGCAGTCGCCACCACCGCCGCCGCCGCGCGAATGAACCGCACCCGGCGCGGTGCTCCGCCTAGTGGGCTGGAACACAAACCGGAGCTTCCCATTGGCATGCGGCCCCCGCGCCCACCCATATGCCACATCCTCATTGGTCCACGTGCCCAGGAGCCCAGACCGGCGACTCCACGCTACTCTCCCTTATTGGCTGGTGGTGTCTGGGCCCTAGACAGTTGTCGGTT